>NC_089837.1:442841754-443182587 GCF_035609145.1 Eleutherodactylus coqui | reverse complement strand
TGCTACCGAGCCCTACTAAGGAACAATGGCTTGGTGAAAGCAAAGGAAAGTATAGAGTCTGAGAAGTCCCAAATGGGAGTAATGTATTGAAGGCACAACGCGTTTCAGCTCTGGATTGGAGCCTTTGTCAAGTTTTAAGATACAGATGTATCTTATTTACCGGAAGACGGCTGCAAACATGTTGTGCCTTCAATAAAATAATTACATTTGAGCTTCCACGGACAATATCCCTTCGTTTGCTTTCCCTAAGCCATTGCTGCTAATATAATGCGTTCACAGACCGCTGGTTTAGGGCTCACACCCACTTGCGTTTTTTTAACGCGAATGTGAATGGGACTTTCTAATGTTAAAATCGCATCACAAAAAAATCGCAAAGCACAAACTTGCGATGCATTTTTAACATTAGAAAGTCCCCTTGACATTCGCGTTAAAAAAACGTAGCATTAACGCAGCGTTAAAAAAACGCAAGTGAGTAGGAGCCCTTACTGTGAATTTTCTGCAGCAGATTTTACCCCTTCACTATATGGTTTGGATTTTTGCGTGGATTTTTTCCCTCTGTGGTCCTTATCAATCCTATTTGTAAGGCATACTACCTACACCCTAACCCAGTTGATAGGCTGACATCGGTTTTGTTGATCCTTTACAGGTGACACATAACTAGGCTCATTAGTCAGTTCATAACCCGGGCTGTCTGTATAGATAGAATGAAGTTCGAAGGCTTATCCTCCAATTCCGGCAATCCAGGCCCCTTTTCCCGGGTTCCGGAGAGAGGCCCCTCTCTCTATTACTTGCCTCCTAGATGCCTATAATTTGGCACTCTGGTGACATAAATATGCCACTTTGCCACAATACACATGGGTCTCTATAGAGTTAATCCATGTCCAGACCCATCTGACTAATAAACTGTGTTGCAATGTTAAATGATTTAGGACCTGATTTTTACATGTAGTCTATTGAATAAACTGATTGTAAGTAAAAGACACACAAACGCCAAAGAACGCATAGTTTCCCAATGTATGGATCGCCTTTACTTTTCGGTATTGCTTGATGAACTGTATGCTTTAAAGCTTTAGACTGTAAGATTGTGGTAAGCCACATTCAGAGCTTCAGTGTGAAGATGCGCACTGTGTATGCAGAGACCGGGTGTCCACTTCAAGGACAGATTCCCAAGTTTTACAGTACGATGCTCACTTCTTTCTTCAATAAAACATAAGGATTCTCAGAATTTCTTTGCTCCGATTTTGTTTTCTTCCTACTACCGCAATTGCAGTTCACTAGTAAGATCTGCCAGGTCACACAGTCTTTTCATCCTTGTCCAACTTGCAGTACATTACAAGGTTAATTGGTTAGTTTGATGCATTCTCCCTCTGCAATTATCATGTACATTCAGTTACATGTAAAGCTTTTAGGAGAATTAATTGTGTACACAAATGAGATTTCTTCTTTGAGCGATCTAGGAATGACCTTGTGTCTTAAACTCCACTCCGCTGCTTTATTGATTTTGTCTGTTTTAGACAATGGGAGTCAACTAAAGCCGCTGCAGCGGTAATCTGGAACCTCGGGTTGCTTTCGATAACTGCTTGACATAAGTAAGATTGCTACATCAATCTTCCTTTATGCAGCCAAATTCTGTGGATTCGTCAGAAGACTTGGTGACAGTCTAGCCATATTTGCAGAGATTAGTTGACCGGATCTTATCAGAAGAGCTTCTTGCCAAACACATAGATTTTTCCTGCAAGACAACACACTAAAATTGCTAAAAGGCAAATGTGTCAGTAACCGTTTACTTACAGATGTGCCAAAAATAACATTAACTCTTTCCAATCCACTGTCTG
The DNA here is from genome assembly GCF_035609145.1 of Eleutherodactylus coqui. NCBI lineage: Eukaryota > Metazoa > Chordata > Amphibia > Anura > Eleutherodactylidae > Eleutherodactylus > Eleutherodactylus coqui. Next base: position 443,180,752 of record NC_089837.1, on the reverse strand, counting down.
ACGTCTAAAGACATTCTGATTGAAGGCTGTACAGCTCCGATGTCGGAAAACATCCGGCAGGGTATTCTTACTGTAGATTACTGGCTGCTCTGTTGTCGGGCGCTCTTCGGCATGACACATGCTGCAGTACTGGCTCTAGCCAGCAGATGGCGCCATTGTATAATGGCAGAAAGAGAAAGCCTTCTAGGAAACCCTGAATCCAAAATTGGATTGCAATGGGTAAACGCATTCTTGAGTAATATTGAGTTTTTTAAAATAGTTTATTAATTGCACATTGCGTGCACTTTAGTAAACCTCAATCCATTCCTTTATATCGGGGTTGTACAACTTGCACTTTGTGATGGCATTCAGCTCAGCCCATCAACCATTTAGTCACAGACTTGCTTTTTTGTGTCCTATGGCCATGCCTGTGTGGAGCCATCTTCATGGTTTATGGGAATAGCCAATCATTTGGCTGTTTCAGCAACACACAAACTACAATGGAGAAAGTTGTATGTATGCGTAGTCTCTTAATTTGTGGTGTATAAATGAGGGAGAAGAAGGCTATTCCTTCTCCCTGCTCCCTTCTTTCTAGACGTGAATGGGATCATATACATGAACGTTTTGATTTTTTTTCTCCACTGGGCTGCATATGATACGCTGTCCATATGCAATACATTGTGTATGGGCAGCATTTTCATATCCAGAACCGAGAGAGCGGGAAATTAAAAAATAAATTAAAAAAACACACTAGGCATGTTCGAGACTTGTGATTCGCGGGAATACGCAGTGCCATACACAGCCCATACATGGTCTCTGCCTGCAGAGCGTGTGGGCTGTAATGTGTAAAAGGCTGCAGGAGACCCGCAGCGTTTAATGCATACAGCCGTGGACATGAGGCCTTAGTTGGTTAGTTCGATAGGTGTCACTTCCACTACTGTGTTTCCCACCTGTCAGATCTTTATGACGTATACTTTTGGCATGCCATGAATGTCTCTGATAAGAACAGCCATTGAAGTTGTACTGCAACCCTTTGGACTGGTTCAGTCCGTCATTGTGGCCCTTGGACCAGAAAAGGTTGCTTATCCTAGATTTACGTATATAAGAAATGAGAAAAAAAAAGACTGCTAAACTCCAATGGTGGAGTGCAATCAATTGCGTTACAGCTCTGTGAGACCTGCATAGTCCATAATAATCTACGTATATAGGGCCCTAATGTACTCCTATGTGCCTCCATTTTCATCCAAGCCTTTAGGTTTGTGTCATAGTGAGTTCTGTCTTATGGAGCTAAGCAAAAATATTCGGCTGTCAGCAGCACTCACACTCTCATGCAGCTTAAAAAAGCTTACTTGTGCACGCCTTAAAGCAGGGGACTGGATCCAAGTTGTCCCATATCAACCAAAGCATATGTAGTGAAAGGCAGCACTCCTTACAGCGGTAAAATAGAAAAAGATACAACCTTTATTTAATCCATGGTCTAAAAAGAGCCTCAGCAACGTTTCAACCCGAATGTGGGTCTTCTATTCTACCGCTGTAAAGAGTGCTGCCTTTCACTACATATGCTTCTGTCTTATGGAGCAATAGTTCTGAAGAATTATGTTGTAGGGAGACACACTTGCTGTAGTTCTTACAGCTCCATAATACAGAGCCACACATTACACCTCATACATTTTGTAGAGGCTCCTCAGTATACAGGAGGATTGGCAAAGCTTTGGAGATGACCATTTATGCTACCCTTTATGACAAAGCATTTACATTAGGGCAAACATCATCTTCCTGACTTGGCAAACATATTTTCTTAGATGCTAATGGGGAACACCACAGTCTAGGGTTTCAGATCCAGTATGGCTCATCCTCTTTTACTCTCCCCCTTCCTTCTCTCCTCTTTTACTCTCCCCCTTCCTTCTCTCCTCTTTTACTCTCCCCCTTCCTTCTCTCCTCTCTCTCTCCCCCCTTCCTTCTCTCCTCTTTCTCTCTCCCCCCTTCCTTCTCTCCTCTTTCTCTCCCCCCCCCTTCCTTCTCTCCTCTTTCTCTCCCCCCCCCTTCCTTCTCGCCTCTTTTTCTCTCCCCCCCCTTCCTTCTCGCCTCTTTTTCTTTCCCCCCCCTTCCTTCTCGCCTCTTTTTCTTTCCCTCCCCCCTTTCCTTCTCGCCTCTTTTTCTTTCCCTCCCCCCTTTCCTTCTCGCCTCTTTTTCTCCCCCCCCCTTCCTTCTCGCCTCTTTTTCTCCCCCCCTTCCTTCTCGCCTCTTTTTCTCCCCCCCTTCCTTCTCGCCTCTTTTTCTCCCCCCCCCCCTTCCTTCTCCCCTCTTTTTCTCCCCCCCCCCCCTTCCTTCTCCCCTCTTTTTCTCCCCCCCCCCCTTCCTTCTCCCCTCTTTTTCTCCCCCCCCCCCTTCCTTCTCTCCTCTCTTTGTCTCCCCCCCCCCCTTCCTTCTCTCCTCTCTTTGTCTCCCTTAAAAAAAAGTTTGCTCATCACTGATGATGAGAATCATAAGCGACCACAGAGTCATTTCACCTGTGGCCAACCTTGGAGACAATATTCTAAGATTTACTTCTTCCAAAAGAGAGCATTGTCGTCTCTGTACTCATTAATAATGTTCCTTCTCTAAAACAAATTGTTTTTTTGCATAAGGGTTGTTTGTTTATGTGGAGTCTTGTTAACTAATGTATCTAATTACATGACATTGTTTCATTATAATTAGAATTTGGGCAGATGCTTTGTCTTATGATTCCTCGTGTAGACTTATTGTGTAAGTGAAAGCTGCAGGACACTTATTTTTACAATTCTTCTTTTCTTTTTCCAGCTGGTCGGTGGAGAATTTGATCTGGAGATGAATTTTATCATTCAAGATGCAGAGAGCATTACCTGTATGTCGGAGCTGCTGGAGCACTGTGATGTAACATGCCAGGCAGAAATCTGGAGCATGTTCACAGCTATTCTACGGAAGAGTGTCCGCAACCTGCAGACCAGTACTGAAGTTGGCCTCATAGAGCAAGTTCTCCTGAAGATGAGCTCTGTAGATGACATGATTGCTGGTATTGTATTTTCTCAACCTAATGTAGTATTTTAAAAAGTATCTGACTTTATAGAATAAGCTGCTGCGTGTGCGTATATGAGGAATAGAACCATTTCTGGCCTTTATTTGACTTGTGTTCTATATTTCTCACTAGTGCTCCTCTCTGCAGGCTCTTTCTTTAATTCTCAGTCTTCCCTGAACTGCTGAATTTAGACTAGCTGTTAAGATGTTTCCAGACATTTTGCACAGACACAAGCAAAATATCTACTTTTTTATCTCTGTGTAGCACACCTTCATAATAAAAAGCATCATGTAGGACATTATACAGCAGCACTGTAGATTTGATGTCCGTAGCTTTCAAGGACCGTAAATATCTGTTAGCCGCTGCAGCGTCTCTGAGTTTTATCTTCTCTCCCTCCTCACCTCCCCTTAGTCTTCTATTGACAGCACAAGTCATCTTCTTCCTCCACTACGTTTGTTCTGTTTTGGTATCTCTGTTACCAGAGATGGACTTCCCTTGACAGCCGGCAGTGGGCAACAAATTAGAAGGCATGCTCTCATGCAAGTTTGGCGCGCGATAGAGTATTGGAAGTGTTTCCTATTGATTTCAATGGGAAGCCCTGCATGCACATCGCACGGCATGCGAGGCACTAAAGCTCCCTTTGAAATCAATGGGTGATACGTTCCGAGGAACATGAAACGTTTGAGCATGAGTATATGACTCTATTCAAAAACATCTGGTTCATATTTGCGCATCTCGCAAAATGCACACATCACATGATTTCCTTGGCTGTGTGAAACCAGCCTTGGTTAAATAAAGCGATTTGCTAATTATCACATCAGTTTTCATATAAGCACAAGTTGTTTGCAAAATATTAATAAGCATTTGGCGTGTACCTACAGACATTAATGGTAAATGGTGAAAAAAAATCAAGCCTGCCGAATGCAGACAGCTGGGTCGGATTCCGACTGCGGGTTCCTTGCAGCGGGATGCGACCCTGTGCCCCTGCAGTGACTCCCAGCATACCTGTCTGGCGTCTTCTCTCTCTGCTCTTCGGATATGCCGGCTGGTGCACAGCCGCAAATGCGCAGTGCAGAGCCGGCGATGATGTGGAGAGAATAGGATATGCTGCAATTTCCACCCCGCGACCAGAATAATGAAGTTGATTTCTGCTTGTGGGCATGAAAATGCATTTTTCAATGCATGTCCTATGGGCTGTATTTGCTGCGGGATTTGGAGCATTAGATCCCATACTACAAATAAGCCAGTGTGCATTGGGACAAATGGATTTTTAATTCTAGTATTAATGAGACAGGAACTTGATAGCTTCTCCTCCAACTTGGGTTTCAATAGAAATTCATATAACTGGCCGCTAGGGATCGCTACATGAAGAGAAGTAATACATTTGTAGAAAGCATCTTAGCTGTTTCTATTGTAAACCTTGCAATATATTTAAAGGGGTTGTACCAAAATTGACTTATCACCTAACATAAAATAGGTGATAGAAGTCTGATTAGTGGGAGTCTCGCTGCTGAAACCATCACTGATCCTGAGAACAGGAGTCCGGAGTTCTCCTCCCCTCCTCACTGTGGGCTGCACCCCCTGCAGCATAGAGGAGATTGAATGGAGTAGCAGTTGCAGATGTGCAGAGTCGCTCCATTCATCTTCAATGGGTCTGCTGGAGATGGCAGAGTACTTCAATATTTCCATCAGTCCCATTAAAATGAATAGAGCGGCACTGCACATGAGCGACCACCGATCAGTTTGATTTTCTCTTCCTCATTGCAGGGAGTGCAGTGTGCTCAAAGAGGGGGACATGGACCACTGTTTTTGAGATTGGTGGGGGTCTTGGCAGTGAGATTTCCACTAATCAGACTTTTATCACCTATGCTGTGGACATTTAATAAGAATTGATTTTGGTACAACCCCCTTAAAAGGGCTGTCTCACGATTTGTTCTCAAGATGAGTGAAACAGGTTACCACGGGAGGTGGTGAGTTCTTCTTCAATGGAAGTCTTCAAGCAGAGGCTGGACAAATATCTGTCTGGGATGATTTAGTGAATCCTGCACTGAGCAGGGGGTTGGACCCGATGACCCTGGAGGTCCCTTCCAACGCCACTATTCTAGGATTCTAGGATTTAAAGCTATCACTTATCTGGTCTTTGAACTCTGACTGCTGGAACTACCACTAATCACAAGATATTCCCCCATCTCAATGGTGCAGTGGCATTGCATGCATGCTACTTCTGCATTCTTCTCTGTGGCACTGCCCAAGTTTGCTGCTGTATTTTGCTTTTCTTTGGCAGTTCCATAAAGATGAATGGAGCTGTAGCACGCATAATCGTCTCCTGCAATCGAAAAGGGAAGGACACAGGTCCCCTGTTCTTGTGATTGGTGGTGGTCCCAGCAGTTGGGCCACCAATGATCAAACACTGATTAATGGATAACTTTGAGTCTTGGAACAATCCCTTTTAAAGTGAATTGTGGGAAGTTATCTGTATATTATCTATAACAATGTATTCCTTGAGTGTATTAAATTGGCCTTTTCTGTGCAGGAATTTTTTGAAAAGGTGGCTTTTTACCACTGCCAGTTCTCTGTTGATCATGTATATTACAAAGTCATGGCATATAACTAGAAAACCCAATTTTAGAACCTTGCTGTGATATTGCATCCATAGTTTGTGGCTATAGTCACGTGACATGACATCTAAATGGAAGCAATTTCGCCCAGCGGACAGGAAGGCAGAGGAAGCAGCAGGCCCTTCTAACATGATGTCATCTGAATTTGCAAATTTATTGCTTTCACGGTCAGAGTCTTAAGCAGGAGTTGTATGAAATATAGCTGCATTTTTGATGTGTGCTCTTGGTAAAATATAGAGGTTTTATAAAGCTTAATGTAAAGGTCAGCGACCTCCCTAACACTGGGCTCCGGCTGAACGCGTAGGAGGTACATCTCTGCTCATCAGAATACATAACTCTGCAGTGCTGAGTTAAGCACATGTGCAGACACATAACAGACAATTATGAACCAAGCAAACAATGCCTTTTAACCCTTTCCAATCCACTGTCTGACATCTAAAGACATTCTGATTGGAGGCTGTACAGTTCCGATGCCGGAAGACGTCCAGCAGGGTATTCTTACAGTATATTACTGGTCGCTCTGTTGTCAGAGGGCCTCTCCAGCATGTCACATACCGCAGTACTGGCTCTAGCCAGCAGATGGTGCCATTGTATAATGACAGAAAGAGAAAGCCCCCTAGGAAACCCTGAATCCAAAATTGGATTGCAAAGGGTTAATTGCAAAATAATAAAGTAACAGTTTGTGAATAAATATTCTTTAGCCAAAAATTCTTTGTTGAGAACTTTTGTCTTTGAATTAGTGGAGTTTACAAATGACTTCTAGTGAGTTACACTTTCTCATAACGTAACACGCTAGTTCCCTGCTGTTGTTCCTTATGTTATCCACACATACATAGCATGTTAGATGGAAAGAAGACCATGTCCATCTAGTTTAGCCTGTTTCTACCACCCCACCACACTTCCTTGTTGATCCAGAGGAAAGCAAAAAAAAACCAATGAGGCAGAAGCCAATTTAGTCCATTTGGGGGGAAAAAATCCTTCTCTACTGCATAATGTCAATCAGAATAATCCCTAGATTAACCTTTGAAAGTTGCTACCTGATTCCAAGACCCGGATCAACAACCCCGCTAGTTATTTAATGTCTATGTGCTGTAATATCATAGCGCTCTAGAAAGACATCTAGTCCCTTAAACTCCTCTATGGATTTTGTCATCCCCACATCCTCAGGCAGAGAGTTCCACAGCCTCACTGCTCTTACAGTAAAGAACCCTTTTCTGTGTTGGTGATGAAACCTGCTTTCTTCTAGACGTAGAGGATGCCCTCTTGTTACCGTCGCAGTCCTGGGGATAAACAGATCATGGGAGAGATCCTTGTATTGTCCCCTAATGTATTTATACATAGTTATTTGGTCGCCCCTTAACCATCTTTTTTCCCAGGGTAAATAATCCCAATTTTGATAGCCTCTCCATGAATTTCAGTCCTCCCATTCCGTTTATTAGTTTAGTTGCCCTTCTTTGAACCCCCCTCAAGGACTGCGACATCTCTCCTGAGCACCGGTGTCCAGAACTATACACAGTATTCCATGTGGGGCCTGACAAGTGCCTTATATAGTGGAAGAATAATGTTCTTGTTCCTCACCCCTATACCTCTTTTAATGCACCCTGAGACTTTATTAGCTTTTGTAGCAGCTGACTGGCATTGATTGCTCCGGTTGTACCCCCAGATCTTTTTCCATATCACTTTTCCCTAGCAGTACCGCATTTAGTGTATATTGGTGACATCCGTTTCTCCTGCCCATGTGCATAACTTTTTACATTTTTCAATATTGAACTTCATTTGCCATTTTTCTGCCCAAGCCCCCAGCTTATCTAGGTCAGTTTGTAGCCGCACATTGTCCTCCATTGTATTATCTTGTATAATGTTGTATCATCTGCAAATATTGCTATTTTACTGTGCAGCCCCTCGATCAGGTCATTGATAAATATATTGAACAGAATGGGTCCTAATACTGAACCCTGTGGCACCCCATTAGCAATGGTGGTCCAATTAGAGTACGAGCCATTTATTACCACACTCTGCTTTCTATCTCTGAGACCGTTCTTTACCCAACTACACGTTTTTGCCCAGACCGAGATGCCTCATTTTATATATCAACCTCTAATGCGGCACGGTGTCAAATGCTTTAGAGAAATCCAGATATACGAGATCAATAGACTCTCCCAGGTCCAGCCTAGAACTTACTTACATTAGATTGGTCTGACATGATCAACCTGTCATGAACCCATGCTGATGAGGAGTTATGCTGTTGTTTTCCTTGAGCCAGGATGGCATCTCTCAGAAACCCCTCAAATATTTTTCCAATTATTAAAGTGAGACTTACCGGCCTGTAGTTACCAGGCTCTCTTTTGGGCCCCTTTTTGTATATTGAAACCACATTGCCAATACACCAGTCTAGTGGTACAACCCCGGTCTCAAGTGTCCCTAAAAATTAATAGCAGTTTATCTATCACGTCGCTTAGTTCTCTTAAAACCCTTGGGTGTATTCCATCGGGACCTGGCGATTTGTTGATTTTTATCCTTTTTTTTTAACCAGCTTTGTACTTCCTCCAGCGTTGGGCAGGCGATATTTAGCAGGGGGTTTGTTTTATACATCTGCATTTCATGTGACCTTTCTTTTTCCTTTGTGAATACACTTGAGAAAAAAACTATTTAATAGATTTGCCTCCCCCCCCCCACCACCCACCCATCATCTTCTATGATTTCTCCTGCATTATTTTTAAAGGGCCAGTGCTCTCAGTGCAAATCATTTTACAGTTTATATAATCAAAAAATAGCTTAGAGTTCTTTTTGCTCTCTTTGGCAATCAGTCTTCCTGCCCCCTCCCTGTCAGCTTTGATCTTTTCCTTACATAATTTGTTTTTTCTCTGTGTTTTTAGCGCTTCTTCACTGCCTTCTTGTTTTACTAACTTAAACGCTTTCTTTTTTTTTTCTTTTTGCCCCCCTTACAATCCTATCGATCCACATTGGTTTCCTTTTACTTGTAGTCTTTATTTTTAAAGGGTATGAACTGCTCACATGAGGTAATTAGGATGTTTTTAAACTTCTCCCATTTGTCGTCTGTACTGTTAATTTTTTAGGACATTGTCCCAATTAATGTTCCCAAGAGTAATTCTGAGCTAATCGAATTTTGCTTTACTAAAGTTTAGATTTTTATGTCGCTCCCGGATAGGGCTTCCTGTTGAATGACATCTGGTAAATGGTGACCACAATATAATTAATTTACAAGTGTCCCTCAACCTGCACCCCTGTGATTCTGACCGGTTTGTTAGGTAATACTAAGTCCAGAGTGGCCCTCTCTCTAGTTGGCTCCCGCATAAGTTGGGAAAGGTGGTTGCCTTTAATTGTTCTCAAGAACTTATCGCCCTTATGAGATTCGCAGGTTTCGTCTTCCCATATTATATGCGGATAATTAAAGTCTCCCATTGCGGTTTGACACCTTATCTATTTATCTTAGTAATAAGTTTTCAGTTTCTTCTGTTGTTTTTGGTGGCCTATAGAAAACTTCTATCAGGATTTTGTTATTTTTCCTTCCTGTATTTCTACCTACAGAGATTCCACGTGTTCATTTCCTACACCTATATTTTCTGGTAGCCTCAGCATTAAATATGATTTAACATACAGACACATCCCTCCCCCTTTCTGGCTTCCATGGTCTCTTCTAAAGAGATTGTAACCCTGTAAATTCGCCATCCAATCACACTTATCTTCAACCCATGTTTCAGTTATTCCTACTATATCATAATTTTTATCAGACATTCTCGCTTCGAGCTCACCCACTTTACTGATCAGACTTCTGGCATTCATTGCCATACAATTTATACGGTTAGTATTTTTATATTCCTTGTGCTACTTATGGTCCTATAAGCAGTACTGTCTGTTCTAACTGTACTAATCCCTCCCCCCGCTTGACCCCTATTCCCATTACTTGGTCCCTAGTCACTGTCTACATTGTCTTCCCTCCTATTGTTCTTATTGCCTTTCACCCCCATTCAGTGACTCCATGAGGAGTCTGAAAAAAAAATTGCCTAGAAAGCACAGGACTTGGAGTCTATCCTGACCCTTGGGTTAAATATATCATTATTTATATAGCTCCATCAGTTTCCACATGCTTAACATTGAAACTGTGTGGTGTAACACATTGTAATAATTATCAAAAGACAGTGCAGTACAGACAAATATAAACAGTGTTCACGAAATACTTTAGCCCCTTCCCACAAATGGACATAGCATTGCTTCCCACTTCTAGCATTTTTACTGCAGTAGGATGTAATTGTATGCTCAGTGGATGGTATAGGCATGGAGGTTGTGCTAGGACGATGAGCAGTGGGTGCAACCATATATACCGTTCCAACAGTTGGGACCGAATCTCTGATCCCAGATACTTAAAGGGGTTGTCTCACGCCGAAACGGTTTTTTTTTTTATTCAATAGGCCCCCCGTTCGGCGCGAGACAAACCCAAGGGATGGGTAAAAAAAAAAAAAAAGTTTATTACTTACCCGAATCCCCGCGCTGCGGCGACTTCTTTCTTCCTTTACCAAGATGGCCGCCGGGATCTTCACCCACGATGCACCGCGGGTCTTCTCCCATGGTGCACCGTGGGCTCTGTGCGGTCCATTGCCGATTCCAGCCTCCTGATTGGCTGGAATCGGCACACGTGACGGGGCGGAGCTACGAGGACCAGCTCTCCGGCACGAGCGGCCCCATTCACCAGGGAGAAGACCGGACTGCGCAAGCGCGTCTAAAAACGCCATAAGACAGCGAATTTAGACGGATCCATGGCGACGGGGACGCTAGCAACGGAGCAGGTAAGTGAATAACTTCTGTATGGCTCATAATTAATGCACGATGTATATTACAAAGTGCATTAATATGGCCATACAGAAGTGCTGAACCCCACTTGATTTCACGAGACAACCCCTTTAAGCTGTTAGATGCCACAATCAGTAACCCCCGTAGCATCTGAGGATTAAAAGAGCAATGGGGCTCCCCAAAGTCTATTGGTGCCCCACAACACAATTGCAGGATTCTAATAGGTTCCCGGCTGCCATGGTAAGCCAACAGGTCTGCTATAAGACATTTAGACCATACCAGAGCCATGGCCTAATGTATTGTTCACATGTGTAACCTTGGCAAGTAGTAATGTTTTGGAATACCAAGCATTCCAAAGCTCTACACTAACCATCACAGCTGCAAGTCCCCTTTATGAGAAAAAAAAATGTAATTTAGGTTCAGTGATATACAGTAATGAGAAAAACTAAGTACACCCTATTTAAATTCTGTGTTTTTGTGTATCACAAAATAAAAAAAAATCTATTTAGAAGGTCTTAAAATTGGCTAAATACAATCTCAGATGAATAACAGCATGTTAGACTGCACTGTGTCATTATTTAACAGAAACTAGGCCAAAATGCAGAAGCATTGTGTGAAAAATTAAGCACATTATTACTTTTTCCATAGGAATAGGAGGGTGGATAGCAGCTAGGTGTTAATCAAATTATTATCAGCAAGTCTGACCATCTCTATAAAAGTAGTTGTTTTGGTGGTTTACTGATGTGGAGCATTTCAGCACGTGTTAACACAATGCCACAGAAGCAACTGCAATGATCTTAGAGAAGCAATTGTTGCAACCCATCAATCTGTGAAGGGTTTTTAAGCCATTTCCAAAGAATTTGGAGTTCATCATCCTACAGTGAGAAAGATTATTCACAAGTGGAAACCATTCGAGACAGTTGACAATCTTCCCAGTAGTGGATGTCCCAGCAAATTACCACAAGATTTAGACTGTCCAATGATCAGAGAAATTGCAAAAAAAAAACCAAGAGCTACATTTCGGTTAGATTAGAAAAAGACTAAACAAGTTTGGCTTGTTTGGAAGGGTTGCTAAGAGAATGCCTCCTCTTTCTAAAAAGAACATGGCAGCATCACTAAAGTTTGCAAATTTGCATCTGAACAAACCGTATAATTTCTGGAACAATGTTCTTTGGACAGAGGAGACCAAAGTGGAGATGTTTGCCCATAATGCTCAGCACCTTGTTTGGCGAAAACCAAACACATCACCCCCAACACTTCATACCAACTGTCAAACACGGTGATGAAGAAGTGATGAGGTGGGCTTGTTTTGCAGCCACAGGACCTGGGTTCCTTGCAGTCACTGAGTTGACCATAAAATGCCCTGTTTACCAAAGTATTTGAGTCGGATGTGAGGCCATCTCTCCAAAAGCTAATGCTTGGCCGAAACTGGGACAGGACAACAATCCCAAGCACACCAGCAAATCTACATCAGAATGTCTGAAAACGAATCAAGGTTCTACAATGGCTCAGTCAAACTCCAGACCTCAACCCAAATGAAATGCTGTGGCAGGACCTTAAACCCTCTTGGTGTGGGGTTTGTATGGATCAGGATAGGCAGCTGATTCCGCTCCGTACACTTCAGGTACCAACTGTTTCGACTGGGTGTCATCTGTCGAAGACTGTCCCAATCAGCACTCAGTAATCACGGCTGTCAACCATTTAAATTCCCAAAAGGCTGTCAATCATTTAAATACCCCAATCGGCGTTCAGTTGTCATGGCAGCTTAGGGCTATCTGAAAGAACCCAGGGCTGCTAAACATCATTGCCTATCAATTTGTGCCTGACTGCTTGTCAAATTACAGTATCATGCAATACTATGGTATTGCATTAGACTGTATGAGTGATCAAATGATCATTAGCTTAAGGACGTCTTATAACTGAAATGAAAAAAAAATTTAGACAAAAGAACCCAAAAACATATTTGGTATCACCACATCCATAAAAGTCCAGTGTATCAAAATAGCATGCTGTTTATCCAAAACGGTGAACTTCGTCAGATGTTTCAGATTTTATTTTTTTTTAATTGTTTGGCATAAAAACCAAAAAACTAAACTTGGTAACATCATGATTGTACGAACCCACAGCATAAAGCTTTTGCACATCTTTTTACAAAATGTCATTTTTGCAGCAGTCTTTACACCTTACAAAAAAAGATATTTCCCCATCTTTGTTGGGTGCTTTTTTTTTTTTTTGTTTACTTTCTATCCACTTTGTAAAAAATTTCTAATTTTTCAGTACATTTTATGCTGCATTAAAGGGTACCATTGAAAAATACAAATCATACCACAAAATACAAGTCCTCGACCGCAAAATAGTAATGTTTTTTTGAAAGTACGGAGAAAAAAACCAAACCTTCATAAAGAAAAAAGGGGTTAAGAGACCTGTGCATATACTTATGTCCACACGCCTTCATGTAAAAATAAAAAATCTTATTTGCATAGTGCCAACTTAATCCACAGCGTTTTCAGGTCATTTTATTTGTTAACCCCCCCCCCCCCCACCAAGTTGGGTACTCCTTTTACCGACCTCGGAAGGATGACTACCTGAACCATGCAGTGATTGAACTGACAACCATCACAACCTTCATGTTGTGAGCGAGAGCTTAGCACTGCATTTCCGCTGCCTTAACACTCTGCGCCACACGAGGCTCTGTAACGAGAAATTGAGTAAAATTCTTCCAGAACAGATAATCATGCAAACAACTATTCCTTTAAGCTATTGCCAGGGGTGTTTTTACGAGCTACAGATTCATGGGATGTATGTAATGTTTCACACACTGCTTCTGCATTTTAGCCTAGCTTTTGTTAAATGACATTGTGTAATTTATGTGGTGGTGTTCATTTGAAGTTATATTTACCATATTTTAAGACTAAGGACCAGATTTTTTTTAAATTCATGTCCTAGCACATAAACCCATAGAATTCAAAGAGGGTGTACTTAGTTTTCTCATGACTAAATTAAAAATGTAATAAAAATAAAACCTCCCCCAAGATGTAAAAAATACTAAAATGTTTTCACAAAAGTTTAAAATCTAGTAAAGCAAATTGTCACATGGTCTTGCTATACCACAGTTGTAACGAGAAATAGAAACCTTTTTAACTCCTTAACACTACAGGACGCCCCAATGGATGTTCGGGGGTCCCGCACTGCCCACCGCGATAAGATTGCAGGTTGCCATGGCAGCTGGGTGCCTTCTGGTGTGGCTTGATCAGATCATGGTATAATATAATGTTATGGCATTACATCATACTGCAGGAGCGATCAAAGCATTGCAAGTTTTTGTCCCCACTGCGGACTAAAAAAAAAAACCTGTAAAACTAGTTTTAAGATTTTTTTTTTTTTAATTAAATGAAATAATCGGTAATACAAATTTCACCCCCCCCAACCCACTTTTGCCATATTTATAATAAACTAATCTAAATGATGAACGTCGTTGCCAGAATTGTGCTTTTTTTTGGTCACCCCATCTGCAAGAAAAAAATAAATAATTAAAAGCGATGAAGTTGTATGTACTCCAAAATGTTACCAATAGAAACTATTGGACGTCCCGCAAAAAATAAGCCCCCCCCCCATACAGCCATGTTTAGGGAAGAATAAAAAAAGTTTTGGCTGTTGGAAAATGGTGACGGAAAATAATTTTAAATTAAATAATAATAGTACTGCAGAAAAAAACTATATAAATTTGTACCATTACTATTAAATAGTACCATTGAAAAATGGTAAAAACAAGCCCTCAGACATCTACGTCTATGGATGAATAAGAGTCATGATTTTTTAAAAGGGGGTAGGGAAAATTTAAAATGGGGAAAAAAATAAAGGGCACGTCCTTAAAGGGTTAAACCAGATCGTGCATGGCATGGGAAAATGCCAAAAGGAGTGGGAGAATTGCTCCTCGCCCCCCTTTAAAAGTCAAACAATGAATTTATATGTACCCAATTATGGCAGATTGGTATTACCAAAATCGTATAATCCACAACATACAGAAGTATTACATAGTGGAGATTAGTCAGTTTTACACTGCTCCCTGCTGTCCTGACATTTCTTAATAGATAACCTGGGCAAAGATCCTGGTTGGATCGAAATTTTGCAAGTGACACGATCTGTTTCTTTATATGTTGGAATAAAAATCAATTCTTATTGAGCTTGTATCAGTGACTCTTCATACTCTATTTTTTGTGTGCTGTAGATTAAGGGGTTTTCCAGGATATTACTGTTCATAACCCATCCTCAAGCTAGGTCATCATTAGTTGATTGCAGTGGTCTGTTCGCAAACATTGGCAATCGCTGATATCTGGCACCACTGATAACTCCACTTTGCAGTGGCTTGTGGTGGTATTGCAGGTGCAGCTCCCATTAAGTTCAGTAGTCTTCTAGGATGGCAGTCTTATTAAAGAACATGGCCAATATGTAAAACTAGCTGATATACCCGGCCTCGGCCTAGTTAATTTGATACAGGTGTTTTTACATGTTGTTTGCACAGAAAACTTTTATGAAGTTAAGGTTACTTTAGAGTAAAGGAGGAATAAAATATGTATACCCATAGAAGAGCGTTAGATTCTCCTCAGGCTGCATGTACCGATGTCCCTCTGCAGAATGTGCTACCCCTCCCTCTCTCCTCATTTAGGACCTAAAGAATGCTCCTGCCAAATTTTACACTTGTACGACACCGGAAAGTTACATTACATAGGGGTGCCAATACTTTTGCACTTAGCATTGAATAATCGAGTTGTGACCCATTCACTTTTCCTATTTAGGATCTAAAGAATGCTCCTGCCAAATTTCATGTTTGTACGACATCGGGAAGTTAGAGAATTAGTGGCGAGTCAGTAAGTGAGGGCTTTCACCGATATATATATATATATATATATATATATATATGAGAGAGAGAACTATATAGATATAGTTAGAGAGGGATAATATATCTATATATGGGTTATACAATGGCCAGAATTGGTGAGTTGTCAGAGTGATGGAGTGATTTCGAAGGACTAAAGTAGGGACTTCCCGAAGAGAAGTCTTCTACATGTGAGGAGGAAGTACTTGTAGTGGCAAGATGGCGATTGCACATAGGATGATGATTGTGACTTTTAGAAAAATGTGATTGTTCCCAGCAGGAGAAACCAAGTAATCTTGTAGATATGATAGCTTTTAATGGCTAACAAAAATACATGATGTAATAACGAGCTTTCGAACCTCTCGGGTTCTTCTTCAGGCTAAAATGGAATAGATCCGAAGAGGCATGAATCTTTATACACACTTCTAACATACATACTTATGACAAGGCACAGACCTGGATGTAATTGGTATGCACTTAAAAGGAATACTACAACAGAAAACAAACTTTTTTTGTCTAGGCACTGATAACAGAGTGAAAGTTTTATGGTCCCTGAATTACTGTTGGAGGGATCGTCAAGATGTACACAAACATTTTTAACTAGACACTGATAAGGGATTGAAAGTTTATGGTCCTTGAATTACTGTTGATGGGGGTCTTATCTGTATAATAAATGTCTCACACTTCCCATTCACTCATAAATCCTGGGGAATAATTTAACCCAGTATTCAGCGTGTCAAAGGTTGTTATCAATTTATATTCGCAAAGTCTTATATGGTTTTGTGACTTGAAACCACCCTTCAATATCAAAACTCTCATATCTGCTATGTAATGTCCATGGTTAGAAAAGTGCTCGGCCACGGGTAATTCTCTCTTTCTGTGATTAATTGTATGGCGATGAGATCTCATCCCCGCTCTCTGTCTTTGCCCTGTTTCTCCGACATAAAGTCCACCAACAGGACATCTACTGCACAGGATCAGGTACACAACATTGGACATGGAATAAGTGAATGTCCCCGGGATCTTATAGTTCTGCTGTGTGTTGGGGATCCGTATCCTGTCTGCAGTCAGTATATGTGAGCAGATCTTGCAGCTCCTTACATTACAGGGATAAGTTCCTTTTTGTGTCAGAGGTTAATGCACTCCTGATTATAAAGTTCCTCAAGTTAGGAGGTTGCCTGCAACATAGGAGGGGAGGGTCCGGGAATATGGTTTTCAGACAGTCATCCTTGTGTAGGGTATGGTGGAGTTTCTTTGCGGTTTTCCTTAGTACCTCTAATTGTAGGTCACTACTAAAAGCACACGATTGATTGTTTCTTTCCTTCTTGTATCAGAGTAGTTGATTTCTGGGTATGGTGGCTCTGGTGATTTGGTCATTAATTGGGGTGGGATGGTAGCCCTGATTTAAAAATGTCCTTTTAAGATGGTATCAATGTTCCTCTCTGTCTGTTGGGTTGGAGCAGATCCGGTTGTATCTAATGGCCTGGCCGTGGACGATAGACTTTTTGATGTGTTTAGAATGGGAACTGTCCCATCTGAGGTATGTGGGCCAATTAATCGGTTTTCAGTATAGGGATGTCCGTATTGAATTGTTTGAAATCTTTATGGTGGTGTCCAAAAACTTGATTTTGGTATATGAGTAGCCTAATGGCAGGTTTATGGTGGGGTGGAATGCATTGATGACATCATGATTATCTGGACCCACACCGAACAAGAATTAATAAAATTCCATGAGAGATTAGACCACTTTCATAGAAGTGTGTTGCCGGGCTGCTTTTCTGTGGCTCAGCCTGTAGAAGCAATGGTGATGATGAGTGAATGTGAGGCATAGTGTGTAGTTACATAATGGATACACAGAAGGGCAGAGTTGTTTTGATAAGAAATTGTACCACCTCAGGATAAGGGTGAATGCAGACGGCCTGGTCGGATTCCGACTGCGAGATTCTCGCTGCAAGATCCGAACTGTGCCCCTGCATTGACCTCTCGCTTGCCCATCCTGCTTCTTCTCTCTCTGCTCTGCAACGTGCCGGCTGGCGCACAGCTGCACATGCACAGTGCAGAGCCGGCACGTCGCGGCTGTCTGCATAGGATTGCATAAACTACTGCAATCCTATAGCAGCGTGCAACAGCAGAAATTCTGTGCAAAATCTCGCCGCGGAATTTCTGCCCGTGTGCATTCAGCCTAAGATAGAGATTTACCGATCGATCTAATTTTACACGATCTTAGTCTGGTGTTAATGTGTGTGTGTGTGTGTATACATACATACATACATACATACATACATACATACATACATACATATATATATATATATATATATATATATATATATATATATATATATATATATATATATATATACATACATACATACATACATACATACATACATACATACATACATACATACATACATACATGTGTACCTATCTAATATAATGCAGACGCAGAAAGCAATATTTTGCCCATTGACCAGGCTTAATCTGCGCACGGATCCACGCAAAAAAAACATGGCCATATTGCCGCATCTGAGCACACCCTAAGTATGTAAGGTTCCACTGATGTATGTTTTCTGCGCTCTGCCACATCATTTCTACCATCTGGCGTGCTCACGCACTCTAGAATCCTCCCCCCTTTACATACTCTGTGTCGATACAGAAGCTGTAAAATTTACATTTTTGTCCTAGTCCGTTACCCCCTGACGCGTTTCAGCCTCTGAAGCTGTCTTGACCCTTTGATCTCACAGCAAGGCTTCATGAAAGTGTGCGGAGGTATTTAACTGTGAAATTTAGGATTAAAAGAGAATAATGCAGAAAAGAAAGCAGATTTATGAAATGTCTGAATCCACTAAAAAGTGTCAGGAGGAAACCCCGCCGGCATGTGGAAAGAGGTTATCTATCGGTAGGCTGAGGTTGAACTAATGTTATTTTTATCTACCTTTTCAGATCTTCTGGTTGACATGTTGGGAGTGCTCGCCAGCTACAGTATCACAGTCAAAGAGCTGAAGCTTCTCTTCAGTATGTTACGGGGAGAAAATGGAATTTGGGTAAGCCGTGGTCAGGGCCGCATTAATGCTTTAGAGCTTGAGGTTACCATGAAATGTCTCCTGAGGCACATAGAGTTAAACGAGTTCCCCCTGCTGATTGAACATCTCTCTAAAGTAGCCTCAAAGAGCTGATCTTAAATTAAGTATGCAGTAATCTATTGCTGTTTATGGACATTTGCCTGAGAGTGCTTTCACTTAGCATTTGCTACTCTCTCTATTTTGACAGCCGAGGCATGCGGTGAAATTGTTATCAGTGCTCAATCAAATGCCACAGAGACATGGACCCGACACCTTCTTCAATTTCCCAGGACGGAGCGCGGCAGTAAGTGTTTTGCTGATACTGAGCTTCAAAGTGTATAGTATTTGTGCCATACAATTCTTCATGACTGTTCTAAAAAAATTCTTATATATAAAGTATCCCCCCCCCCCCTCCAAAAAAAATAAATAAAATAAAATGATAAATAAATTCAATTTTCTGGGATTTGCTGCTGTGCTATTCGTTGTGTGCGTTAACACTCAACCAATCAAAGGCTTCAGTTATGTCCCATTCATGGCAGTAAGCCCGCTGAAGCCTGTAGTTGGTTGAGCGGCCCCATACACAATGAACGGCACATGACCATTACAACTATTTTAAGAATTGTAGTGAGGGGGGTTGAGGTGAGGGTGAGGCACATAGGAGGTGAGTGTCCGTTATTTTTCTATTTTTGACCTTTTCCTGCTCAAAATTTTTGTTCCCACTTCCACAAATCCACAATAACTTGGTTACTACTCAATTATTTTAGTATTGCAAGCCATTAGGATTAGCTAATCAGAATTTTTGCACCTTTTTATGTAAAACTTGATTAACCGAAGCATTCCCTGTAACATCCAAATCTAGCATTAAGCTTTACATTTGTAGTCTTTTTTTTTAATATGTGTGAGAACTGTTTTATGAACAATGCCCCAAAGTGGAGCTCCACTTTGTGCCAGATGGGCGGGGCATAGGGCACAGCTGCATTTCTCAAGATAATGATCGGGCATGATCAGTTCTGTACATGAAATACTCAACCCAATCATAAAGAACAGAAGAGCTGCTTTGTACACTGTCCTACCAAAAGTAATTGGACACCTGAGCAATAATGAAAAGTAGCGTTTATTTACATATGTTAATAGTTAGTGGGGCTCCTTGGGCCTAATAACTTCAGATACTCTCCATGGTATACTTTCTACTAATATCTCCTACACATCAGCTGGTATTTCCCTCCAATCATCCTGTAAACATCTGGCGAGTTCTCTCAAACTAGATGGACGCTGTTCATATTTCCTGAGCTTGCATTCATGTTTGTTAGTACAGGAAGATGTTCAGTACAATTCAGGTTGGGACTCTGTACATTGTGGAACATCCATATCATCAAACTAACCTAAAACAGTGTTGGGTTTGTGAGTAGGCACATTGTCTTCTTGGAAGTATAGCTGACCATTCCTGGAGTATTGCCACATTGTTAGCAGTACATTGTTTGGAATGTTAAGGTAGAATGTCAAGGTATACCTCTGTGTTCATGATTCTTGCCACTACCATCAAAAGACTGAGAGCATGCTATGTAAAACATCCCGAGACCATGACGGGACCTCCGTCATACTTAACTGTTGGCACCACACATTCACACAGAAGGTATTCCCCAAGTATCCACCACAATCGGGTACGTCCATCTGATTTGAAAATGGAAATGGTGTAGTGGAACTCATCGCTCCATAGAACGTTCTTCCATTTCTCTGCTGTCCAGTGACAATGTTTCTTGCACCATTGTAGACGAGCTGATGCATTGAGCTTCACGATTGGCATAACCTGTATATCTAGTAACATACAGTTACAAACTATGGGCAACATAAGGGTCTGCATCTTAGGTAGCACGGTGTAAGACATGTGACATGCTAATAAAAACTGATCCATTCCAATGATAGATAAAGGTAAAGTCCCCTGGTGCAAGCACCGAGTCATGACTGACACCTAGGGTGATGTCACATCGTGATGTTTTCTTGGTAGACTGTTTTTGTGGGGTGGTTTGCCATTGCCTTCCTCAGTCATATTTTACCCCCCAGCAAGCTGGGTACTCATTTTACTGACCTAAGAAGAATGAAAGGCTGAGTCAACCTTGAGCCGGCTACCTTTAGGTCGTGAGCGAGAGCTTAGGACTGGATGTGATGCACAGCCTATCTATAGCTGCGTTTGAGACCTCCACTGGATGTTGGTTGACCTCAGAAAATCATTTTAGTGTGTGATTGAGCAAAGTGTGCGGATCGTTCCTGCACTTGAGAGAACCATACTAGACCAAGGCTTCTCCTGCAAAGCTCTTAATTGTAAGAGGATTGTTTTACCGGTAGTGGAGGCTTTATGCTTAGTACAGTTGGTTACGTAGGAACAGGTAAAAATGTTTTTTGCCATCTACCCATTTATTATCTTTATCTTGGGAGTGGTAATGAACCATGGCATCTAATACAACACACTGTGTAATTATTACTTGTGTGCAGTCTAATAGGTGCTTTCTCTAATTTTCCCATTCTAGGCTATTGCACTGCCTCCTATTGCCAAGTGGCCTTATCAGAATGGTTTCACACTGAACACATGGTTTCGTATGGATCCTTTAAATAATATAAATGTTGACAAGGATAAACCTTACCTCTATTGGTAAGTATGGTTGTATCATTGTACATACTGAATAATTTATGCATATGGATCAGGCTTTGGAAGTAGTATAAAACAACTGAGACCTACCAATTGCAGCCGTTTGATCGTATCATTGCTGACCACAGCATCTAAGATGTTATCTGGGGAGGCAGCTAACAGGGATTTGTAGGATAATGTTAAAAGTAAAATCTAGTGCAATACAGAAGTACTGCAGGATGTTGAACAAATGATTTCAGGTCGAAGTCCCCAAGTGGAACTTTAAAAAAAAAAAAAAAGTGCAAAATAAGCAAGAAAACTTCTTTAAAATATTTAAAGAATGAAAAATCTTTAAAGTATGAAAAAAAACAGCCTTTTCCATTTTTCACATGAAAAATAAACATAATTGCTATCACTGCGTGCATGAAAATACACACTATTAAAATACCACATTTGTCATTTTGCTTTAAGGCCTCACTCACACAGACGTTTTTTACGACTTTTAGCGCTGCCTCCAGCAAGAGATAACTAATTGGCTAATCCAACGTCAATCGCAGCCAGCGCTGGATGCATCAATCACAGCCATTCAATGAATGAATGGCTCGCAGCTCAGCCAATCAGAGCAATCTCTTGCTGGAGGCGTGGTCTTGAAAACCCCGATACCAGCAAGAGATACTCTGCAGGCACAGACAAGTGTCTGCAGGGCAGGCGGGCGGCGCTTGCTAGGTGAGTATTTTATTTATTTATTTATTTTTTTCAGCTCCCATGGCTGCATTATCAGCTGTGCTGAAAACAGCCAAAACGATGGCATAATCGCAGTAAATGCAGCATTAAAAAAACGCTGCTTTTACTGCAAACACCGGTGGGAGGGAGACTGTAAAGAAAAAAACACTTGTAAGTTATTGGGTTCTCCACCTTCTAAAAAGATTAGAATACAAAGTAATCATAAAGTCATATGTACCCCAAATTGTTACTAATATAGCTCATACCCAAAACACATAAAAAGCCTCATCCGCACAGAAATAAAGTTCTGGATCTCAGAATATGGTAACAAAAACCTTTTTTTATTTTTTTAAATTAAAAAAGTTTTTCATGGTTTAAAACTAATAAGATATTAAAAAGAATATATAAATTTGGTATCGCCGTAATCGTATTGACCTACAAAATAAATTGCACTCAATTTTTACCGCATTCTAAAAAAACAGGTGGCAACAGCTAACTTTAAAAAATGTGTCTGGGGAAATGCTTATGGATAGGATGGAAGCTGGGTGGACCCCATTATAATCAGTGGGGTCCATGCAGCTCAGTTCCCTGCAGGGAATAGGGTTCATGACAGAACAGGAAAACGGCAACTGCAAGTTATTATTCATTGTAAAGCAAAGACAATTGCGTTTTCCCAATAGAAACCAATTAGATTCCAGTATTCATTATCTTGGTTAGGCAACAGACATGATACCCAAAATCTCTCCTGCTGGTCCCCATCTACTCTCATCTATCCCATAGCATAAACAGGATGCTGGCGACTGGCATCTATGTCGTTTTGCAAAATGTTAGGGGCAGAAGTGTAGGTTAGCATCG
Organism: Eleutherodactylus coqui; assembly: GCF_035609145.1. Lineage (NCBI taxonomy): Eukaryota > Metazoa > Chordata > Amphibia > Anura > Eleutherodactylidae > Eleutherodactylus > Eleutherodactylus coqui. The sequence goes on along the minus strand of NC_089837.1, from coordinate 443,158,170 downwards.
GTTAAAGGGGTTTGTACCAAGATCTCAAGTTCTCTCTTTCCCCATCTACTTTGTCCGTGTGCCATCTGATGTGTGATACACTGCATATTTGCATGTCCTAATCTCATCCTAGAATCGGACCAGAATAGGACATGCAGCAACTTTTTTAAAACTCTATTATCGGTCTGAGTGAAAAATCGCTAAATCTGAATGAACCCAGTCAAATGAATGTCGTCAAGCTTGGACCGATTTCGCACATAAAACTCACTTGTGGCAATACCGCCTTAGGCCTTAGTCAGACGGGCGTTTTTTCGCCCGATTTGCGCATGCGTCCGGCGATTTAATATTTTTTTTTAAAACCATTGTAACAGCTGTGGCAGAGAAGAACGATGTTTGCCCATTGAATTCAATGGAGCCAGCAATACAGCCGGCTCCATTGAAAGCAATGGGCTGCCGGCGTGCGCGGGATGAATTGTCGGGAAGGGCTTAAATGTATTAGCCCTTCCCTGCAATTCATCCAGAAATGTGTTAAAATAAAAAAAATATATATACTCACCTGCTCCCGGCAGTCGGAGTTCAGCGCGGTCGGCCTGCAGTGGGTGTGAAGGGGGTGTGAGTCAGGCCTGCCCCTGATTGGCTCAGCGCTGATGCAGTGCTTATGTATTTAAGCCCTTCCCGACAATTCATCCCACACTCGCCCGCAGCGCATTGCTTTCAATGGAGCTGGCTGTATTGCCGGCTCCATTGAATGCAATGCGCTGGACAGCTCCAGCCCGTTTCTAATGAAACGCGGCTAGGAGCAGAGTTTCGGGCGATTTTTCAGTCCCCGGTCGCGCGATTTGCGGATGCGCATCCGTCATGCGATCCGCAAATCGCGCGAAAAAACGCCCGTCTGACTAAGGCCTTAGAGAGTAAATGAATGAATTGTCGTTAAGGCAGGATAGTAACAGTCTACGCACAGATAAGGCCCTGTATGCCGCTCCCCTGTTATTCCCTGGTCTTTGGGGAAGTGGGCTACACGACATCTCTTCTTGTAGACTACTAATCTATAACATCTCTCTGTCAATGACACTCCCATTGATTTCAACTGCCATGAAGCATGAACATCCTATTGTAGTTGGCTGTACCGACCATACAGGAAGGAAGTGGATAGCTCCAATATAGCCTTTCCCAGGAAAGTTTTCAAAAATTAAAAAGGTTACCCATTACAATGTGATCTAACCCGATAAGCACAAGGTCCTCAATCTTGCACCAAAGTAAATATACAGCAAAAATGTAAAGCTCCTTCAATCTAGTAGGTTGAATACTCAGCTGTTTGGAGCCGAGGACCTGGAGGAGGAAGACTGAAGTGGTTTATAACCATTTCTGCTTTCTCTTTGGCAACCTACATACGGTTTAATGTACACCATGTAGTGAATAGAGGAAGTAGCAGTGCTATTTCTTCTATTGTATCCAGCGATCACGTGATCGCTGTCACTGTCCGGCATGGTAGAGCTTCTGGATCTTAGCAGACCCTAACCCAACTCTGCCTGTAACTAATAGCACTATAGAAGAATGTTTTCCTGCAACTGGGGCTCCTATGGATGCTGCTTCTATGAACATCCCAGTGACGGTGGAAAACTGAAACATGAAAAAAATGACAGTGTGACTGTCTCCCATAGGTCTTGGGGGGCATAGATGTTAAAAAAAAAAATTACAGAATAAAACAGTTGCCATGCCAATCTTAGATGCCCTATAATCCGAGACTGGAGAAATTAACTTTATCAAAACTTCCAAGACAAAATCAGGAAACTATTTCTGTACTTTATTTTAGTCTGAATATACAAATTTTAAAAATAAAGAACAGGATAAGCACATTATTTACGTTCTGTAGATTGACATCTAATTAAGGAAATTGCAATTTAAATATATGAGAAATTTCCTTTAAGTGGGTAGAATCAGCGGGGCTGGCTATATGGCTCTGCAGCTCTCTGCTCACTCTATTACTATTTTTGGTGGCTTTAGAGGCATAACCCACCGGAAAAATCCAACATGGATTTCACCATATGAGCTTATTCTTATGAGTAGTGTGGGCATGTAATTGGATTTATTCTTATAGCGGGCATCTGGATAGAATAGCTTTGATTGGTACAGCATAGTACATGTCCATTCTACTGCCCTAATACTGGTGATATTCTTCAATTGGGTCATTTTTACTATGTTGGTCTGTTTTCATTGATAGGTCAAAATAATGTCTGTTTTTTTTCCCCTGTGTTTTCAGCTTTCGCACAAGTAAAGGTGTTGGTTATTCTGCACATTTTGTGGGGAATTGTTTGATAGTCACATCTCTGAAATCAAAAGGAAAAGGTTTCCAGCACTGTGTGAAGTACGACTTCCAGCCACGCAAGGTAAATGTGGAGAAATAAACCTGCTGGAGGGTCAAACATCCCAGTTTTCTCTTCCAGATAGTAAATTCCCATATGGTCCTTTTATTAGCAGGGTTCATTTTAAATGGCTGAAACCCAAGAAGCGCTCGCGTGTTCCAGTATCTCATCTCGCTCTGTCTTTCTGTCTCTTCCTATTAACTAATTCTGTTTCATTTTTTTATCACTGTCTATTGCTCTCTGTTCTCATTCTAAACTTTTCTATCTCTGTCCTCGTCAGATTTTCTTACTTGCTGTGTATTCTGCAGTTGTGTCAATATTTTTAATCTTATTGACGACTAGTGTTTTGTCCAGGATTTTCTTTCTTGTTGTTCACTGTCTTTAAAAAAATAATAATTTTCTTTCTTTTTGTTGTCTCATGCTATCAGTCGCTCCCTCTTTCTCACTGTTTGTTGCTACATGCTCCAAGATTGTAAAGGTGCATTCAGACACAAAGATAATCGCTAAAAACATGGCTTTTGAGCAATTATTTTGCATAATCTAATTGGTACTAATGCCTATTAGTACCAATTAGTAGCTTGTGAGCCATCAGGAGCTGAATTTATTCAGAGGACCGCCCGTTTTTGTTCTGACGGCCGGGCTGACTGCTGAGAACAGCTGAGACAATGCAATCCGCTGTAATCAACGGTTCCCGGGCAGAGCACAGCATGCAGTCCGTCTTATCAGCTGTTCGGCCGAAAACTGAAAGATAGGCATATTTACACCCAACGATTATCGTCCAAAGGATGGCTTTTGAGCGATAATCGTTGTCTAAATGAGCCTTTACTCTCACTCTTTCTATCTCCTCCTCATTGTTTCTTCTTCTGTTACTTTCTCCTCGAGTAATGTTGTGCATTACGGTGGCCATGCATATTAGATAGAAGTACGTTTCGTGGTTGAACAGACAATTGCCCAGTAAGTGATCATTTTGCAGACACAGCGATGCACATTTCGGTCCCTATTGGCCGTTCCAGTTATTCCACCTGGCCATGAGTGTTCAATGACACCAGGTGATGGACAGAAGATTAAAGAAAGATTGTTTGTGGATAGAATCTTTCTTTCCTACATGAACATTTCAGCTGTGGCCAACTTCTTTCCAGATGATGAGTCTGTCGTCAACCAGGCAAAATGATCGTTCGTTGTTAAATTTCACCTGATGAAAGTTTGCTTTTGGTTGAAATTGTCTATTTTCATCAAACTTTAGTCTAATGTGTATTGAAAGCTTTACCTTGTTTCCTTATCACTCCTTCTGTCTGTTGACCATCCTTTTCTGGTTGTCTCTTTCCTGTGGTTTCCTGGACATACTATCATTTTCCTGGTCATCATTATCTCTTTCGTGTTGTCGGCTCCTTGCTCTACAGCTCTCCCTCACTTCTCAGAATTTCTCTCACACTTTCTTGCTGTCATTCCTTACATATACAGTCTCTTCCTTTCTCTCTGTTTGCCAGTCTCTTCTTGTTTTTTTTCGTTTTTTTTACTACATACCATGTTCTCTCTCATTCTTGCTTTAATTTTTGCTTACTTTCTGCATCTATTGCTTTTATTCTTGGCTCCATGCTTCTGTGTGTCTCTGTCTCTCCCTTTTTTTTTGCCCCCTTTTTTTCTTTTTTTTTTTTAATTTTTTTCCCCACTCTTTTTCTGTCTGTCTCTATTTTTCTTTGGTGCTCTCACCTTTTCCCTATTTGGGTCTCTCTCCCTTATAATATCCCTTTCTCTCTCTCTCTGCTTCACCTCCTTTTAAGGACTGTCAGTTTCCCTTCTTTTAATTTCTACATGAGCTCATTAGTCTGGGCTAATTCCAGTGGAAATACTTAACATCATTTCTCTGGATAACATTTTGTGATTGTGATATATGTATGCATTAGAATGGTTTCAAAGCAATTACAAAAAATGCATTATGAACCAGAGGATATGAAATCCTTAAAAAGCGGCTTTCAGCTCCTTCCGGCAGCTGAGGATAACCCCTTTATAGCGCTATATAACTGCTATATGGGGCGAAAAAGGCCGATAGAGCAGGAGCGCTCCGAAGGTGAAAGTGCAGGTACTCTTTAAGTTCTGTCAATTGAGTTTTAGATTTCCTTTTCACACTGGTTATAATGAATGTTTGAACTTCACTGCTTGCTCCCTCTGGGAGTTGAATAGCTGATTGACAGTGCAGTAATTGTACCTACTGGGAAAGGCTCATTTCTCTCTGAACTCGTACACTGCATGCAAAAAATTGAATCGCAACCTAACCAACCCTAAAATGAGTTAAGGCAATTCTACTGCCTGTACACAACGCTGGGGAATAAGCCTCAAGAGGACACATTCACTGAATTGAAAAAATATATAAATTGCCGTAATAGTTTAAGTAAAATTTTGTAGAATTTTTGAACTTCTCAAAAATATCTACCACCTTTTTGTGGAGAAAGCCATTCAAAGCGTACTTGCAGTGGAAAATAAAAACTTCTTCAGTGCTTTAGATCTTAATGAACAGAATCTTTTGTCAAAACCTTTTTCTTCAAAGCTTAGCCATTTGTGCTGCTGACCCGTCTTTTCGTAATTCACTTGAAGGAAGTTATCCTTGTCTGCCGTGTTCTAGATACTGTACAATGGAGCTGCAGTTCGGTCATGGTCACTCTGTCTACAAGGTTGCTAGTTTATAGTTGTTGTTTTTTGTTTTTTTTGTTAGCTATGAATAATGAATTCTTCTAATTCTTATGTTTTCAAGCCATTTTAAATGAGATTTAATGGGGAAATATAATGGAGTCTTGAACAAAATCTGGCTGAGAAATGTAGCATATTGCACTTTCATCTGGGCTTCAACACTGAAGTCAATATGTTGGAGGTTAAAAAAGACAGCCTATCACAATAAAAACTAAAGCACACAAATATAAATAAATGGGAGGAAGCCTAAAGAGTAGGCTGATATTTTATTCAGAGGATTTGCCCAGCCATTTGTCATACTTGAAAAAGGATAATAGACCTTCAGAGATGTTCCATATTAAACCTCTGCCTTCCACACAGCCTTGGTTTCTTCATATTTTATAGTAGAAAATAATGTAACCTATTAATCCTGACTGACTGCAAATGCCAGAAAAATATGCAAAAACTATAATACTTCTCCTGTGAAGGTGACGGGTCTATTAATGCTCTGTTGTTTTCTCTACTAACATGGTTTAATCACTTTCGTTGCAGTGGTACATGATCAGCATTGTTCACATCTATAACCGCTGGAGGAACAGTGAAATCCGCTGCTATGTAAATGGCCAGCTAGTATCTTATGGGGACATGGCATGGCATGTCAACACCAACGACGTGAGTATTCATAACAAGGAGGCTAAGCTTGTGTTTGAGATTATCCTGGAAGTCACTGCATTAGTAAGCTGTAATGCTGCACTATACACACTACCTTCTTTGTGAATGTTAATCATATTCCCTTTACAATTCCTAGTATTAGCGGTGACACTTCTGTAGGGTGGAATTATGTGGGTGGAAAAGCTGCATTGGAATAAGATGTAATGTTCTAGTATAATGTTTAAAGAACTTTAAAATGATTGTAATTCGGTCCAGTTCACTTGTATAGACTGCCGTACGTTTATAGCCACAGTCTTTGGATAACCAATGAAGCAATGGTCCTTCCTTTTTCGAAGCGTCGCCGGAGGTCCTTCCTTTTTCGAAGCGTCGCCGGAGGTCCTTCCTTTTTCGAAGCGTCGCCGGAGGTCCTTCCTTTTTCGAAGCGTCGCCGGAGGTCCGTCCTTTTTCGAAGCGTCGCCGGAGGTCCGTCCTTTTTCGAAGCGTCGCCGGAGGTCCGTCCTTTTTCGAAGCGTCGCCGGAGGTCCTTCCTTTTTCGAAGCGTCGCCGGAGGTCCTTCCTTTTTCGAAGCGTCGCCGGAGGTCCTTCCTTTTTCGAAGCGTCGCCGGAGGTCCTTCCTTTTTCGAAGCGTCGCCGGAGGTCCTTCCTTTTTCGAAGCGTCGCCGGAGGTCCTTCCTTTTTCGAAGCGTCGCCGGAGGTCCTTCCTTTTTCGAAGCGTCGCCGGAGGTCCTTCCTTTTTCGAAGCGTCGCCGGAGGTCCTTCCTTTTTCGAAGCGTCGCCGGAGGTCCTTCCTTTTTCGAAGCGTCGCCGGAGGTCCTTCCTTTCTCGAAGCGTCGCCGGAGGTCCTTCCTTTCTCGAAGCGTCGCCGGAGGTCCTTCCTTTCTCGAAGCGTCGCCGGAGGTCCTTCCTTTTTCGAAGCGTCGCCGGAGGTCCTTCCTTTTTCGAAGCGTCGCCGGAGGTCCTTCCTTTTTCGAAGCGTCGCCGGAGGTCCTTCCTTTTTCGAAGCGTCGCCGGAGGTCCTTCCTTTTTCGAAGCGTCGCCGGAGGTCCTTCCTTTTTCGAAGCGTCGCCGGAGGTCCTTCCTTTTTCGAAGCGTCGCCGGAGGTCCTTCCTTTTTCGAAGCGTCGCCGGAGGTCCTTCCTTTTTCGAAGCGTCGCCGGAGGTCCTTCCTTTTTCGAAGCGTCGCCGGAGGTCCTTCCTTTTTCGAAGCGTCGCCGGAGGTCCTTCCTTTTTCGAAGCGTCGCCGGAGGTCCTTCCTTTTTCGAAGCGTCGCCGGAGGTCCTTCCTTTTTCGAAGGGCCGCCGGAGGTCCTTCCTTTTTCGAAGGGCCGCCGGAGGTCCTTCCTTTTTCGAAGGGCCGCCGGAGGTCCTTCCTCTTTCGAAGGGCCGCCGGAGGTCCTTCCTCTTTCGAAGGGCCGCCGGAGGTCCTTCCTCTTTCGAAGGGCCGCCGGAGGTCCTTCCTCTTTCGAAGGGCCGCCGGAGGTCCTTCCTCTTTCGAAGGGCCGCCGGAGGTCCTTCCTCTTTCGAAGGGCCGCCGGAGGTCCTTCCTCTTTCGAAGGGCCGCCGGAGGTCCTTCCTCTTTCGAAGGGCCGCCGGAGGTCCTTCCTCTTTCGAAGGGCCGCCGGAGGTCCTTCCTCTTTCGAAGGGCCGCCGGAGGTCCGTCCTCTTTCGAAGGGCCGCCGGAGGTCCGTCCTCTTTCGAAGGGCCGCCGGAGGTCCGTCCTCTTTCGAAGGGCCGCCGGAGGTCCGTCCTCTTTCGAAGGGCCGTCATCACAAAGTAAAAAAAGACTCCTGTGCTACTAAATATACTTGGTGAATAAATAATAGAAAGTATAACTTATTCCACAGAGGAGACTTGATGGCCTCCCCTCCCCCCAAATCCAGATTTGTAGATTAGAATTCTCTCCAAAGAGATGAAGATGATTTTCAGTCATCTATACCACAATAAAGTATAATAAATGCAAACAAAATAACAATAAAATGCAAACAAACAAAAAGGCGGGGAAGAATATAGACAGGCAATGCGTTTCACAGGTTTCCAGTCACCACCTTTTTTAAGCAGCTATCAGTTGATTCCATATCAATTTATACAAGTTTTGTAAATGGAAGTATAGTTCTTCATAGGTTTATACTGGAGCATTGATACAAATATAATTCCTTTTAGCTTTCGTTATCTATTTTTTTTTTACGAATGCATCCTGGATGAAAGAAAATAAAGCTTTCGTTATATCAGGACTAGGATTGGTGGTGATTTTTTTTCTTGTTTTTTTTTTTTTTTATAGTTTTCATTTCCTCCCATGATATTATTTGCTTCCTGGTCATAGGAGTGGCTGTTAATAATAACCACCCCTCTACCCTTATTAGCCCTCTTAATCACTTGTTGTTCTCCGAAAGTACTTGCAGGGTAAGCAGCTCTGATTGATTAAGGTTCCTTGTGTTGTATCATGGAGACAAATGATGGCAGCTATGATGATATGATGATAGTAACACTTGTCCATCATGTACAGGACTGCTGCTTTCGCTTTTCGCATATGCGTTCTACTGCAGATTGTAGATATAAATGACGGCAGTCATGTTCTTCTGGCCTACCGTCACATGACTACCTAACAGCGGCCATCTTCTTCCTATGAGCTGCTGGATCCACCCCCTTAGTAGCAGCTCCCAGCAGAGGCTGACGAGCTATGCATCCAATACCATTAACAAAATGGCTAAATATGATGATCAACTATAAAGCCATGTGGAACCAATTATAATAGAGGATATGGAGGCGACTCCCGTAATTAACCCATCCTACTTGGTAAGTCAAAAAACCTATGAAGAACTATACTTCCATTTACAAACCTCTATAAATTGATGTGAAATCAACTGGTGGCGCCATTGTATAATGGCAGAAAGAGAAAAAAACCCTAGGAAACCCTGAATCCAAAATTGGATTGCAAAGAGTTAAAATCTGCATCATGATGAAAAAAAAAGTATTGCCCAATCAAGTTGTGACATGGTTTCTCTGGAAAACACATCATGTATTCGTGTGTAGATTTGCTCCATTGGAGCTAAATCTGCGTGAGTTTCTTGGGCCCAAGTCATATACGTCTATCTGAATATGGCCTTAGAAGTGATGGCATAGCGCTAAAATATCATATAGTCCATGGCGCTGTGATACATAGAGGTTGGTGCTGGAGTATGGTCCTACTCCAATATCATCTCTTTTAAATGCCCTGATATTAACTGCAATCCATACGAGCGACGTTTGGATCCAGGTGACCTTTATCAAACACAGATTGCTGTGGGGAGGAGACAGGATTTGTAGATGTATAGCATTCATTTAGAGCACTGAGTTGGAAAACGCACAACCTCAGTTGCCATAATGCAAACGACCGCATTCAGAGGGCTTGATAGCGTGTGCGTAGATCTGCTCCATACCGATAGAATTTGTCGTCACTGCTTGTTCAATGGGAATTCTGTCTAGACTGCCACTGGAATTTGTAATGAGACGGCTACAGCGCCAGTTATGTGCTGAAACCCCTTCATCATTGCTCTCCGCTACCTGCTGTGCATGAAGCAACAACACTGCCCCCCATTCACTTGATCCCTGAACATTGGGTGGACGACAATACCGCTGTGCAGGAAATAAGCCGATGGACCTCCACCAATTATAATGCTAAAGCATAGCCTGGCAACGTGTCATAACAATGATATGCTGGGAATACCCCTCTTATATTATGTGCATATTAAGCTTTATTAGAGGGGAAGAGTGCCCCATATTGAGAATAAGCAATATAATCAGGTCACTCTTCTATTTGTTGTGTTAGTTGAACTTTCTGCAGATCCAGTTTTATATATTTTTGTAAAATGAAAATTGTTTGTTACTGTGTTGGTCAGTAGAGCAAAAATGTAATTGTTCTCAGCAAGAGAAACCAAGTAATCTTGTAGATAGGATACCTTTTAATGGCCAACAAAAATACATCATGTTATAGCGAGCTTTTGACTCTAAGCAGGGTTCTTCCTGAGGCTTATGGAGTATATCTGCATGTTTCTTCAGATCTACTCTAGAAGCCCCAGGAAGAACCCTGAGTAGGTTCGAAAGCTCACTATAACATCATGTCTTTTTGTTGGCCATTAAAAGGTATCATATCTACAAGATTACTTGGTTTCTCTCACTGAGAACAATCAAATTGTACACTTTTTTGTTATATGGAATGTAACAGATTAACAATGTCTCCACACTTTTTATAACAATGGTGAAAGTGTAGATGGCGTATATCTTCAGAAACAAATCATTGACCTCAAAATGGTTGTTGGTTTTGTTATTTTCCTTGTTACCATCTAGGATATATGTAAAAATACCATATGTTGCAAGTATTATTATTGATGTTGATACGCTGCTTATTTGTTTTTCAGAGCTATGATAAATGCTTCCTTGGTTCATCAGAAACGGCCGACGCAAACAGAGTGTTTTGTGGTCAACTTGGAGCAGTTTATGTGTTCATCGAGGCCCTGAACCCCGCGCAGATCTTTGCGATACATCAGCTTGGACCTGGTTATAAGGTGAGATACTTCCTGTAAATAATGGGTTCTTTCTCTTTAGTTTATTGTAGCTGAAAACCATTTCTTTGTTTGTCCCCAAATTAGCTTAGTGTCTTGCTTCACTGGGGATCGTTATGTTAAATATGTGATTTGAATTGTCAAGGACCAAAGCTATTCAGGTTTATAAACTTTAAAGGGTATTCCGAGCATTTACTATTGACCTATTCTCAGCATAGGTCATCAATAGTTGATCGGCAGGGAAGCACCACTTGGGATCCCCACTGATCTGCTGATCCTCCGGCTCGCTGTCAAGGCGGCGGGGCCGGACGTTCACACTGGTGGTCAGAGCCAGGAGCATAATAGATGACCTTACTCCCATTGAAATGAATAGGAATGATGCCTTCTGTTAACCCTTTCCAATCCACTGTCTGACCTCTGAAGACATTACGATTTAAGGCTATACACCTCCGATGTTGGAAGACGTCTGTTGGGGTTCTCTTACTGTATATTGCCAGCCTCTCTGCTGTCAGAGCCTATCCAACGTGTCACCTAATGCAGTACTGATAAAGGAAAATTCTTTTCAGCAGCACTCACCATAACCCATAAGGGGGGGGTTTCTTCCACATGTAGTGTCCTGCACGCCTAACTGGGATTGAATCCTAATCCCACAGATTCAAACAGAGTAAAAAAGAAAAATAGGCAGCAGAGTCCAGATCTTCAGGTGCAATAAAGACTTCTATTTCCATCAGAACATCACATCATCATGAAATACAGCGACGTTTCGACCGTTACATAGTTGTCAGCTTGACAAAGACCATCTATGTAACGGTCGAAACGTCGCTGTATTTCATGATGATGTGATGTTCTGATGGAAATATAAGTCTTTATTGCACCTGAAGATCCGGACTCTGCTGCCTATTTTTCTTTTTTACCTAATGCAGTACTGGCTTTAGCCAGCATATAGCGCTGTTGTATAACGGCAGAAAAAGAGTAAGCCACCTAGGAAAACCAGAATACAAATTGGGATGGAAAGGGTTAAATTTCTGGCTTGTCATTGCTGTATTTTTTGCACAGATTGCACAACAAATCTGCATTGGAATCCCTCATTATTTTAGCATCCCATTAACGTCAACTGTGATCTATGGCAAGGATTTGAAATCTGCACCACAGGAAATAAAATTGACATGTCCTTGTCACAGGATCTGTCTTTGAATGGTAGCATGTGGATTTGCCCCGATGAATGAGGCTAAATCCGCACAAGATTTCAAGGCTCAGATTTCTGTCCTGGATTATGCAACAGATCTAACGTGGCTCAGCCACTTGCACTGCCCTATGAACATGCCATAAGCCTACATCTACGCATAGCAGAATTTCCACAGCGGTAGATGCACTTTGGACTTCACCTCAAAGTTTTGACATTGGTTTTACCCACTCATTTGGAAGAAATGTGAAATCCACTCCTTAAATTGACATGCTACTTATTTAAAACCCACACCACAGTCAATTTATGCTGCCGATTTTTTTTTTCCATCGTCTGGATGAGATTTTTGGATATCTCATCCATACTGTTGGATATCATAAAATGACAACCAAATCCACTATAGAAGATCTGCAGCATTTCCAATCTGCCTGAATATGTCTATTTTATGTTTCTCCTTATACATTATCGTAACAGTCTTTCCCATGAACAGTGGAATAATGTAGTATTTTGTATTGATTTATTTCGGACCCTCTCCACCTTGGCGTAAGCCTACAGAATATACAATAAACATCGATTTCCTTGCACAGTCCCAAATCATTTAATCTTCTTCAGTACTAATATGGTGATGTAGCGTGCTGGAATCTCACGGAGATGCAGGTAGTAGTCTCCTTTACAATTGCGGTTTACTAGATTGCAATAAATTCTTCGACTTGTCATCAACCTGAATCCAAAACTCGCCATTCTGCCCTGAATTGACATTGATTGGATATTGATTTTGGTGCGCTTCTAGCTGATTACTTGCGCATTGTCAATCAAGCACGTGTTTCTAGCCTTTTTTTCAGTACCTATCTGTATGGTTATTAAATATTTAGTCCTTATCTTATGTTTGTTCTACTGAGCAACATATGGTGCGCAAACAACTTGAGCGTTGTTGCCTGGATGTCTTTGGATGGTTCTGAGATACTAAATGTTATTGATGACAGGTAGTACATTGCAAATGCAACAATTACGGTTTTCTTTTGCTTGACTTTTTATCTCAAAAATCTTAGACTGGAAAAATCCATACATCCGCCAAACAAGCAACAGGGAGTTACTTTGTATTCTTCTGGTTAGCACATACTTTGCTTAAGGAATTCTGTTGAGTTCTACAGTAAATGTAATGCATTATTTAGTTTTATTTCTTTTGCAGCAGTCAGTTTGACTTGTTTGATTCAAAGTTGGCTTTGTGTAGTCCTCTTCATCTTGTCATTCACACAGACTTATTGTGGATCCATAATATAGCTGTAATTGACTGTCAGTGTTCGTGGTGTAGCTCCCCACGCTCTTCTTCTGATTTTCATATAGAGCCACACTGAGAACGTTTTCTCTTGGATTCATATGTAAGCTATGAGAAAACAATCATGGCATGTTCCATTGGATGCTGTATTATGGAGGTTTGTGACAATGGCGTCGGGATCAGAAATAGCGCTCCTTCAGTACTGAATGGTGATGTAACAGTTAAATGAAGTGAAGAAAAAAAACTTACCCGGTACTTAGTGAGTATCCCTGGTGGTGGGATAACTCACTAGTACCTCCAATTCTGGGATAGCCTATAAGTGAATGGATCAGTCAATCCTTCCTCCCAATCCTGGCTGGAGAGCTGCTTGGATGTCTGGGGTCCCTAGTGATAGGGAACCCAGTGTAGATAGGAATCCAAAAATAAAAATATCCAGTATAGCGCTTCACGGGATGAAGGAAAAAAGTCGAGTATATATATCTACACCATAAAGGTGGGATTTTATTGCGACGCGTTTCTGCCCACTGTAGGGCCTTTTTCAAGCTTGAAAAAGGCCCTACAGTGGGCAGAAACGCGTCGCAATAAAATCCCACCTTTATGGTGTAGATATATATACTCGACTTTTTTCCTTCATCCCATGAAGCGCTATACTGGATATTTTTATTTTTGGATTCCTATTATGGAGGTTTGCTTGCTGCGAAGCTTCGCTTCCTGGGAAGAATAAGGTGTCGCACCATTCGGCAGCACATGAAATGCCTACAACTCCATAATAAGAACCATAGAGTGCCTGATCGGCACCATACAGAATCATTGACCATGTGTACATGAGGTCGAAGTCACAAAAATGGCAAAGAAGAATTTCAACACTATGTGGGGACTCTATCATTAGTGGTGCACCAGAATTGTGGCATAAAAAAAAAAATCGCAAATTTGGTGAAACTAATGTCATCCTGTGCAAAAATCAAGTTGATTTTTACACCAGCCTGTTCACTTAAAAAAAACTATATATATATATATATATATATATATATATATATATATATATATAAAAATAAATAGTAAAGTGGTTGCGGCTTGGCAGCCGGAAATGTGGCTGCTGCAGCCCATCACATTTACTTAAATTTTTTATTTTCTGGAGTAGATTATAGCTAAAATCCACGGCAGCTCATAGCTGGCATATATGTCATCTTTAGTGACCCAGGATTTACCTACTGTATTAAGAGGTGTGCGCGTTTTAATATATTAAGCACAAAAGTCTGCACATCCAACAAATGAAGTACCGTATATACTCGAGTATTAGCCGACCCAAGTATAAGCAGAATTAATACGTTTTACCACAAAAACTAGTAAAACTTATTGACTCGAGTATAAGCCTAGCTATACTCCAGTATATACTAGGTAAAGAAAAAATGCAATACTCACCAGCTAGCGTCTGTGTCCCCGGCAGTGCAGCGAGCTGTTTGAGAATACTCCCCGTTGTCCTCTCCCTGCTCGGCTTTGAATTCCCCCGCCGTCAGCACTGTGTAAGTGCTGTAATTGGATCAAGCGCGAGCCAATCACAGCCGGCGCTTGGTAAACCAATCACAGCCATTTAGTGATGTCATCCACTGAATGATCGAGCATCAATCCAATCACAGCGCTTACCTACACAGCGTGGACAGTGGGGGAATTCAAAGCTGAGCAGGGAGATGAGATGAGAGGGGAGTAGTCAGATTCTCCTGGGCATTTGCGCCATATGTGTATATATATGTGTATGTGTGTGTGTGTGTGTGTGTGTGTGTGTGTGTGTGTGTGTGTGTGTATGTGTGTGTGTGTGTGTATATATGTGTGTATGTGTGTGTGTGTGTGTATATATGTGTGTATGTGTGTGTGTGTGTGTATATATGTGTGTGTGTGTATATGTGTGTGTGTGTGTGTGTGTGTGTGTGTATATATATATATATATATATATATATATATATATATATATGTGTATATATATATATGTGTGTATATATGTATATATATGTGTATACATATATATATATATATGTGTATATATATATAAAAATATATATGGAATTGACCAATTTATGCCACATTGACACTGAGGGATTCCTATGATCCAAGTACAACATAGGGCTATTACTTTCCTAGCTAAGAAAAGTACTTCCCAAGAAGATGGTGCTGCCAAATCTCCTCATCGAGGTGCCCCGAAGAGGAATATTTTAGGGCTTGTAAAGACAGGGATTTCCAAAACCTCCGAGAGGAGGTCCGTGAGGCCTCGAATAATGGGACACTCTAAAATCATGTGCCAAAAATCAGCAAAGTCATGTGGGCATCTAATGCACTTAGGTGATGAAATTCTGCCCATTTCTGCAGCCTCACTGGAGTAAGGCAGCACTGATGTACAATATACAGCTGTATCATTTTGTTATTAGCTGCTGGGGAAACAGAGGGGATGCTAGTAAATCTTGGAAGAAGTCGGCCGTCAAAGTTGGTACCGGAGTTTTCTATTTCAGCAGGGCTGGGGGGAGTATTGTGAGAGGCCTTTGCTGTGATTAGTGAGGAGTACAGCGTGGATATGAGGCCCTGTGGTCCTTGGGGGCGTAATATACCTATCAGGGCGTAGTGGGATATAGACTGTCTAGGAGATGGGAATTCTGTCTGCAATGCAGTTCTGATTTGTAGGAATCTGAAGAAATTGGTACGAGGTAGTTCGTATTTAGCTTGTAGTTGTTCAAAGGAGGAGAAGGTGTTAGATGTGTGCAGATCATCCAGAGTTCGTATTTCATAGTTTTCCCACCCAGAGTTGTCCTGCCGGGGAAGCAGCTCTGTCCGACCAGGGTTATGTCATAAGGGTTTGTCGGCCACAATATAAATAAAATTGATTGATTTTAGATTGTCTCCATACATTAGAAGCCAGTTTTATGTATTCAGAGTGTTTTACAAGTTAGTGAGGAGGGGAACTTCAACACCAGAGATTTTTAGTAAATGAGCTAAATGTGACTCCAAATTGGGGAGCAGATCATCTCTCAGCCAGCATCTTAAGTGGACCAATTGGCTAGCAATGTAATATAGGAGTAAGTCTGGCAGAGCAGCCCCAGCCTCTTGCCTCTGTCTCTGAAAAGTGGAAAGTTTTTAGCTTCGGTCGGGAACTTCCCCATATGAGAAATGTCATGAGCGGTCCATTGACCTAAAAATCGGGAAGGTATTACTATTGAAGTGTATTGTAGGATACAAAGGCATTTTGGCAAAATTATCATCTTTATCAAGTTGATACACTCAGCCGCCACAATCGGCAAGGATCCCCAGGTTTTGAATTTTAGTTTTAAATAAGTCTCTCAGAGGGCATACATTCAAGTCTAAGGACCGTCCTGCGTTATTAGAGATGTGTACCCCCAGATATTTAAAGGCATCAATAATCTGGAGACCGCATAGCGAGTCAGTGTTACACAACGTGCTAGTTCTAGACAGAGACATCAAGGCAGATTTTGCCCATCTAATATGTAGACCCCAAAAGCCTCAATATTGATTCATAAGTTCTATGGCATGCTTAACAGAAGTTTCTGAGTTCGACATGAATAACATGTAGTCGTCTGCATATAGCGCCACTCAATCCTTGTGCTCTCCTATGACCACACCCTCAAATAATGGGCTCCTGCGCAGCAGAATGGCCAGAGGTTCTATAGCCAAGGCAAAAAGGATGGGGATAGATAGAGGACAGCCCTGTCTTATACCCCTATGTAGTTGGAAATATGGGGAGCAGGAGCCATTTACCCATACAGATGCCCGGGGTTATTTACAGAGCATTGAAACCCAGTTAACAAAAACCTCTCCAAAACCAAACCCTTGTAGTCCTTTTAATAGAAATGGCCATTGAATGCAGTTGAATACTTTTGTGGTGTCTAGGGAAGCAAAATGAAAATTTTTTAGCGCATAATTAGATAAAACTGTATGGGCTCACCCGCCATGTCCAGACAAACGCTTGATAAATGGGTCAGCTGAAACAAAGCGACTGAGCGATTTCTCACTCGATATCTTATTGGGTCCCACTTTTACACGGGATGACTACTATCGGTCAAAGTTGCTCCTTTGAGTGATTTTTCAGCCAATAGTCGGCCAAGTACCCTTAAAGGGGTTCTGTCACTAAAAAATAAAAATGCTCTACTTATCTATTCCTCCCCCATCAGTCTACTTACCAGATCTTCACCTCCCTTATCTTCTCCTATCTCCTGCAGTCCAGGGGCTCACTTCAGCTCCAGCTGCCTGATTCTTCTCCTTCCTGTGAGGTTACCTACATTAGGTTGGCAGTCTGCAGCTCACAGGCCAGCAGGAGGGCTGCTTATCTTCTTCAGAGATTGCTCATGTGAGCTGTCTCTGAAATAGATTACAATTCCTTCCTAGGCAGTGAAGCTACAGCACAGGGATGTGACCTTCACTGACCCAGCAGGAAGGAGTTTGTGATAAGCCGCCTTCATAACAAGCTGGGCCCAGCCTGCAGTGAGCTGATGTGGGGCAGTGGAGAAGCTCAATCAGGAGAAGATGTGATAAGGAGACAGACAGGGAAGGGATGGGTAAGTTTAGATAATTTTTTTTTAATGACAAAACCCCTTTAAGCATTGAGCAGTACACAAAGCCTCTCGAATGTGGTGTTGAATCTACAGATGCTATACAGCGTGTTGAACCGGCTCATTTTTCTGCAAGGTTAAAAGGTGAGTTGTCTGAGGTTTATTCCTTGGATTGCCCATGTTGTTTAGTACAGAGGGCTCACAATTGTGTACATACCTCTGCATTAATATCTTCAGGCTGAAGAGAGGTTGAAGGAGGTCTGTGTGACAAGATCTTATCATGGCCTGCAGAGTTTGTTTGTGCTGGGCTATCAGCTTGGGTTTTCTGTGTTCAGTCTTTACTAAATCGCTGCACCTGTTTATAAATTTTCCCCGTATGCCGTCAGTCCTTGGCTCGCTGTTTGTGCAATTATTCTAGCTCGTCCTGTGTGTTTGTGATTGCAGAGAGAATGCAAAATAGGGATATTATTTTTAAATACTACATTTGCAGCCAATTTTCATAAATCACACAATCACATCACAAGGCAGGTGTCCGGCCACACTTAAGCAAACTTACAATCACCGGAGCTGTGCATATTTCTCATTAGTTTTTTTGTTTATTGCAGTGTTTCTGGTGTTATAAGAGCTCCAGTGGCAAAACCTTTTGACTTATGGAGCTGAGACACCTTACTCTGTAATATGATTTTGTAATTGTCAGATGTGATGCCCCCTTCTACTCCAAATAATGAACTACTGTCTGCACATGTTAGTAAAATGGCATCACTTTTAGTCACATGGACCGATGTGTAGGTTTTTAAAACCCTACAGTTTAGAATGAACTTACAGGAAAAGGACATTATGGTTTGAGGCAAACAGCTCTTGTTCTCCTTCAGATGGCTGAAGATCTGGTTCTATCATTACCACAATTCTTGTTTTTAAAAGACGCCAGAAGCTTGTCTATAGTACCAATAGAACCTGAGCTACAGCCATTTGAAGTGGGGTTGGTAATATTGAGTTTACAGCTACCATTTCATGCAGAGGCGTACCTTGAAGCTCCTGGGCCCCGATGCAAAACTTGTAACAGGGCCCCCAACTATAATGCTTTACTCATAGTACTGGGTTACCTATATGGAGAAGAGAGGCCTTATGGGCCCCCTAAAGCTCCTGGGCCCGGGTGCAACCGCATCCCCTGCATCCTCTATAGTTAGGCCCCTGATTTCATGGCTTGGCTGCTAACGTGAATGGCTGCCCAAGTCCAGAGATCCTGTACCACCATGGCATTTTAGCGACTACACAATGGTATTTAGCTGAACAGGCCTTACCTACTGCATCCACATCCAGGATGTGAAGAAGAGGGAAGTGGTTGACTACCAAGCAGGAGAAGCCGTTCAGTTTTTATTTCTCCCGGTCCCAGAAGCAGGCCTAAGATGGCACGTCCTGAAGCCGGCAAAGGAGCTCCCCGGCCTCAGCGTCTGCAAAGGTAGGTTCCATTGGCTTGTAAGACTATGCTACAAACCTGCAAACATTCACTCGGAATTCCACCTCATGATTTGCAGGGAAGTCAAACGCGGACCAGGAGGGAGTCTCTGCCACAACATAGTCATCATTATCCTCTACATGGCGTCTGCAGCCTCCTCTCATTCCTCCAGCCCACTAAGACATCAACAGGAATTAGACTCTTCTGAGGGGCAACCCTCCGAAGGATGATTGACCAACCAACTTTCCAGGTCTTACTCCTTTCATCAGCAGACACATCTATCACTGACACCATGATAAAAGCCATGCTAAAGGCTTTGCAGCTCTCCTTGCAGTCTAACTTGGCCAAACTTGTTCAGCCTATACATTTGGCTATTGCTGAAGCAGAGAAAAGGATTAATCATGCAGAAACCTAAATTGGCGGCATTTGCAACATCAAAAAGTAACCTTATTAATGTAGATTGTGAGTTGGAATCGGAGTTTGATTGCCTCAGAGCTAAGGTTGTGAACCTGGAAGACTGGTCACGTCGTAGTAACGTCAAATTTCTAGGGATCCCGTAAAAAGTGTCTGCCTCAGATCTGAAGCAATATTTGCTAAATCTAATAACAATGTTGCCACTAGAGTGCACCCTACAGGATTTCATAATAGACAGGGCACATAGACTACCTCTCCTTTAGTACCTGGCTGATTATATACCGGGAGACATTCTGGCTCGTATCCGCTTCTTCCATGTGAAATATAAATTACTGGAGGCCGCCAGTAGGCCTACCCAAAGATGCGTAATTTGCAGACCGTTCTTCATAGTGACTTCAATACCACCAAATTGTCCTTCTTACTTGGTGCACACAATTTGAAAATTAGTTTTCAAGTGGTCCTGTGGGTTGTTCAGGCGCAGCACAAACTATGCTCCTTAGCTCATGATTGACATTTCCAGCTCCCTTCAGCTGAAGATGCCATGTGTTTCACACACTGCACTTGCTCCACATTTCCAAAATCGGTACTTGGGCATTGACGTGCCGTGCTTTGATTATTGAGCTTGCTGAGGTCTCATACATGTGCTGATTCCAGAAGTGCGATGGAAGTACAGTTTGTGTAACGCATGGTGTTTCAAACTCAAGGGAGCTGGAGATGTCAGTCGGGAGTCACGGGACATGGTTGGTGATGATGGAAAGGGTCTTGTACAGTCCTGTAACTGAACCATAGAACCAGTTCGAAATAATTTGTATACCATGCTCACTGAGCAAAAATTGATGATTTTGGAGACTTGAAGTCACTGTGAAGAGTAGATATATAGCCGTTAGAATGGTTTGCATATCCCACATTTTTGGGTAGGATTGATGTAAGATGTTAATTTTAGGTGACAATTACCTTTATAATAGTTTCAATAGGGACCTGGGAAAGAACACGTCAGGGAGGCTGTATCCATGAGACCTGAAGTGGTTCTGGAAAATAGGTAATTTCTAAGATAAGTTGGGAGATATCTACCGGACCACATTTCCCAGAGCTTATATTGTAGTGGATTTATTGTATGACCTTTTAATTTTATTCTCAGAATCTGTGAAAAAGAATGTATTCAAATATAAAATGGCACCTAAAAGAACTAGTTTTCACTTTTATCTTGGCCAAGTGAATGTTCATTGAGGGACCATGATTAAGAGTTGCCAGACACCAATAGGCGAATTTTGGTGTGCCCCCAATACACATTAGATTGTTGTTGGAATGATGCGCCTAGAATAATCTGCCGGGGATGTCATGAAGGAACATGTCATGATAGGCTATATACTGCTCTTGCATCCATTGACGTTGCTGATTGGCTGAGAGCAAATGATAATGCTCCGTCCATCAGTTTGAAGCAAACACAGTAAATACTCTCTCATTGCAATGTCATAGTTATTCTTTTGCCTGATAAGGGGTTATCCTGTTCCTATGTTTAGGATAGGTCAGCTTCTACCTCCATTGTTTTTTTTTTTATCTTCCTCTGGATCGACATGGGGGGGTGTAATAGGTTGAACTGGATAGACGTACTGTATGTCTTTTTTCAGCCTTACATACTATGTTAACTCTTGGCAGCAATCAGCTGTTTGAAGAAGCTGAAGCACTTGTCCTCTTCATTATTTACCCGGCACAGCTGTGTACTTTTAGTAGTAGCTATAGATGTATAACTATAGCTATAGTGTTGCAGCTCACTCCCATTCACTTGAATGGAACCAAGCTTATAGTAATCTGCAGTACCAGGCACAGCTGCTACTAATAATACACATCTGTGCCCGGCATACCATGAGGGCAGTGCCATGGACCTTTAAAACGGCTAGTCTGTGGGATGCTGGTTGGACAGCTAGTTGGACCCCCACTGATCTAATAATAATGGCCTATACTGAGGATAGGCCATCCACTGTAAACCACTAGATTACTCCTTCTAAACCTGTGTAAGATAAAGAAAAAAAATTACATTGAGTTGCAATTTTTCTTGTTCTCATAAAGAAAAAAAATTATTGCACTAGCAAATGGCATTGTTGTAAAGATATCTTTAAAAAAAATGCCTCGTGTGCAGTTACCTGAGTCCCGAATGAATTTAACGAATTAAATTGGGACATTACATAGCCTTAAATCTTCCAATCAGTGCGTATCAGACCCTGTAGCAACTATGCAATTCATTAAGTCTACTTGGTTGGCTGGAAGTATATACCGAATGAATCTGCCAACAAAACCAATGGAACAAAATTCCTAACATGATTAAATATGACATTCTTGGTTCACTTGGCAAAAGAAAAGGGGGCAGAGATTTAAAATGTTTCATGTCTTTTTATTTCCAGCTAAATATAGAATGTTCCGAGTCGGAGAGAAAGAAGTGGAATGTTGAAACTAATAACCTATTAGCAACTGAACAGAGATTACAAACTGAAAAGTAAAGTTTGGAAGTGCTTTATTAAGAGTCTTTAGCTTTCCTCCTCCAAGTACAAGGAAGATTAGTTGTGCCTTGAGTTTGAATCCTCTACTCATCCGCTAATTTCTTTGCAAAGACTTGTTGACATTTTACCAGCGATTTCTGTTCCTCTTCTTTGTGATATTCAAATGCAAAACATGGTAATTCTGGTGCAATCCTTTTAGCACTTTTCCATAGGATAGCTGATAAAAGTCTAATTGGTAGGGATTTCACTGCTGAGACCCCAACCGATCCTGAGAATGGGGGTCCCATGTCTATTTCTTCTCCTCTTTGAGGGCTTACTGCATCCCTTGCAGTGAAGAGGAGATTGAATAGAGGGATGGCCATGTATGTGCGATGCTGCTCCATTTTCATTGAAACTGCCAGAGAGAGTCCAGTATAAACCCTCAGCTATTCCTGTCAACCCCATTGAAATGATTGATTGGAGTAGCAGTCTTACTTGCGCGGCTACAACTCCATTCATTCTGACTTCACTGCAGGTAGGAGAAGCATCCCAACAGTGACAAGGATAGGCTGACCTAGATCCTCTTTTTTAGTGGTGAGACCCCCACCGGTCAGACTTTTATCACTTATCCTATATATAGGTGATAAAAAGTATTTCTGGCACAACCATTTTCACTGGGTTGTCCTGGATTAGAAAAAAATATCCACTTCTTTTTGCATAAATTGTGTCACACTTGTCCATGATGGGCGTCCACTGTTATACAGATATGTCCTATCGTAATTTTTCCCTTAGCTTGACATATCTTGAAATGTGTGGCGAAAGATTAAATATACAACAAAATGTATATAGTATGTCCCACAGATGCCATCTGTCAGCCATAGACTTCTATTTATATATTTTTTAAAAAGCATATATCAGGCAGATGGCTGTGGATCCACCTGCTATATACCAGTTTGGCTTTGGGCTATTTGAGGTGGCAGCATCGAGCGAACCCCAGTTTTTCTGCTTCACCCCTCCAAATGGCATGCTGACTTTGGTTTGGGATCGCTAAGTTGTTACATTTGCAGATAGTGTTGATAATGTGGCTGCTGATGCTTTACTGGGCTGAGGTCGAGTACCTGACGGTCTGCGCAGGAGTCTTGTGAGTCAGTAGGAATGCAAGCTGTGGTCAGGGCAGGCAGCACTGGTGCAGTAACAAACTAAAGGTCAGGGCAAGCAGCAAGCAATATCAAAGTCCAGTATGTAAAACCGAGAACAGAAATTCGGATAGTCAGTCAGGCAAAAGGTCAGAACCAACCCAAAAGTATGAGACCAAATTGCTTAGGCATCCTCAATGAGGATTGGATACTTAATATAGCAAAAAATGGCTAATGATTGTTGGGGGTCTGGTTTAGGGTGTGCGCGCTAGCCCTGTATGATAGAGGGCCAGAGACTTACAGGCATAGACCTGGGAGAGAGCAGAAGCAGAGAATGTGTAAGTCAGCGGCATTGGACCACAATTCCAGAAGCAGGTGAACAACAGCGACACACCATAACAGTATACTTAACTGGAGGGTGCGAGAATATATCGAATTCGTATATTGAGAAATAGGAGTCCTTAACGAAGTTCAAGAAAAATTAAAGTTGTATTCCAAGCCATAAGCAATTCCTTGGGTGATTAAAAATTTACCATATTGTCTTACCTGCTCAAGATTTTGGCAATTTTTTAACCTCATTAACATACCCGTTAAGCACACAGTCTGAGGTAAGACAAATATAAAACACAAGTTTATTTACTCTTTAGTATATGTAAGTAAAATAGTTAATTAACATATAGGCATTGAGATCACATGGGTAACAAAGTTAAGCATCAATACGTCACCGGATATTGTAGCATCACTCCGCAATCGGGGGATCTCCAGGTACGATTGTCAAGAGGATCCGGTTAGTACGCCGGTACGTCTAACGGCCACAAGATGAGTCCCGACTCTTCCCTGAAGATCACTGCTATTTATGCCGTTCTTACATTACGTGGCATATCTGCTTCTGCGCAGTTATGGGTATATACGTCATTCTAATATGGCTATTCAGGTTCTAGACATGCGTAGTAGATGATTGGCAACACAATATATTGAATATTTTGTCCATGAAGTCATCGACATCTGTGTTATATTATGAGTCATTCTTGCTGTCTTACCATATATGTCGAAGATATTCTGCTTTTGAACAAATGTTAGCAGAATATTCAGACGGGTCATTAGTTCATTGAAGTTCTGGTTAACTCATACGGCAACTAGTTATTTGATTACACAATCATCCAGTTCAATCGTATCCCATACGTGTCACAATCGGTCCTTAATCATTCACTATTTGCCGTATGATACCATTAAAACTTTTGGTTTTCTACAGAATACCTTATATGCCATGAAACAATTCCATAGCGATAAAAGTATTACAACTATGGCCAATACCAAAACAGGATGTATTAGCCAATTAAGAGTGGTTTGTGCAGATGATGAATAACCCATAAAGATGTCATACCAATGGTGTGACGTGGCATCAGCAATAGCCGATCCCATCTTTACAATTTTGCCAGCTATTACAGTAGTACTTACAATATGCGTTGCCAAAGATCTATTAAGCAATTTAATATGTTGCTGTACTTCTTCTGTGTCTTCTAACAACTTTTTGAATTTGGTCAAATTTAGATCCCAATTTGACACATTTAAAGGCAGTGGTTGCCAATTGACAGCCACTGTCTTGTCTTGTTCGGGTAATAACACAAAGGTCTCATTTTCCCAAACAAGTGCAGATACGTTTCGCAAGCATCCTGAAAATGGGACAACCATCCCAGGTACAACAGGTTGATTACTTGCCAAACATACCTCCTGTGGGGCTATTTCAACCATCATCTTAAAAGTGAGTGGCAGCACAGTCCATTCACATACATTGATCGTATTTTGTAATAAGCATGGTTCATAAACAGCCGATTGGACCTTGCATATGGTCCCTTCTAATGTATCATCACACAATGATAAATCATGAGTTCTATTTTGGTCATCAATGTAAATCCCGTTAAATCTAGGTACCCAGAAATGCATATCTTCTGGAACACCTATAAGTAAGGGGAGAACTACAAACTTACACATCACATTCTTTTTAGTAACATTGTATATGAATATGGTCCCTTTACATAATATATCATTGCAAACCATTTTCTGCGCCTCCAACTGTATCCAATCAGTCTCAGTTATAGTCTGATTGAACACGGTCCTCCACACTTGCTCATTGCCAGTCATGAGCATAGTTTGAAGTGTGTTCTTTTGTTGTTGCTGATAAATGGTCTGCAAGGTACATATTGACCAATTAACATAGTTAGATATGTTAGAATTTATTTCATATGAAAACCTATTAGATGCATCTTGCAAATCAAGCATTATTGTGTCCACATCCGTTTGCATACTAAAGGGCTGCCATATAGTGGGCATCCAGTTAGCCTGCAATGTGAGCACATCTTTAATACCACTTCCCGCGTTATGCATTCGATTAGCTAAAGTCTCTATATCAAAACCATTAATAGTCCCAGAAAGCGCTCCGTAGCCTCCGAGTAAGGTATCATACCAAGCTCGACGGGAACGCTTGGTAGGACAAGTCCTTGAGGGTGGAAACTGCACGGAGGCTTGTATAACAGTCTTTTGAGCATCTCGTCCCACCAGGCGACAGGTGGATGGAACCCTTTTTATATGTCCAGGATCTATTTTAGAAGCATTAATGTTCACGAATACCAGGAACTGGCCCCACATGGCCCGATTCTCGATCTCCGTTGCATTCCCACACGTAATTACTTCTGTCTCATTTAAGGGAAATGAAAACTGCACTCCCGTATTTGTACAATTCTGAACATATTGTATCACCAGGGAGTAATTGAGATATGGCAACTCTTTTGGTCTCTGACAGCAGGACACTTTCACAAGTGACGTAATGTTTATTTGTCCCGTTGCCTTATGCAGTGCATATGAAGGACGGTAGGTCGAACTTATATGCGATAATGGATTTCCACTCCAGATAGTCCCATCAAAGGTAATATTCACGATATAACATTTCTGGTTGGCTTCACAAGTGAAGTTGTCTTGCTTCCTGGTTCGGGTTGAATTCCTCCAGCCCCACGAATAATCATTCCTTCCGGTGTCATTGACGCGGATCCCTGGCGTCCACGCATCACCTACTGCGAACACCGAACACATGACGCCAAGGATTCCAAAAATGATTATGTGATTCTAGAGAAGGCAAGGAAACAAGCATTATTCCCGCAAATAGCACTTTTCTTGTGGGACATATTCCCATTTCTCTACTCCGGGTCGCATAATAAGCAAAGTTCGATCTTTCCCCACAGCAATAACCTCTGCCGGGGAGGGCGGTCCTTGGTGATTCTGAACCCATATTTTGGCCCCTACATTAGTAACATTAGTTGAGCCAAAACCTTTATCTCCTCTTACAGTAAGTTCAGTGGGGGCCACCCCTTCTTCCACTTGTGTCAGATACACTGGTATTAATAGCAGCTGTGCCATGCGCTCCTTTTTCCCTATTATCAGAGGATCTGTTCCTAAATTTATCATGATTACTTTAATTTCCCCCTGATAATCTGCATCTATGACTCCGCCTAGGACTACTGCACTTCTCAGAGCAAAACTTGATCTAGTGGCTATCTGCCCGAAGTGATTCTCCGGGATCTTGCATCCTATCCCTGTGGGAATAGTACTCACCTTTCCCGGGGCTATCACCACCGTATCAAGAGCGTATAGATCCAACCCTGCAGCGGCAGGAGTGGCTCTATAAGGTGCCTGCACATCTGGATTAATTTTCCAGTATAAGATTGTCTCTACCTTAGCTACATCTATACTGAGATTGGGTGTTAGCATGCGCATTAAGGGTGTCATAGAATCAGTGATGGGCCTGTTGTTGATAATCTGTAAAGCAGCAGTCAGATTATCTCTCCATTGACCATATTTGTCGGTCTCAGTGAGCTTCTTCAGGGTAGATTTTAATAACCCATTCATTCGTTCCACCAGGCCCGCGGCCTGTGGATAGTAGGGCATATGATATACCCATTCTATGTTGTTTTTACTGGCATACTCTTTTACCTGATTTCCGGTAAAATGTGAACCATTGTCTGTCTGGATCTGCAGGGGAGTCCCATAATACTGGGTAATAACTTCCAGAGTACGTAAAGTACTCCATTGTGTTGCTGTTTTACATGGGAATCCCACCATCAGACCTGAGAATGTATCTACTGCTGTACAAATATACTTACATCCTCTGCTCTCAGGGAGGGGCCCTACAAAATCCATCTGCCAAATCTGCGCTGGCAACTGGCCTCTCCCTATGTGTCCCATTACTGTATGAGGCACTTCTCGTTTTTGCACATGTTGACATACTGGACATTGCGCGATTACTTGTTTGATCATGTCCACTGTCAAAGGGATACCTCTTTCTTGTGCCCACCTGTAAGTGGCCTTCTCTCCCAAGTGTCCACTTTTTTGGTGAGCCCAAACAGCTGTACCTTGAAGCCATGCTTCCTTTTCCTTGTCAGGTTCTTGTATGGCAACAGAAATCGATGCTGCCGCATCTGCTTGAGAATTAAATAAACGTTCCAATGAGTCAAGAGGGACATGAGCATCAACATGAAACACTGTACTTTTGGTACTCCTAATGAATTCCTCTATGTCTTGCCAAAGCTCTTTCCCCCACAATTCCTTACCATGAATGTTCCAGTCGTTCTTCTTCCATCCCATGATCCAAGTGGCCAAACCATTGGCAACTGACCATGAGTCCGTATACAAATGACATTCTTGCCCTTGTTCCTGCTTCAGAGCTAAGAATACTGCACAAAGTTCTGCATATTGACTACTCTTACCTTCTCCTTCCATGACCAACGTCTTGTCTAATTTCGGATTAAAGGCTACACTTTTCCATCTACGTCTTCCACTGATATACTTGGCCGAACCATCCGTGAACCAAGCATGCTCTTTTTGGGAGTCGGTCAACTCAGAGTAAGGTATTCCCCACTTTACTGGGGATTCCTCCATTTGCGCTACTGGTGTAACCTGACCATCTGGAGGGATATCAGCTATCTTTTCATGCAGGGCAGCTATCCCCCCTTCACCTTTTTTCGCTCTTTCCGAGATGTACCATTTCCACTTAATGATACTCTGCTCCTGGGCATGTCCTATCCGATTGGACTTTGGATTAGATAATACCCAACTCATGATGGGTATTTGCGGCCTTAGAAGGACTATGTGTCCTGTCGTCAATTGTTCAGTATCCACCAGGGCCCAATAACATGCCAACAGCTGTTGCTCCAGTGGAGTGTATTTTTCTCCTGCATCTGGTAATTTCCGATTCCAGAAGCCTAGTGGCACTCTTTTGCCCCCTTGCTTCTGCCACAATGACCAGTTTGCATACATATGCTGAACTGATACATGAAGTTCTATCTCACCATCTTGTAAAGGCCATAAATCTACAGCCTGTTGTATGGCTTCTTTTACTGCCTCAAATGCAACCTGTTGCTCTTCTCCCCACGTGAACTCGTACTTCTTGCGAGTCACCTTGTAAAGAGGAGCAAGAAGCTGCCCCAGATGCGGAATGTGTTGTCTCCAGAATCCAAACAATCCTATGTAGGATTGTGTTTCCTTCTTGTCTTTCGGAGTGGGAAAATTTAAGATTTTCTGCCTTGCCTTAGGGAGAATCTCCCTATGGCCCTTATTCCATTGAATTCCTAAGAATTTCACAGTCTGAGAGGGGCCCTGCACCTTGCTATCATTTATTTCCCATCCTTTTTCTCGCAAATGATGCAACAGTCTGTCCAATTGTTTCTTTACAGATTGTTCATCCGGTCCCTGAATCATTATATCATCAATATAATGTGAAAACTGCATTTCTGATGGTAAATCAAACTCATCCAAATGTTCTGCCACCGTCCGGTGACAGATGGTTGGACTATGTATCCAACCTTGTGGCAATCGAGTGAACGTATATTGACGTCCTTGCCACGTAAAGGCAAACTGATCTTGTGCCTTTTCTTCTATTGGAATTGTGAAGAACGCTTGTGCGATATCAATCACAGCGTACCATTGTCCACTGTGACTTTGAATCTGCTCCACAATTGTAATGGTGTCTGGGACAGCTGCCGTCAAGGGAGGTGTTTGTTTATTCAACTCCCTGTAATCGACAGTCATCCTCCAAGACCCATCACTTTTCTTCACAGGCCATACCGGATTGTTCCATGCTGTGGTTGCAGGCCTCACAACCCCAGCATCGACCAAATCCTTAATGGTTTCTCCTATTTCCTTGTGACCTCCAGGAATTCTGTATTGCTTCATAGCAACCAGTTTTCCTGCAGGAGGGATGTGTACGGGTGGCATTTTGACCTTTCCCACCGTAACTGGACAAGCTTTTATCCCTATTTTCCTTACGCCAAAGGCAAACTTACCATCTTCGAGGTGTAGTGTCAATCCTTTCAGAATATCTATGCCAATGATATATTCCGGAATAGGTACTACTAACACCGTGTATTTACGTAAGGGCAAATTGCCCAATTTCAAAGTTACCTGTGTCTGTACTCCCTCAGTAACTTTTCCTCCCAATCCTGAAATATTAACTTTTGGACCTTTAAACTTTTTGGGATTTCCATAAATCAGAGTAGCCTCCGCCCCTGTATCTACTAAAGCTGGGACCCTTTGGACATTACCCCCTTTCCAATGTATGGCTAGCGGGACATAGGGTCTGTCATCCCGCCTAACCCAAACAGGGGCTTGGCTTGCTACCTATGCGGAATCAGAATCTGATTCCTCCAGGAGCGGAGCAGATGGCTTCATATGGTCCTGCACTTGGCTAGCTACCATTGCAGCCATCTCCTTCCATGGATAGATCTTTTGAAAATCCTCCCATTCTAATTTCTTAGGTTCTAAATTAGTGACCTGCTTCTCTCTCTTTTTAGAAGCTTTTGGGGCCACTGAATCTTCCCTTTTATCCACCTTTTTGTTGGATAATACCTTCTGTTTATAAAGACGCCACAAATCACCTGTATCTTTTCCATCAATGGCGTCCTTGGAGACTCCAGCTTTCAGGAGAGCCTGAAACATATCTCTACGAGATACCCTTGGCACTCCTGAATCACCAGTCCCCTGGGAACTAGGATTCCTAGACCTATCACGATCTGTTCGCTTTTCCTCTCTATCCCAGTTTCCCATATCTTGCAATTCCCGCATTCTAGCCACAACCGCAGACATTGGCTCATTAGTCATGGATAGAAGTAGGGTCATCATCACGGCTTTATAAGCCGAAGGTGCAGTCTTAATTAAGCGATTTCTAACTCCTGCTGTCAGCCGAGTCTCCAAATAATCTTCCATATGCTCGATGATAATTAATGAGACCCTCATAGCTTCCTCCTTCAACCTTTCAATGCCATCCCTGATAGTGTACCAAGGTTTGTCATTGATTGGAATGTCTGCCTCTGTTGGGAATTTATTAAGAAACCCATTGGTTACTATATTAAACAGGGAAATAGCACTTTCTCCTTGATGACTAGGAAAATATTCTCTAAAATTTCTACTGATTACTGGATCTCTAGTTAGAGTAACAAATCTCATTGCATCTTTTGGATCCAACATTACCCCAGTCGCCCCGTGCTCAAATAGACGGACCAACCATGGTATGTCAGATTCCCCAGGCCTTTGCCTAAATCTACTCAGTATATCATCAACTTCTGACTGAGAAAAATCCTCTAGGGTAAGCCTGGTGCGCCTATGTGGCACCAATTCTTCTTGCACCAACAGTCTCCCATCGGCATCGTACATATAGTTTCCCTGATCGTCATACCTGGGCAACCTTTGCCCATCATGACCTACGATAGGCTGGGTATCGGGTCCATATTCAGTAGTTTCCTTCCTTCTGCTAATGGGCTGGGCACGTTTTAAAGCAGGTGGATCAATTATTGGATTGGGTGGGTCTTCCCAATCCCCCTTATGCCAGTCCTCCTCCCCCGAAGAAGATGAGGAATCCCATAAGTCTCCATCCCACTTATCTGGGTCCCAGTTCACAGAAGCAGAAGCTATAGCTTTCGATACCTTTCGCTTATCAACTTTACCTTTACGCCCCTTATATTTATTCTGAGCAACTTTTACAACAGCCTTTTCTGCAATATTCTGGTAATGTTCTATTTTTTCCTTTATCAGCCTTTGGTTACATTCCAACACCACTCTCTTTCCTTCAGATTCTACTAACTTTTGTTCCGTCTGATTAAGTTTTCTTATTAGTTGGGACTTCTTCTTATGGATATTCCTATAGGCTGAGGCCAATACCCAATTTCTCCTACCCAACTGAACTGCGTCACCTGCCTTGGCAGGGGTCTCCTCGAGTACCTTAACGACATCGAGGGGCTCTGAATCTTTTAGCTTACTATCCCATGATTCTGCAAGCCCACTATGCATCAACTCCTGAGCTAATATATCATAGGGACCCTCGGACCAGCCGGGGATGTCTATTTTCTGAACGATTTTAGTTTTATCTTTCTTGGTTCTTTTTCTAAACATATTGTTGTCTTATTGGCAAAATGCCAATTGGTGAAACTTTTTGCGCAGAGTTCCCCCTTACAGAACTCACAAAATTTTGGCAACTTGCCAATTGGTGAAACTTTGCACAGAGGTCCCCTTTACTGCGAGAAACCACCCTGCAAATTGGCACCAATTTCCCAAGTCCTGTCTCAAAGTTACAGAACTCCGAAAGTTTTGGCAACGTGCCAATTTGGTGAAACTCTGCACAGAGTTCCCCTTTACAAAATTTTGGCAACGTGCCAATCTGGTGAAACTTTGCACAGAGGTCCCCTTTACGGCGAGGCACCACCCTGCAAACTGGCACCGATTTCCCGAGTCCTGCCTCAAAGTTACAGAACTCTGAAAATTCTGGCAACGTGCCAATTGGTGAAATTTTGCACAGAGTTCCCCTTTACAAAATTTTGGCAACGTGCCAATCTGGTGAAACTTTGCACAGAGGTCCCCTTTACGGCGAGGCACCACCCTGCAAACTGGCACCGATTTCCCGAGTCCTGCCTCAAAGTTACAGAACTCTGAAAATTTTGGCAACGTGCCAATTGGTGAAATTTTGCACAGTGGTCCCCTTTACTGCTAGACACCACCGTGCAAACTGGCACCAATCTCCCAAGTCCTGCTTCAAAGTTACAGAACTTATAATATTTTGGCAGTATGCCAATGGGTTCAACAAGGACTACTTACTGCAACTATCAATTTGTATTTACTATTATTACTCTATCACCTATCAAAGCAAAGTTATAACCATTTGAACCCCTTGGCAATGGGCCAAAAATCTAATATGGCGACAGCAACCCCCCCGTGCACTGAGAAGCACTGTCACAATACCAAATTATACAGTAATATAACCTTACCAAAGACAACAATATCCTGCCAGACTACGCCAATTTATGTCTTACCTGCTCAAGATTTTGGCAATTTTTTAACCTCATTAACATACCCGTTAAGCACACAGTCTGAGGTAAGACAAATATAAAACACAAGTTTATTTACTCTTTAGTATATGTAAGTAAAATAGTTAATTAACATATAGGCATTGAGATCACATGGGTAACAAAGTTAAGCATCAATACGTCACCGGATATTGTAGCATCACTCCGCAATCGGGGGATCTCCAGGTACGATTGTCAAGAGGATCCGGTTAGTACGCCGGTACGTCTAACGGCCACAAGATGAGTCCCGACTCTTCCCTGAAGATCACTGCTATTTATGCCGTTCTTACATTACGTGGCATATCTGCTTCTGCGCAGTTATGGGTATATACGTCATTCTAATATGGCTATTCAGGTTCTAGACATGCGTAGTAGATGATTGGCAACACAATATATTGAATATTTTGTCCATGAAGTCATCGACATCTGTGTTATATTATGAGTCATTCTTGCTGTCTTACCATATATGTCGAAGATATTCTGCTTTTGAACAAATGTTAGCAGAATATTCAGACGGGTCATTAGTTCATTGAAGTTCTGGTTAACTCATACGGCAACTAGTTATTTGATTACACAATCATCCAGTTCAATCGTATCCCATACGTGTCACACATATATGTTTACAATAAATTCTTCTTCGATCGGAATCTTTATTGCTGGGTCACATGGTGCTGTCCACTCTGACTTTTAGTTGTTCCACTATTCTGCATAGACAGGATATAGAGAAAAATAGGTTGAGCAACCCTGAGTGGGTTTTGTAGAGTCCTATTGGCTTATTGAAGTATGAGGTGGTGGAATCACGGAAGTACTGCCAATCCAGAAAGTGCGCCACATCCACAGAGGGTGGGCATAATCACAGAGAATAGCTTAAAGAAAGAGCTGGTGCAAACTTCCAGTCCATTATCTTTGAGACCAAAGCAGAAAGTTCAACTTCGCTTTCATCAGTCTCTTAACAATCAATAAGAGAAAAGTTGAACTTTCTCCTTTAGTCTCGGAGTTTATGGATTGGAAATTTGCATGGTCACCAGTTATTCTATCTATTCACTGATCTAGTCTGCTTTTGGTCTTGTTTCTCTTGCGGTTACTTTAACCTGCCATGTACTAGAAACAAAAAGAAAACCAGCAGGGCGCTGCCTAGGGTGATACTGTTAGAGGTGGAATATTTAACATTGGGCATAGGAACTCTTACCTAACGCAATTGTACTTAATCAGGCACAAGACTAGTGTGAGCCTTTGATGTATTCCATGTGTTAATCCAGCTGCTGCACCAGTTCAGATCCATTGCCGGTCCTGACCAGTAGTAGTGGTTGCGTCAAGAGGTCAAAAATTGAGAAGAATCGGAAATAGCCATGGGCATAAGTCATAGCTGTAAAGCAGCACAGCGAGTCGCAATGTATTCAGTGGGGAGGGGGACTGGTGGAAATTATGTAACGTTATCCAGAGGGCTTTGCGATTCGGCAAGAAATCTTGGGGAACCCGTGTTTGAAATGGGTTATTGTGGCCAGAAAACCCTTCTTAGGGGTAGACACATCTGCTGCTCATCATTCAATTCAATAGGGCTGAGCTACAGTACTAGACATGGCTTCCTCCTAGAAACGGTGACCTTCTTGTTGATACGCCATGTCTTCTATTTCAACTCTGCCCCATCCATTCGTATCATGATCAGCTATATCCTACACCCTCTTTCACTATAAGGAGAAAAAAAAAATTACTATTGGTTTTCTGACAACCCAGGACTGTTGTGTATGAGAGGGAATGATTAAGTCTGATAGTTTCTTCAGCTTCCGACACATTGGAAGAGAAATGCTGTTTATCTTGGCACCTGAGAAGCTGCATGTATTTCAATTTCCACTTCTGATCGTGCTGTGTCTTCCTGCTGTACCCTTACCCAGTATATTACAGTACTGTAGAAAAGCAGTTTTTTTGGCATCACATTTTCTAACATTGTCATCTTTTCGGCGGAGGGATCTTGATAGAATTTTTAAAATGATATTAGGTATTTGGATTAGGGATGAATATTTGAATAGGACAGGCATTGTTTTTTTCAATAGTGATGATTACACAGTTTTCTACTCAGGCAGTGACACCATCAGACGCAATGGAGTGGCATTCATCATAAACAAGGTAGTCGCCAAAGCTTTCCATTGTTTCATTACCATCAGTGGGAATCCTCGCTCGATCACAATTCTGCAAGTTTATGCGCCCACAACTGATGCAACAAACGAGGACACTGAAAAAAATCTATGCTGATCTCCAGCAAGCAATCAATCAGACCCCTGCCAAGGTTATCACTTTTATAACATGATTTCAATGCAAAAAAACGTCTCTGGAGAAGACCTACCAGTCGTTGGCAAATTCAGATTGCGTGAGCGGAATAATGCAGGCGACCATATAGTCCAATGTTGCATGGAAAGCTGTCTATTGCTCGTGAACAGCGTCCGAAATGCCGTTTTGTACACATGCACGGCCCCAAATGGCGTGCACCAAAACCAAATCGTCTACTTCCTATGTCAAATGCCTTGGAAAAGCTCAATTCTGGCTGTGAGAACACTTCCTAGATGCAGACTGCGGCTCCTAGTTGTAAAAATCAAGCAACATCAAAAGGTCACCAGCAATACGCCGTTTCAATGTAGTCAACATCCCTTCACGATACGCAGTCGAAGTGAATAACCAATTTGAAGCGCTCAGCACGATCGGAAAAGACCCTGACTAATTTTAGGAGGAAATCAAATCCATCACACGGAACACAGATGAACAAAATCATCCCTCTCAAAAAAAAATGCAAAACGACACAGTGGCTATGAGATGAATCCATCAGAATTGCCAACAAGCACCGAACAGCTAAAGCAGCGGGCACCATCATTGAATTCAGACAGCTAAATGTGGGATTTCAAAGAAAAGTCAAATGAGACAAGGAGCACTACCGGAACGACCAATACGCGAAACTGGAAGAAGCAAACCAGCAAGGCCACACCCGAGCTCTCTTCGCCCATGTGAGGCAGAACCAGGCACTGTTCGCACCATGCTAGGCAGCAACTATCAAAGACTGGGATAGCGAATTATTTCAAGAAGAAGATCAAATCAAGCATAGGTGGCGAGAATATACAGCAGAGCTGTATGCAGGCAATCGGACAGACAACCCGTTGCATTAAGTAGAACAAGAACCAGGCATTCTGGAGGAAGAAGTCACATGGGCCCCGAAACAACTACCAAACAGGAAAGCTCCGGACGTTGATCACATACCAGCCGAACTGCTCAAACCAGTGCCAGTCAAGATTGAAACCAACCTATGTCAAAAGATGTGGATCTCCAAATCGTTGCCCAAAGACTGGACAAGATCTGTCTTCATCACACTTCCAAAAAAAGGTGATGCTCAAGAATGTTCCAATTACCGCACCATCACCCTCATACCTCACGTGAGCAAAATTATTTTAAAGATAATACAAAAACGCATCACAACAATTGTTAAACGGGAACTGTTGGACGTTCAACCTGGCTTCCACAAAAGTCGTCGCACCTGAGACCAAATCGCAGACCTGTGCTGGATAATGGAGAAGAACCGAGAGCATCAAAAGGACGTGTACATGTGTTTCATCAACTACAGCAAGGCATTTGACTGTCGAACATGACAAGCTTTGGTAGTGTCTGAGGAAAATGGGCGTCTCTGAACATATTAAACAGCTTTATTAGGTCGCTTTACAAAAACCAAGAAGCAACAGTCAGGACAGCTTATGGAAACACGGATTGGTTCGGAATCGAGAAAGTCGTACGTCAAGGTTGCATTCTATCACCAGTCCTTTTCCATCTGTACACAAAAACGATCATGAGGCGAAGCAATCTGGACAAATCAGAAATCGGAGTCAAAATCCATGGCAGGAATGTCAGCAACCTCCGATATGCAGATGACAACACCCTGCTTGTGGAAAGTGAAAGGGACCTGGAATACCTTATCCAACGAGTGCAAAAGGAATGTGAACGCATGGGACTGTACCATTAATGGCAAAGTCATGACCATGGTAAGCAACAGTACAGTGAACATAAACATTAACAATGAATTCTAGTCAATCCAAGATTTCATCTTCTTTGGACCCAAAATCAATTGCAATGAGCAATCTGGACCTGAGATCAAGAAATGGATTACACTTGGTAGGAATGCAAGGAATGGAAAAGCAAGGACATTAGTATTGCAAAAAAAACCCAGACTGGTCAGTGCAATCGTCTTTCCTATAACGATGTATGGTTGCAAAAGTTGGACGCTCAGGAAAACAGACAGAAAGAAAATTGATGTGTTTGAACTCTGGTGCTGGAGGAGAATGCTACGGATACTTTGCACTGCCATGACTACGAACAAGGTAGTGTTAGATCGTGTCAAACCAAAAATATCACTAGAGGGCAAAATCATCAAACAGCGGCTCTCTTTTTTTTTTTGGACACGTGATGAGCGCTAACTCACTGGAAACAGGACTGATGCTCGGCAAGGTCAGTCAGAAGCGAAGATCAGAAGGCATAGAACAAGATGGCTAAATACAATCAAGGCCACCACGAACATGTCAATCGCCGAACTGAAAGATGCAGTGAAAGACAGGAATGTGTAGAGAACATTGATCCATAGAGAAACCGAAGGTCGGATGTGACTGAATGGATAATCATCATAATTTGAATATTTTATTTTTTTTAACGTTTTTTTAAAATTGCACTTTTCTGAAGTGTTTCTTGTGCTGGAAAGTTTTTTGCAAAATTCTAACCATACATGCAGCCATATTGGTCGTTCCCTTTCAATTTGCATGTTAGAAACTGAAGATGGTCTTTCTGTTAGTTAGTATTTGTTTATCAAAGTGACAATTTTACTAGGTGATAGTTAGAGTCATGAGCGAGCGTACTTGCTAAGGCAAACTACTCAAGCGAAAGATTCGGGTGCCGGCGGGAGCGGGTACGAACGGGGGGGGGGGGGTGATCTCTCGCTCACTGCCCCCCCCCTTCTCCCCCCTGCTCACTCCCACAACTCACGGCTCTCCCCCTCCGGCACCCGAATCTTTTGAGACGAGCGGGCAGGTACTCGCATAAGGCACTACTCGCTCGAGTAGTTTGCCTTAGCGAGTACGCTCGCTCATCTCTAGTGATAGTCAATATGGCTGCACTTCCAGTTGTCACTTAAAATAGTGGCCACAGCTGAACTGAAAAATGCTGATATTTTTTAAGCAAAGACAATACAATTACCAAATTTTGGCTGCCAAAATAACTTCTGATTTACTAATATATGCGCAAGTTAACTTTTTGGGTGGAAATGTTCTTTAAAGGGCTTTCCCATGACTGGGATATTGATGTCCTATTTTTAGAATAAGTCATTAATAAGTAGATCAGTGGGGGTCCGCTGTTTTCAGACTTAACTGCTTAAGGAAGCCATGGTGCGCAGGTGAAAGCTGGAGTCACTTCACTGCATAGCAGGCACAGCGCTGTCAATTTTATAGTGGCTGCGTCTGGTA
Source organism: Eleutherodactylus coqui (assembly GCF_035609145.1). Classification (NCBI taxonomy): domain Eukaryota; kingdom Metazoa; phylum Chordata; class Amphibia; order Anura; family Eleutherodactylidae; genus Eleutherodactylus; species Eleutherodactylus coqui. The sequence goes on along the minus strand of NC_089837.1, from coordinate 443,120,604 downwards.
TAGCAATTTAGTCCAATTCACTTGAATGGGGATGAGCTGTACATTGGTCTGGTGATGAATGAACATAACGTTACTCACCAGAGACTCACCTGCGGCCAAAACATTGTTGGGCAGTCTAGGTTGATCTAATATTGTTGTTCTATCCTAAGGATAGGTCGTCAATATTTTAGTGCTGGATAACCCTTTTAAAGTAATTGCACTGCATTAGGAAAGAAATAGTGCTTTCCTCCAGAAGCTGCACCGTACTTGCCCATGGGTTGTGGCTGGTATTGCAGCTCAGCTCTAGTGAAGTCAAGGGTCTGAGCTGCAATACCATACATAACCAGTGTACAGGTGTGGTGCTGTTAGAAGAAAGCAGTTATGTTTTTCTTATCATGTTCAATACCTTTTAAGGGTTTTATTTTATTCAGAATTGAATATCCTTAAAGGGATTGTTAGTTCTTTCATTTCTATGGAAACATGCTCCCCGTATCTTAAAATAGTAAACAAGGCTATAATTTCCTCTACTGGCTCCGATCTGTTTCTAGTGTTGCTGCTGCCGTCTCCTTGTTGATGTAATGTGTACAGGCTGCAGCAGCTGCAATCGATCTGTCATTGGCTGCAGCAGCCTGTGATGGCCCGTAAAGGTTCCCCTACACACTGGACTTTAGTCATCCGAACCCCCTATTTCAGTAGGAACAGGCGACTGTTGAAAGTATTTGGTGGCCTCTCAACTTTCTTCTGACAGATAATACAGAGAAAAGCAGGATGAGGGGCGTAATTGCGGCTTTCTGGACAAACATGGCTGAACCAAGTGTTTCTGTGTTGGGGGTATTCAGCCAACAGCTATTAAAAGTGTATGGGACCCATTAAAAAGGGGCGTGCTGCCATACCTTCATCCTTTTAGACTGGTGAGTGTCCCAGAGGTCACATGTAGAGATGAGCGAACGCGTTCGTCCGAGCTTGATATTCGTGCGAATATTAGGGTGTTCGGGATGTTCGTTATTCGTGACGAACACCATGCGGTGTTCTGGTTACTTTCACTTCCTTCCCTGAGACGTTAGCGCGCTTTTCTGGCCAATTGAAAGACAGGGAAGGCATTACAACTTCCCCCTGCAACGTTTAAGCCCTATACCACCCCCCTGCTGTGAGTGGCTGGCGAGATCAGGTGTTCGCCTAATATAAAAGTCGGCCCCTCCCGCGGCTCGCCTCAGATGCGGTGTGAGTTAGATGAGGGACAGTGCTGTTTATACCGGAGCTGCTGTAGGGAAAGAATTGGTAGTTAGTGTAGGCTTCAAGACCCCCCAAAGGTCCTTATTAGGGCCACTGATAGCTGTGTGTTGGCTGCTGTTAGCAGTGGGATTTTTTTTTTCTCAAAATCGCCTCTGCAGACCGTTGCACCTGGCATTAGGGACAGAAGTGCTGCATAGGCAGGGAGAGTGTTAGGAGTGAGTGTAGCCTTCAAGAACCTCAACGGTCCTTTCTAGGGCCATATTTATCCGTGTGCAGTACTGTCCAGGCTGCTGTTGGCTGTGCTGCATTTTTTTTGGGCTTCTCAAAATCGCCTCTGCAGAGCATTCCACCCTCCATTGATACTGCAGGGAAAGAATTGTATAGGCAGGGCCACAACACAGTTATTATTCATAGAATATACGCAGTGCTGCCTGTTGGTGGGAAAAAACTGAAAACAAATCTATTTGTCCAGCCTCTGTCCGTCCTTACGGGCGGTGGAGACGTGTGAGCTGCGTGAAAAACATTGCTAAATCATACGCAGCCAGCTACGCTTTACTGCTGGCTTCGCCATTTGCTTTCCTTAATTGGGAAAAAAAATACCTGCTCTCCAAGAGTTATAATAACTCTGCTACCCTCACGTTCTGTGACACATAAGCAGGGACACAGCACAGTTATTACACTTCTCAGGTTCATTGAATATACGCAGTGCTGCCTGTTGGTGGGAAAAAACTGAAAACAAATCTATTTGTCCAGCCTGTGTCCGTCCTTACGCCTGTGGAGACGTGTGAGCTGCGTGAAAAACATTGCAAAATCATACGCAGCCAGCTACGCTTTACTGCTGGGTTCGCCATTTGCTTTCCTTAATTGGGAAAAAAAATACCTGCTCTCCAAGAGTTATAATAACTCTGCTACCCTCACGTTCTGTGACACATAAGCAGGGACACAGCACAGTTATTAAACTTCTCAGGTTCATAGAATATACGCAGTGCTGCCTGTTGGTGGGAAAAAACTGAAAACAAATCTATTTGTCCAGCCTCTGTCCGTCCTTACGGGCGGTGGACACGTGTGAGCTGCGTGAAAAACATTGCTAAATCATACGCAGCCAGCTACGCTTTACTGCTGGGTTCGCCATTTGCTTTCCTTAATTGGGAAAAAAAATACCTGCTCTCCAAGAGTTATAATAACTCTGCTACCCTCACGTTCTGTGACACATAAGCAGGGACACAGCACAGTTATTAAACTTCTCAGGTTCATAGAATATACGCAGTGCTGCCTGTTGGTGGGAAAAAACTGAAAACAAATCTATTTGTCCAGCCTCTGTCCGTCCTTACGGGCGGTGGACACGTGTGAGCTGCGTGAAAAACATTGCTAAATCATACGCAGCCAGCTACGCTTTACTGCTGGGTTCGCCATTTGCTTTCCTTAATTGGGAAAAAAAATACCTGCTCTCCAAGAGTTATAATAACTCTGCTACCCTCACGTTCTGTGACACATAAGCAGGGACACAGCACAGTTATTAAACTTCTCAGGTTCATTGAATATACGCAGTGCTGCCTGTTGGTGGGAAAAAACTGAAAACAAATCTATTTGTCCAGCCTCTGTCCGTCCTTACGGGCGGTGGACACGTGTGAGCTGTGTGAAAAACATTGCAAAATCATACGCAGCCAGCTACGCTTTACTGCTGGGTTCGCCATTTGCTTTCCTTAATTGGGAAAAAAAATACCTGCTCTCCAAGAGTTATAATAACTCTGCTACCCTCACGTTCTGTGACACATAAGCAGGGACACAGCGCAGTTATTAAACTTCTCAGGTTCATAGAATATACGCAGTGCTGCCTGTTGGTGGGAAAAAACTGAAAACAAATCTATTTGTCCAGCCTCTGTCCGTCCTTACGGGCGGTGGACACGTGTGAGCTGCGTGAAAAACATTGCTAAATCATACGCAGCCAGCTACGCTTTACTGCTGGGTTCGCCATTTGCTTTCCTTAATTGGGAAAAAAAATACCTGCTCTCCAAGAGTTATAATAACTCTGCTACCCTCACGTTCTGTGACACATAAGCAGGGACACAGCACAGTTATTAAACTTCTCAGGTTCATTGAATATACGCAGTGCTGCCTGTTGGTGGGAAAAAACTGAAAACAAATCTATTTGTCCAGCCTCTGTCCGTCCTTACGGGCGGTGGACACGTGTGAGCTGCGTGAAAAACATTGCTAAATCATACGCAGCCAGCTACGCTTTACTGCTGGGTTCGCCATTTGCTTTCCTTAATTGGGAAAAAAAATACCTGCTCTCCAAGAGTTATAATAACTCTGCTACCCTCACGTTCTGTGACACATAAGCAGGGACACAGCACAGTTATTAAACTTCTCAGGTTCATTGAATATACGCAGTGCTGCCTGTTGGTGGGAAAAAACTGAAAACAAATCTATTTGTCCAGCCTCTGTCCGTCCTTACGGGCGGTGGACACGTGTGAGCTGCGTGAAAAACATTGCTAAATCATACGCACCCAGCTACGCTTTACTGCTGGCTTCGCCATTTGCTTTCCTTAATTGGGAAAAAAAAATACCTGCTCTGCCACAGTTAATAACTCTGCTACCCTCACGTTCTGTGACACATAAGCAGGGACACAGCACAGTTATTAAACTTAGATAATTCATTCACTAGAGGCAGTGGGGCCTTTCGTTTTCCAAAAAGGGCAAAAATTATATTTGGCCTGCAGTCTTGCGCCAATTTATTTCCTGCCTGGGAAATCTAATCACTGGTAATACAGCATGCTGAGGGGTAGGGGTAAGCCTAGAGGACGTGGACGTGGACGTGGCCGAGGACGCGGAGGGCCAAGTGAGGGTGTGGGCACAGGCCAAGCTCCTGATCCAGGTGTGTCGCAGCTGTCTGCTGCGCGATTAGGAGAGAGGCACGTTTCTGGCGTCCCCACATTCATCGCCCAATTAATGGGTCCACGCGGGAGACGGTTATTAGAAAATGAGCAGTGTGAGCAGGTCCTGTCCTGGATGGCAGAAAGTGCTTCGAGCAACCTATCGTCTACCCGCAGTTCTGCGCCGTCCACTGCTGCCAATCCGAATCCTCTGTCTGCTGCTCCTCCTTCCTCCCAGCCTCCTCACTCCACTACAATGACACCTGCTCAGGAGCGGGAACACTCCCAGGAACTGTTCTCGGGCCCCTGCTTAGATTGGGCAGCAGCGGTTCCTCTCCCACCAGAGGAGTTTATCGTCACTGATGCCCAACCATTCGAAAGTTCCCGGGGTCCGGGGGAAGAGGCTGGGGACTTCCGCCAACTGTCTCAACAACTTTCTGTGGGTGAGGAGGACGATGACGATCAGACACAGTTGTCTTGCAGTGAGGTAGTAGTAAGGGCAGTAAGTCCCAGGGAGCAGCGCACAGAGGATTCGGAGGAAGAGCAGCAGGACGATGAGGTGACTGACCCCACCTGGTGTGCAACGCTTACTCAGGAGGACAGGTCTTCAGAGGGGGAGTCAAGGGCATCAGCAGGGCAGGTTGCAAGAGGCAGTGCGGTGGCCAGGGGTAGAGGCAGGGCCAGACCGAATAATCCACCAAGTGTTTCCCAAAGCGCCCCCTCGCGCCATGCCACCCTGCGGAGGCCGAGGTGCTCTAAGGTCTGGCAGTTTTTCACAGAGACGCCTGACGACCGACGAACAGTGGTGTGCAACCTTTGTCGCGCAAAGCTCAGCCGGGGAGCCAACACCAACAGCCTCACCACCACCACCATGCGCAGACATATGATGGCCAAGCACCCCGCAAGGTGGGACGAAGGCCGTTCACCGCCTCCGGTTTGCACCCCTGCCTCTCCCCCTGTGCCCCAACCTGCCACTGAGATGCAACCCCCCTCTCAGGACACAGGCACTACCGCCTCATGGCCTGCACCCACACCCTCATCTCCGCTGTCCTCGGCCCCATCCAGCAGTGTAGTTCAGCGCACCGTTCAGCCGTCGCTTGCGCAAGTGTTCGAGCGCAAGCGCAAGTACGCCGCCACGCACCCGCACGCTCAAACGTTAACCGTCCGCATCGCAAAATTCATCAGCCTTGAGATGCTGCCGTATAGGGTTGTGGAAACGGAGTCCTTCAAAAGTATCATGGAGGCGGCGGCCCCGCGCTACTCAGTTCCCAGTCGCCACTACTTTTCCCGATGTGCCGTCCCAGCCCTGCACGACCACGTCTCCCGCAACATTGTGCGCGCCCTCACCAACGCGGTTACTGCCACGGTCCACTTAACTACGGACACGTGGACAAGCACAGGCGGGCAGGGCCACTACATCTCCCTGACGGCACATTGGGTGAATTTAGTGGAGGCTGGGACAGAGTCAGAGCCTGGGACCGCTCACGTCCTACCCACCCCCAGAATTGCGGGCCCCAGCTCGGTGCTGGTATCTGCGGAGGTGTATGCTTCCTCCACTAAAGCACCCTCCTCCTCCTCCTCCTCCTCTGTCTCACAATCTAGATGTGTTAGCAGCAGCATGTCGCCAGCAGTCGGTGTCGCGCGGTGTGGCAGCACAGCGGTGGGCAAGCGTCAGCAGGCCGTGCTGAAACTACTCAGCTTAGGCGATAAGAGGCACACGGCCCACGAACTGCTGCAGGGTCTGACACAGCAGACCGACCGCTGGCTTGCGCCGCTGAGCCTCCAACCGGGCATGGTCGTGTGTGACAACGGCCGTAACCTGGTGGCGGCTCTGCAGCTCGGCAGCCTCACGCACGTGCCATGCCTGGCCCACGTCTTTAATTTGGTGGTTCAGCGGTTTCTGAAAAGCTACCCACGCTTGTCAGACCTGCTCGTAAAGGCGCGCCGGCTCTGCGCACATTTCCGCAAGTCCCACACGGACGCTGCCACCCTGCGCACCCTGCAACATCACTTTAAGCTGCCAGTGCACCGACTGCTGTGCGACGTGCCCACACGGTGGAACTCTACGCTCCACATGTTGGCCAGGCTCTATGAACAGCGTAGAGCTATAGTCGAATACCAACTCCAACATGGGCGGCGCAGTGGGAGTCAGCCTCCTCAATTCCTTTCAGAAGAGTGGGCCTGGTTGGCAGACATCTGCCATGTCCTTGGTAATTTTGAGGAGTCTACCCAGGTGGTGAGCGGCGATGCTACAATCATTAGCGTCACCATTCCTCTGCTATGCATCTTGAGAAATTCCCTGCAAACCATAAAGGCAGCTGCTTTGCGCTCGGAAACGGGGGCGGGGGAAGACAGTATGCCGCTGGATAGTCAGGGCACCCTCCTGTCTATTTCTCAGCGCGTACAGGAGGAGGAGGAGGAGCATGAGGAGGATGAGGAGGAGGGGGAAGAGACAGCTTGGCCCGCTGCTGACGGTACACCGGCTGATTGCCTGTCATCCTTTCAGCGTGTATGGCCTGAGGAGGAGGAGGAGGAGGAGGATCCTGATAGTGATCTTCCTAGTGAAGACAGCCATGTGTTGCGTACAGGTACCCTGGCACACATGGCTGACTTCATGTTAGGATGCCTTTCTCGTGACCCTCGCGTTGCACGCATTCTGGCCACGACGGATTACTGGGTGTACACACTGCTCGATCCACGGTATAAGGAGAACCTGCCCACTCTGATTCCCGAAGAGGAAAGGGGTTCGAGAGTGTTGCTATACCACAGGACCCTTGCGGACAAGCTGATGGTAAAATTCCCAGCCGACAGCGCTAGTGGCAGAAGGCGCAGTACCGAGGGCAAGGTAGCAGGGGATGTGCGTAGATCGAGCAGCATGTACATCCCAGGCAGTGCAACAGTCTTTAAGGGCCTGGCCAGCTTTATGGCTCCCCACCAAGACTGTGTCACCGCTCCCCAGTCACGGCTGAGTCGGCGGGAGCACTGTAAAAGGATGGTGAGGGAGTACGTAGCGGATCGCACGACCATCCTTGGTGACGCCTCTGCCCCCTACAACTACTGGGTGTCGAAGCTGGACACGTGGCCTGAACTAGCCCTGTATGCCCTTGAGGTGCTTGCTTGTCCTGCGGCTAGCGTCTTGTCGGAGAGGGTGTTTAGTGCGGCTGGGGGAATCATCACCGATAAGCGTAGCCGCTTGTCAACCGACAGTGCCGACAGGCTAACACTCATCAAGATGAACAAAGGCTGGATTTCGCCAGACTTCTGTTCTCCACCAGCGGACAGCAGCGATACGTAAGCAATACGTAGGCTGCACCCGCGGATGGAAGCTACGTTCTCTCTCACCATCCAAAACGGGGACATTTGTGCTTCATCAATCTGTGTCTAATATTCCTCCTCCTCCTCCTCCTGCTCCTCCTCCTGAAACCTCACGTAATCACGCTGAACGGGCAATTTTTCTTAGGGCCACAAGGCTCACTCAAATAATTTTTCAGAACAATTTTTATAAGTTTCAATTAGCTTAAAAGCGTTGGAACTTTAACTTGAACCAATTTTTCGTTACACTGGGCTGTCTCCAGGCCTAGTTACCACTTAAGCCACATTAACCAAAGCGATTCACCTGCCATCTTGGTTGGGCATGGCCAATTTTTACTGAGGTACATTAGTACTGTTGGTACACCAATTTTTTGGGGCCCTCACCTACAGTGTAATCATAGTAATTTCTATGTTCTTCGCCTGCACTCATGGTACAGAAAGGTGTGTGGGGTTGGCCTACAGTTTAGCTACATAAATGTCACTTGTGCCTTGGCTATACTAAGGCTACTGAAATGGAACGAAGACTGCGCTCCCACTATACTGCTGCTTCAGAATTGTTACTGGGGCCTGTCTTGAGTGCTACTATTGCTTACATGGAACGAAGACTGCGCTCCCGCTATACTGCTGCTTCAGAATTGTTACTGGGGCCTGTCTTGAGTGCTACTATTGCTTACATGGAACGAAGACTGCGCTCCCGCTATACTGCTGCTTCAGAATTGTTACTGGGGCCTGTCTTGAGTGCTACTATTGCTTACATGGAACGAAGACTGCGCTCCCGCTATACTGCTGCTTCAGAATTGTTACTGGGGCCTGTCTTGAGTGCTACTATTGCTTACATGGAACGGACACGTGGAGAGGACACGTAGTGCCTCAAAAACATCCCCCTCCTCCTCCAACAGGGAAAACATTGTTGGCAAATGCCTTTGCATTGGTTCGTCTGGCGGCAGTCCAAGAATTTCACCTTTACCGACACTACAAGAGAGCCCCCCCACCATCCCCCCGCCACGGCCCACTTAATCCTGGCCACATTCCGAAAACCAACAAAATACAACCGTGGTACTAGGTCCGCAGTCACCACCACATTACCACCAACGCGGTTACTGTTAAGGTGCATATAACCACGGACACGTGGAGAGGACACGTAGTGCCTCAAAAACATCCCCCTCCTCCTCCAACAGGGAAAACATTGTTGGCAAATGCCTTTGCATTGGTTCGTCTGGCGGCAGTCCAAGAATTTCACCTTTACCGACACTACAAGAGAGCCCCCCCACCATCCCCCCGCCACGGCCCACTTAATCCTGGCCACATTCCGAAAACCAACAAAATACAACCGTGGTACTAGGTCCGCAGTCACCACCACATTACCACCAACGCGGTTACTGTTAAGGTGCATATAACCACGGACACGTGGAGAGGACACGTAGTGCCTCAAAAACATCCCCCTCCTCCTCCAACAGGGAAAACATTGTTGGCAAATGCCTTTGCATTGGTTCGTCTGGCGGCAGTCCAAGAATTTCACCTTTACCGACACTACAAGAGAGCCCCCCCACCATCCCCCCGCCACGGCCCACTTAATCCTGGCCACATTCCGAAAACCAACAAAATACAACCGTGGTACTAGGTCCGCAGTCACCACCACATTACCACCAACGCGGTTACTGTTAAGGTGCATATAACCACGGACACGTGGAGAGGACACGTAGTGCCTCAAAAACATCCCCCTCCTCCTCCAACAGGGAAAACATTGTTGGCAAATGCCTTTGCATTGGTTCGTCTGGCGGCAGTCCAAGAATTTCACCTTTACCGACACTACAAGAGAGCCCCCCCACCATCCCCCCGCCACGGCCCACTTAATCCTGGCCACATTCCGAAAACCAACAAAATACAACCGTGGTACTAGGTCCGCAGTCACCACCACATTACCACCAACGCGGTTACTGTTAAGGTGCATATAACCACGGACACGTGGAGAGGACACGTAGTGCCTCAAAAACATCCCCCTCCTCCTCCAACAGGGAAAACATTGTTGGCAAATGCCTTTGCATTGGTTCGTCTGGCGGCAGTCCAAGAATTTCACCTTTACCGACACTACAAGAGAGCCCCCCCACCATCCCCCCGCCACGGCCCACTTAATCCTGGCCACATTCCGAAAACCAACAAAATACAACCGTGGTACTAGGTCCGCAGTCACCACCACATTACCACCAACGCGGTTACTGTTAAGGTGCATATAACCACGGACACGTGGAGAGGACACGTAGTGCCTCAAAAACATCCCCCTCCTCCTCCAACAGGGAAAACATTGTTGGCAAATGCCTTTGCATTGGTTCGTCTGGCGGCAGTCCAAGAATTTCACCTTTACCGACACTACAAGAGAGCCCCCCCACCATCCCCCCGCCACGGCCCACTTAATCCTGGCCACATTCCGAAAACCAACAAAATACAACCGTGGTACTAGGTCCGCAGTCACCACCACATTACCACCAACGCGGTTACTGTTAAGGTGCATATAACCAGTCTGACTGGGGCATGCAGACACCTTGACAGAATGAATAGTGTGTGGCACATAGGTTCCCCATTGCTATGCCCACGTGTGCAGCTCCTGATGGCGGTGGCACAGGATTCTATTTCTCATTGCTTCTGTACAGCATTGTGGGCTATCGCCCCGCCCCTATTAAAGAGGGTCGCTACCTAGCCGTGCCAACCCTGTGCAGTGTGTGCCTGCGGTCCCTCGTCGTGGCAGACGCACTTCTAAATAGACATGAGGGTGGTGTGGCATGAGGGCAGCTGAAGGCTGCGCAGGGACAGTTTGGTGTGCGCTGTGGGGGGGAGGGGGTGCGGTTGGGCAGCATGTAACTCAGGAGAAGTGGCAGTAGAGTGTCATGCAGGCAGTGATTGTGCTTTGTTGGAGGTAGTGTGGTGCTTAGCAAAGGTATGCCATGCTAATGAGCGCTTTTCAGAAGTAAAAGTTGTTGGGAGGGGGGGGGGCCCACTCTTGCCGCTATTGTGGCTTAATAGTGGGACCTGTGAACTTAGGATGCAGCCCAACATGTAGCCCCTCGCCTGCCCTATCCGTCACTGTGTCATTCCCATCACTTTCCTGAATTGCCCAGATTTTCACACATGAAAACCTTAGCGAGCATCGGCGAAATACAAAAATGTTCTGGTCGCCCATTGACTTCAATGGGGTTCGTTGTTCGAAACGAACCCTCGAGCATCACGGGAAGTTCGTTACGAATAACGAACACCCGAACATTTTGGTGTTCGCTCATCTCTAGTCACATGCCAACCAATGATGTTGATAATGGGCCATCTCTTTTGAATTTTGAGATTTGCCTTTAAGTTTAAGGAACGATGTTTCAGATTATTTTTCACTTCTTAGTGTCTTAACTCTCTTGCTTTTTAGAATAGAGGTCACCTTCCCGTCACCTTCTTACTTGCTTGACAGTCATTTCACTTGTTGCAGACACACTCTTTCTGTACAAAAAGAAAAAAACTAAAGAAAGTGACATAAAATAACACACTTTCTTTCTGAGAGCTTGGCCACTCATTGCTCTTAACAAGCAGATAACATTGAAAATGCTTTGTAAGTGCTGCTTGTTACGTGCCTGAAAATAGACTTAGCTGTCTGTGAAATATCCAGATGTAAGCACCCTCGCAGGGAACATTAGTGCTCTGTATATTGTCTAACGCTATTACAATAGAGGTAAAAGTACTAGGCTTCTCTTACTTAGGCCAACGATTTAGATTGTTACCCTACCACTGTATCTAAATGCCCTGTCTAAGAGGAAGTCTCACGCGATTCTTCCGCGATCACTGTCTGCGCATATGATATGCCGTAATACATGGACATCGAAATCCACTGACTTTCGCCGCTTCGCTCAAACTTGCGGGTAGGAATTGCGGATTTTGTGAGCGGAGTATGAGCTCCATTGAGCTCTATGGATGCGTTCCATCCCCAGTGCATATGCAATTGGCATTGCGTATGGACACGGATTTGTTGTGACAGACAATTCAGGACGGAGTCTGGGGGCAACACCCCCATCCAGACTTCTGTCTGCGATCTCCACTTATTCTTCTGGGCTCTTCCTCCACATGAAGAAGGGCTTTGTTTTTTTAAGTGCTTTATACTACTTCTAAAAAAAGGCATAGTTGTGAGAACATCTCTCAGCATGACTGCATAGGAGAATGTTGCCTGGGTGGTCTCCTGAGCAATAGAAGGGTGTTTCCAGGGGGTTGGACAACTTTCTGATGTCATTCCCTGCTTGCAGTCTTTCTTCTGTGCGGTTGATTTGCTGCCCGTCCATGCAGAACGCAGTACTTATACGCAACCATACGCAATTCGTTTCCGTGATTGTTCGCAGGTCTACAGCAGCGGATATCGTTATGCAGAATCCGACCCGCTCGTGTGAGCCCGGCTTGGCTCTTCCTCAACTGCTACTTGAGGCACATTGTGGCTGCTACATTCTATGTTTTTAGGTGGGCATTCTGAGATGGAACCAGAACAGTAGGGGGTACCAAAACAAGTCTGTAACTGTACTATCCAGACAGAAGCTTTTTTCCAACCAAAAATGGATGTATTGCTATTTTTGTGGCAGAGTAAATTAATATGCATGGAATAACCTCTTTAAAGAGGTTACGTCAAATTTTAAACTTATCCCATATCCAGCAGTTGTACATGTACATCACCGTTCCATTGATTTCAACGAGGCCACCGGAGATTGAAGAGTTAGTGCTTGCCTATTTCTCTGTCTAATTGAATATGAATGGAATGGTGATCATCACTCCTTTCATTTGGGAACTTTCGGGATCCCCGTTCTTGGGACGGTTGGTGGTCCCACTGATCATCACCCCATATGGCACAACTGCAACTTTTGGTCATACTACAGTGGCTCAGTGGTTTCCTATAAGGTAAAATGACACAAAAAAATCACAACTTCTCTAACCATGTTGGCATTTATGCAACTGTAGAGTAACTTTTACCTAGGCGGAATACATTTAAGATTCCATTGTGGTCATGGTAATGATTTTATCAAGACTGTGGAACTACTAAAAGTCAGTTTGGAGTTCCAGCCTTATAATGGTACTAATTACATTTGCCCTATCCATTCTATCTGCTGACATGTCTGTGAGCTACATATGTTGATCCAGAGGAATACAAACCAGTCTTCCAATCAAGCAGTCATCCGATGTTCCTATTATCCAGAGAAGGGAGGTGGTGATACTTTGGCAGTAAATGGCATTTGCCTGGAACAGTTTTCCCCAATTATGCATTCTAATAATTCTTGCTGGAAATATGATTTCTCATAAGCATCACAATCCATTTTTCTATCCATCTAAGGAATTGCTTGTTGCCGGATTGACATTCCAGGAAGCCACTTGAGAGATGAAAAAGATTTCTGTCATTTTCTTCACTATTGTGTTGCTATTCTTATACTTCTAGTGAGATAATGTACAGATGAAATGAGCAGCTTCCCCTTCCCCGCATGTAAACTCCTGACAAACACACTGCAAGTCAATGAACTCATGTTTTAAACACTTTTATTGTCTTGCTCATCGTCTTCATGTAGCTGTCATCTGTCTGCATCATTTTAAAGAACCATGTCAAATGGAAATGACAGCTTGCTTTATGGAAGTCTCTTATCCGTTCATGCTCAGACAATTTGACAGCAAACTGTTTCATGGCAACGGTGTCAATCATCTCTGGTGATTTTTTATGAAGGCAATTAAGTGTTACCTCTTGACACAAAAGAGTAGTTAAAAAGGGAAAAAATAAGATATTTACATTTAAAATAGTGGCGTGTCTTGATGCTTTAATAGACTTCATTCCAGGCTGGTAGCATCATGGAATGTCCTGAGTGCTCCGGGTTAATGATCCATGTGATGCACACTCTTCTAAGGCCTTTCCATTAAGGCCACCGGTATTTGTTAATACTTGTAGTTATGAATGTATAAACAGTCTTCAGAAAATGCTTCTGTACATCTGACTGTATAAACAGTGTCGGCAGAGCAGTAATGGAATCAGTCATTGTTTGCAGCCTCTAGAGTTAAGCACACAACAAAAGTTATTCCTGTACTTGTCTTGTGACATGCTTTTGAAAGCCCTTGTGTGTTAAGATGCCCACTTCTATGTTTAGTTCTTCAGGCAGGCCTTCTTTGTACATTATTATTCCACCCTGCGGTGACAGACTGGCTAGTTCTTATACATGCTCCTGATGAGAGCCGATCACCAAGATTGGCACTCCTCTGCCCGGCCTTCTTGTAAGCTCATTCACACTCTATGAGGGGATCAAATAAAAGAAGAGCGGAGCAGCACACCAGGTGGTAAATATTATTGGGATTAATTTTTACTTATTCCAATTAACTCAAACCGCTGGTGAACAGACTCAAATTTGTGTGCAATGTTTCGAGTAAGAATACCCTTCATCAGGCTAAAACAGGGAAGAATGCATAAAATAAGAGGACAATACTTGCATTTAAAGCCATAATGATGGAAAGATACATTGGCTAAACATCATACCGATTTTTAAAGGCACAGTTAACATAATGCTAAGTATGGTACATGTTATTTTAGATACCAATTTTTATGCATTCTACTCCTCTCTTTTTAGCCTGATTAAAAAGGCCATTCTTACCTGAAAAATCGCATTAAAATTTGAGTCTGTTCAGGGTTTTGAGTGAATTGGAAGAACTAAAATCTGATCACAAGCACATTTACCTGGTAGGCTCTTACGCTCTTTTATGCATATTTTATGGAAAAGTGGCCTACCCACTTGGAACCTACACCTACCGTACATACCCAATTCTAAGAGTTGTGTGGCATGAATACGTTTACGGTTTCATCTATTAAGGGATCATTCATCCCCATAAAGCAGCAGCAATATCCCCTGTTTACACACAACAGATGGGATGGAACAGAGATCGCCTGACAAATAACCCTTTGCTCGTTCATCAGGTGATCAATGGCCCATTCAATTTTGTTAGCGTATATCTATTTACACAGGCTGATTACTGGGCATGGGCATTTGCCCATGTGTTTTTTCCCCCCCATAATTGACCTGCCTGAATGTGCAAGCGCTCATTCGTCAGCTGACCTGCAAGCATACAAAATGCTCACTGGTGTTTTGCACATCTTGCTCATCTATAATGTGTAAGTGGCAGTGAACAAGCTCCAATCAACTTTTTTTTTTGAAAATTTTTTTGTGGATTAGTTCTCTTTACTACTACTTGGATCTTGGCCTATTTGAATGCGTCCTCAGGTTCTGTTTGTAGTGCATTATCTTACAACACTTTGCTACATTTATCTTAAGATGGATCCAAAGAACACCTGACGGACACCATTGACTTATAATGGGGTACAACATGTTCCATCCTGCTGTCCAGGTTTTTGACATCAAGAATAGCGCTATATTATTCTTGCAGTGAATATTTGGCCTAAAAGCACAATACAACTTGCAGCGGTTGCAGCTGATGATATCTTCATGATACCCGATGATTCCTTGTGTAGTTCTAGCTTTGCCCTTTGTATGGTCAGGACTTGTTTAATACACGCGATAGCGATAAGTTAAAAACACATGAATTAAGCCATGCCAAAGTGGCATGCATTATATGCAGGAGGTGGTATAAAGAAAAGTGTCAAAAGTATCCGAATCTTTAATAACTTGTGTCAAATTCACCATGCTACTGTGCCAAATCTGGTAGAACTTTCACTGATTTTCTACACCTTACTATTGATAGTGAATGCATTTTTATAACCTGTTTTGTGTATTTACATGAATATTTTGACTTTTGCGTTATTTTTTTTCTAACGTTACTTCGTCTTCTCTTTATGCAGAGTACATTCAAGTTTAAATCTGAGAGCGACATACATTTGGCTGAGCACCACAAACAAGTCCTGTATGACGGAAAACTTGCAAGCAGTATAGCATTCACTTACAACGCAAAGGCCACTGATGCCCAGCTTTGCCTTGAATCGTCACCAAAGGAAAACCCCTCCATATTTGTGCATTCTCCCCATGCACTGATGCTACAGGTAATTTAATTAAAATAGCACGTAGTTATTAATTATTTTATCTCTCAGATGCCCGTAGAAGAAGTCTTATGTCTGCGTGTTGAATTATACAATCCTACAAGCCTGATAGAATTTGAGATAACAATTTCTTAACGGGTAACTGAACTCGTAGTAGAATATAAAAAGTAAAATGAATGGGTGTGTTAGTGCCGTCATAGACTTTTCTATGGAGCCTGTACACCCCTTCGAGCAGTCATTGGAAACAGCCGAACAAGCACAGTGCTCAGATGAACACCCGTTGGTTTTACCAATCCATGGGGGTTTCTGCACTCTGACTCCCACCTATCCAAACTTCTTACATGTCACTATGAAGTCAGAAGCTTATAAAAAAAAAAGTTTACTTACACTTTAAAAGCTATGGAAACTTTTGAAAGAACTTTAACTTAAATGCACATATTTTAGGCTATAAGGGTTTCTTAAAAACTTACTGCAAAGGGAAAAATCAAATCTTGCTGCCAGTAGCCATATTTACCTACATGTTAATATGAAGATATACCAGATACAAACACTACTTCTCAGTGGAATGCAGATAGTGTGTCGGTGTCACTTTGATGTGCAGGGCAACCCAACGTGCTGAATCATATGTGATGCCATGCATATGTGGTACGGCTACACTGTCCATATCAGTTGAAAACATTCAGGAGATAGAGGGGTTGGAGACTGAGCCGGCGGAGAAGCTCTCAGACAGATTTGCTAATGAAAAGCATTCTGCAGCTTATTGCAAACTCTGATATACAGAAGTTGCAGAAGACAAACTGTGAAAACAATGCTGCTAAAACCCCTATTGCAAAAAGGAATTTCAACCAAAAATGCATGCATTTAAGTAAAAAGAAATGCCCCAATGGTGTCTGCTATTTAGTCATGTTTTTTTCTTCCTTTTTGATATATCATGTAATTTGTAAAGGTCACCAATATGCTCAAGGGTAAAACATTGTAAAGCTTTCAACTTTCTATAACGCAAGACTGACTCTGACATGTTGTTTTGTTTTTTTTAATGGGGGATGGGGGTGGGGTAGTCTTGGGTCACGAGTAGCTCCTGGGAGGACAGTAGTTTAGCCATCTTGTGCTGCTAAACAGCTGACCATGCAGACATTCACGGTATGATTTTTAGAGAATGCCAAGGCAGATAGGAGGCACATCTGTTGCTTACCGACCCATAACATCACATTCTCAAAATAGCTCCTGCTTCAGACAGATTCATATTACATCTTGCCATTCTGCGTAAAGAGTAATGACATTTGAAGGAACGGAGAGAGGGCTACTTTTCAAGCGAATGATCATAACGCATTATATGTACCGAAGAACCGCTAAATCCCCAAAGCCTACAATTATACAGTATAACTTATTGCACAATGATATTGCATGCACCTTGTGGAGTTTCTCACTCCTTTTTATATGGGATCCTTCTCAAGTCTTTGGTTAATTGTGTTGATTTTGTTTACATATAATGTAGTTTCTTCTGCACGGGCCCAAGTAATCACTCAAGAGAGCGACTGAACACGGGACCGACAGAGCAGTTGAGCGAGAATCACTCACTTGTCCGAGTCACTTCGTTTTCAGCTCACCTAAAAACCAAGCGGCTGTCAGCTCGTGTAAACAAGCAGTCGTTAATCTATGAATGGCTGCCCGTTGACTCCGAGTGAAGGAGGGCGGTCAGAAGAGATCTCAGACGCACTCTGTCTTCTTTTAGTGAGCGACTTTCGCTCCTGTATAAAAGCAGAGGAGCAGTAGTAGTCCCGTGTAGAAGTACCCTAACTTCAAAGGGCACTTCACTAAAGGGCCATTTACCTCTTGTATCTGGGTATGACTCTGGGTTGCGTCTGAAGGCTCAGAAACGGTATTCATACAGAACCATTGGCTTCCATTGCTGAAACGGAAACATTTGTGCTAGAGATTGTAACGTAGAAGACAACATTATTCCCTCTGGTAGAAATGCAGGAAACAAACAGAGTCTTGCTCAAACGAAGAACCTTATTGGTCTCCGTTTGAGCAATGGAGGCCTATGGTTGTCCTAGGTTCTCGTCTGAATCCCAATTTCAGCGATTCGGTTATAACCTGGTATGTACATGGAAAGTAAATGTGAAGAGCGGCAAATAAAATTCCAGTCTTGGTAATTGTGCCTCTACGGATTTAGTGCTGCTATGGCCATTTGAGGTGTCCCTCTTACAGTATATGTTAATTTCTAGAGAGCAAAATCTGTAGCTGTCAAATGTGTCCAAGGAGATAGAAAAGGTACCTTTAGGAGGTTTCCAATTAAGGAGAGTAAATGTTCTTGCATAAAACATTAGTAGTCTGTATAAGAAATAGTATCAGAGACCAACTAACCTCCAAGGAGCGCACTTCTGGGAATCCTAATTTGGTCTTCAACAGGCAGGGAAACTTTGTTTTATAATTGGACACTCCCAAACCGTATGATTCAGAGTTCCGTCTTCCTCTTCTCAAACAAGTATCACTAGGAAGTCGGGGGAAATGCAGTATATTCTGTGGAGCCACTTGAGTGGTATAAGCTGGTCTCTAGTACCAATCGTATATCTCCAAGCAGAAGTCTGTTCCTTGTAAATCACCGAACTTCAGGTGGAAGCCTTTAGGGTGCTTTTACACAGGCGACTTTCTCACATGATTTCTGTATGTTGTGAGATGCACAGAAATTGCTTGGGAGAAAAACCCAGTATTTTAGATTTGCCCTATTTTTGGGTGATTCCATTTATGAATTGAACAATTTTTCCTATAGGAGCAAAAAAAAATGTTTATGGTTCATGCCATTGCAACCAATGGACCAAGGCCATGTCGCATAAAACGGAACAGTACTTAACTGTTGGCACAACACATTTCCCAGACACACCCATTTGAAGATGGAGTACTGTGATTCATTACTGCATAGAACATTCTTCCATTGCTCAAATGTCCAATGACGACACTCCTTGCACCATTGTATACGGTCAAATGAATTGTACTTCATGATGGACGATTTGTGTGCAGCTGCTTAACCCGTATGTCCAATAGCATACATTTCCCTTCATGTACTATGGCTGACACCACCAAGGGTCTGCATTAGAGATGAGCGAACGTACTCGTTTCGAGTAATTACTCGATCGAGCACCGCGATTTTCGAGTACTTCAGTACTCGGGTGAAAAGATTCGGGGGGCGCCGGGGGGAGGGGGGGTAGCAGCGGGGAACAGGGGGGAGCCCTCTCTCTCTCCCTCTCCCCCCCGCTGCAACCCCCACTCACCCACGGCCCCCCCGAATCTTTTCGCCCGAGTATGGAAGTACTCGAAAATCGCGGTACTCGAGCGAAAAAGGGGCGTGGCCGAGTACGCTCGCTCATCTCTAGTCTGCATCTTATGTAGCATGGTGTAGGACACTAAGACACAATCCATTCTAATAATAGGAGTGTCCAAATACGTTTTTGTAGGATAGTATATGTAAACTTCCCAGAAATGGCAATAAAAATATTACTTATTTTTAACACGGGGAATCAATGGCGTAACTGGAGGCTCTTGGGCCTTGATGCAAAATCTAGAACCTAGATCCCAACTCACATTATATTTATTATATTGTTGAACTCATAAGGTGTAGAGAGTTTTTTATGCCCCCCACCCAGGCACCATGCATGGTTACACTCCTGGAATCCTGAAGAAACTACAGCAATTACTGAAAATGTGTAGAGCTTTACACCTCCCTTTGGACATCTGATTTCAACATCACCGATACCTCATTCCAGCGAGAGACAAACCACTGCCAAACCCTGTTATTCCGCTCTCTCCATTGAAATAATGCATACTCAGCTAGGCATGCAGGTTTATAGTGGATTTAAGTGGAAGAGTTGTCTTTGGACATCTTTCTAAAGTGTATGGCTAGCTTTATTTGTCCCTGTCCCATCTACGTACTTTTTAAATGGCTATTTGAGCAAGTGTTATGGGCTCTGCTTATACCAACTGGTTAGATTCCAGAATGGAAGCAGTGACCTACCAATTTCTTCAATGTATAGTCTATGTACTCAATAGTCATTCACTTTCTGTTCTCTTTTCCATTTAGGACGTAAAAGCTATAGTAACGCACTCAATACACAGCGCAATCCATTCAATTGGGGGTATCCAGGTTCTCTTCCCACTTTTTGCACAGCTGGACAATCGGCAGCTGAACGACAGTCAGGTGGAAACAACAGTCTGGTAAGAATTTCTTATTTTGCTATGTACTATGTAAAACGTCACTGAGCGCCCAATATATAGATGTATGAGTTTTCACAGTTGCACGTTTTCGGATTAGCACTGGGTAGATTGTATCTGAGATTGAACACAAGTTTCTCTGTAAGTGGATTGTGGGTTTTAATTGATTAGTGTTGGCCATTCCATTTTAGGAAGACAATAGATTTTGTAATCTTCTAAGTAAATGCACTCATGGGATTGCATAGTGAGGGCTAAGAGATTCTCTAATCGGAAAGGTTTATTGATTTATTTTCAATGTGGCTTTTGAGGTTCACCACAGACAGTTTAGTCTGAGCAGATCTCAATGGTGCCGGAAGCTGTGTAGAACGCCAACAAAGGAAACCAGGATCATATTTTAAGATATATTTAAAAGGTCGGACACTTTTATGATTTCATCAATTATTCTTTACCAGCTGTCCTATTATTGGTTTTGACTGGTCCTCGGTCTTCCAAAGGATGGCTATTGAGCAGCTGATGGTGTATTTAATCATGGAGACTTGGCAGGTAAACAGGCCACGAGATAGTCTCCCTACCTTCATTACTGGCTAAGGAATATATGAATTATGAAAAAGAAAGGACTATCTGCTTTAAACAACTTCTTTTTATTTGCCTTGTTAGAAATGGTATACAGTAGCTGATAGAATAGGATCAACATTCGAGACTTTTGCAGCCAGTTTCGGGAGTGCCAGCGGTGTCCAGGTGGATTACTGTTATCACGGTTTCCTACATCCCTTATTAATCTAGTAGAATCTTACATGATTTGTTTAATCTCTTTGGAATTACAATATCGGTCTTTAATTTACCGGTTGAGATTTATAGACACATTTATTGAAATGGATCTTGACAAAAGTTATGCTCACACGCAGCTGAAATGCTGTGGATTTTTCACAGCAGAATTAGCAGTGGAAAATCTACAGCTTTCTCACCTGTATCATTGGGGGACACAGCTTTGACCTTGGGTATATAGCACCTACTGATTGGAGGCAGACACTAAGCAGACAAATGAGTTGGCTCCTCCCGCTTGCTATATACCCTCTGCAGGAACTCAGCTAATCATTTTTTAGCTTGGTGTCTGTAGGAAGCAGACCTCTTCAATCAAGGTCTTCAGGACTACAGGAATGTGGGGACAGGCTAGGCAGCTCGCTTACCTGTTCCCCACGAGGAGGGCGGACAGCAATTATCTGTCCTCCAAGAAGCGATTGCAGGTTGAAGGAGCCGTATTACTCTCGGCTCCGTTGACCAGCAATTGGCGTTAAGGTATAAGCCAGTCGTGGTGCAGCTTTAAAGTATAGACCAACTGCGGTGCGGGGTAGCAACTGTGTGTCATTTTCTGTGTAGCCACTGCATGGTATTTTATGTGTGGCCGTGAGTGTTCTGCATGGGGTCACATGGCTTGGTTTGTGCCACCATGGGCATGTACGTATTGGCCGCCGCACGTTGTATTGTGTTCATTTGCCGTTGGCCGCCTGCGTTACCTCTTCACAAGACTGGCTGCTGCACGAAGGTGGCAGGTTTTTGCGCACAAAGGGTCCTGAATGGCAGGAGCTGTGGGTGGAAGATGGGAAGCCTGCTGTCCCCTCCTTGCACAGCTCGTGCTTCCCCCCCCCCCCCAAATGGCTATGTGCCCATATCTAGACGCCATGGCTCCGTCTCCGCCTCTCCCTGCAGGTCGACGGAGCAGTATTACTCTCCGCTCTACCCCTACATAGTAGGGCGAACGGCCAGACGTTGCTGATGGTCAACCTCAGTGTGGTTATGGACCTACTGAGATCTGTGATACCTCCCATACTGGGAAGAGTACTTGCACAAAGTTTATCTGGTATCTGATTACTGAGGCGCTCCTACTGCTTGTGTACAAAACTGATTAGCTGAGTACCTGCCTAGGGTATATAGCAATCGGGAGGAGCCAACTCCTTTATCTGCTTAGTGTCTTCCTCCAGACAGCAGGTGCTATATACCCAAGGTCAAAGCTGTGTATGCGTATTTGCGCTGCGTTTTTGCACATCAGGCATTGCGTATTTGCGCACACAACTGCGTTTTTTTTTTTTACTGTACTCTTTGCGGACACAAAAAATGGAACATGGTGCATATTTTTTTGCGTGTTGTGTGCGCTAATACGGTTTTGTGAATCCGGCCTTAGCATTCTGTTGTGATCCGTATGTAATGGACCCCTGAAATACAGCTCTATTTTACATCTACTCGCACAGTTACATTAAACGGAATGCAAGCAAAATGGTTTCCATTTTATTATAATGTAAATGGCCCTTTCTGTCCAGTTTCCTTATTTTTTGGATAAAAAATAAAGTCCTGCAGGTTAGTCTTTTTTTTTTTCCAGCGAAATTACGGACACCAAAACGGAATGGAATATAACTGAAGCAACTAGTTCATTGAGATCAGGGGGGATTTCACTGGATCCTTTTTTTCCAGTTTTTCAGCTCTCAGGATGGAATAGAAAACCAGAAAAGTAATGGCTGATGTGAACGCAGCCTAATACGGCATCTTGATTCTGCCGAGTGAAGCGTGTGACTAACGCTTGGACAACTCAATATATATAAACCCTTCAAACTAGCGCAGCTCCTCTCAGAACAGGATGGCCTTGGATGATAATAGTTCAGATCGGCTGCCAAGTCCATTTCAACAAATGTAAATATCCAAATATCCTGGAAAGCAAGACAAATACAGCTGATGAGACAGACGGAGCAGGTGCCAGACACAAGTCGCCCTGCGCGCTCGTCTTCATGCACTGTTACATGTACAGATTGGAGATTAACTTTTCACTGTTCTTCTGCCTCGGTGCACTTTATATGCAGCATCTCCTATATGGCATAAAACCGTACAGTTTATTGAAAAGCGCTCCACACTCTGCTCAACAATATGTCCTTTTAGAAACAGACTGCAGAGCTCCAGTTGGTGCATCTAGATATTTTTTATTTCGAAAAATTGGATGAATGGCGAAGATTCAATGACGCCATTTAATGGAGGTTGATGCCCTGCTGCATTTTTCTTATCTGATGGTGGAACGGATCATATTGGGCTTCTTTAGAGCATTTATAAACCAACCGGTTACTATGGATGTACAACCCTCTTATGTCATGGTGTCAGATAGCATGAATATAGCAGCAACCAGTCGGACTACTGAGATCTCTATCCAATACCACTGACTTCAGTTGAAGAAGGTTCAGCTGCCATCCTGCAAAAAAGCCATAGAACTTCATTTACTGACTGAGCGGGCTGCTACAATGACCGGATAACTTTGTGTTGTATGTACATATATGCAGTGTAGAATATATCGAGATATTTTTTATTTATTTACTTTTTATGTTTTTTCAGTATTGTTCCGAACGAAGGCCATGTTTGCAAAATGGCAACGGAAGTGCTATATTGGTTGCCATTTGTCAGCCATTGTCACTTTTATTGATAGATTTTTGGCTATGTTTATTGAACATAGGGGTTCCAGGATTCAGATATTGATGACCTATTCTGAAGCTAGGTCATCAATATACCAACTATAGGGGTCCACAAATCGGGCCCCCTGCTGTTCAGCTGTTTGAAGAGACCATGGTGCTTAGTTGAGCACAGCAGCGTCTTCTCAGACCAGTGATGGCACATTCATTCATCACTTGTGTAAACAGACAGTCCATTTATGAATGACGGCCCTGTTTAGTGTCTACAGAGACCGGTGGCCGGAGTGATTTGTGACCCACTCTGCCTCTTGTGTGAAACCATCGGGCCTATTATCGCTGGGATGACTGTCAGGTGCTGATGCGCCGATGTCATCCCATTTTAAAGGACCTTTAGTCCTATGCAAGTCAATGGGATTAAGGTGCTATACCAGTCACAGCTACTACAAAACGTACAGTACTGTGCCTGGTGTGCAGTGAAGAGGTCGCAGCACTTGCCCAAGTACCGGCGTCTCTTCAAACAACTAATTGCTAAGGGTACAGAGTGATGGAGCGCCCCCCATCCCGATCAGATATTGATGACCTATATGCTGGTCTTAATATGAAAACTGCTGGCACAAAATGTATTAGGAGGTGCACACTTTTTAATACATTTGGCACATCTCAGACCCGTGTGCAAATAAAAACCAAATCTATGCAAGCTATGGACTGAAATGGATTTCTGGTATAATTTCCGCAGCTTCTAGCATAAATTATAGTTAAATCTGTTTGGCTGGGACAGCCACACCTTCACTACTAAGCCAAGCCCACTTTAAAAAAAGCTGGTATTGGAAGCGGAAATCTTAAAACTTATGCACTTTTTACACAAAGGACTTGCTCAAAATTTGTTGATATTTTCTCTTAATGTTAGTTGCTATATATATATATATATATATATAGATAGATAGATAGATATAATATAAATTCCCCCATTTGTATTCGGCATATGCGCCAAATTTAAAGCTCAAACATTAGCTCAAAGGAGGCAATTTAAAAAAAAAGTTTATTTTTATCCTGAAAGTTATGTCCTCTACATTTTTCAGTGCCATTGAAGGTATGCCAGCACATACACCCTAAATGTTTGCCACAAGCACTCAATTGAGGCATTTATCTAGAAATTGGTGCCCTACTGATGTGTTGAGCATAGAGGAAAAGTGCTATGTGAACATCGCCATTATGAGCCCTACTTGGGAGTCCTCCACTTTTGGTAGTAACAGTAGTGCAACATGTGGAAAAATCAAAACCCTTACAACAGATCTGGTGCTTTCCTATTGCTTCATTATGAAAGGAGCCTTACTGAAAAACTGCCGGTTGATGTCCATTTATGAGAAGCTACTGTAATTCAATATGGCTGCACTTCCTGTTGTCAGTTCAAACCA
This sequence comes from Eleutherodactylus coqui, assembly GCF_035609145.1. Lineage (NCBI taxonomy): Eukaryota > Metazoa > Chordata > Amphibia > Anura > Eleutherodactylidae > Eleutherodactylus > Eleutherodactylus coqui. The sequence goes on along the minus strand of NC_089837.1, from coordinate 443,096,111 downwards.
CAATAAAATGACACAAACGGATCATAACAAATTTAGCTACAATTTGGATTTTGGATAGAGCTCCTCGGCTTTTATAACACGGTCTTCAGTTCAGTTAACATTCTCCCTCAGATAAGGTATAGTAGATCCATCCATCAAAGGGGAAAAAATTCTATTGACACTTAAGTTCTCAAGAACTTACTATAAAGTTCCAGTTTGGAAATATCTAGAAGACCATCTGAGGTATTCCAAGCCTGATGTATTCCTCAGAAGCCAGATATCAAAAAGTCTGTATCAGAAAAACGGAGTGCGCTCTGTAGTTCACAGGCTCTTTCAAAAATGAACGTATTGAACCGAAAGTGGCCTCTGTCCTCGTGTTTAAATAGAAGCGCCTAGCCGCGCTGCCTCAGTCCTACATTAATGGGAATATTTTCGAGACCTTCTTTAATATAATATGAGAAATATCCAAACTCTGATGTAACAAATCTCTCCGAGGGCTTGAGGCGCAGAGGCTTTTCAAATGCTTTATATAAACTTTCTGTTCATTGCTTTTTTCTCCCCAAGGAAATCGCTTCATTCTCTCGGAGGCTGAATAATCTTCTTAAGAGTGAGAGCGCTACAGTTACAGAAATGTGACAGATTATTGGGGGTATAATGTTGAATTTTGCCGTCGCAAATGGTTTCATTAAAGTGTTTAGTGAACACACGGTGCTAAAGCCAGTCGAAAATTGCAGACTTTTAAAAGGGAATTATTTTTTCATTTGCAAACACGTAAAACGCGGCACGTTTGGGTACCGGCATTAGTATTTGGGATAATAGACAAAGAGGTCATAGTCAGCATTTTCATCATAATGGTTTCTAAGCTCTCATTCTGTGTGTCCATGGGAGAAATGAAGCGATATCCTTTGTTGGCTAATTGAATATGTTTAATATCTGACATTTGCGTTGAGGTCTCTTTGTTTCATCCTCATATTCTACAGCACTTCGTACAGTGGTATAGTAACTAAAGGGTGGTGTAGGTAATTTAACTATCTGGTATTACAGCTGATCTGCACTGAAGTGCATAGATATGAACTGCAATACCACATACAACCTGTGAACAGGTGTGGTGCTGTTTCTGAAAGAAAGAAGCTGTGTTTTTCTAATTCTGGCCAGCCCATTTAAAGCTATGCTGCAGTCCTGGGACAGCATTTGTCCAGAGTGAGCATCATATTTTCTGCTCCCAGTTACGCCGCTAACCATCTGTTCCTCTTTATTCTCCCAACATGGCAAAGCGTGCTTCGTGGGTTAGGCATTGAATACCGCTTCCTGATTGGCCAGTGCTGTTCACCTGAGCAGCACTGGCCAATCAGAGCAGCATGTACTGTCATTACACTACTGATACCCCCCAGTGCTCATTGTACATTGGGTAGTCTTAGAATCACCAAGGCCTTCTTGAACATATAGTATGGAGAGGGACCTTAGGAACAGGCAGATTGGCAGCCGGACCATGAAGAGAAAAGCACCAGATAATCTAAAAAAACTTTTGTCCTGTGGCCGAAGGTTGCATTAATTAATTGATATTTTTTTTGTTAATGTTAAACGTGTTAATTTACTTAATCATTTATATCCTAGGAAGATTACTCACAAGTCTTCCACCAAGAAGGCCCAGTTCACCTAAAGCAATTATAGAATACTTTTTGAAAGTTCTTTCACCTCCTGTTGTCATTTTGACAAAAAATGGCTGCACAACTCAATAGAGGAATGGCAATATCTTTTTAGTAAAAAAAAAGGCAGAATTAGAATACTTTGGCTGTCACACTTCTAATTTGCAAGTATGTGCACATTGTTAAGGTTTGTTCTCCTTTGCTCACTAAAACTCCTGTGCATGGCAATAATTGAACTCCGTTTTGAAGGGGTTGTCTCGTTATCAGGCATAATTCCCTCTACAATGCCCACTATGCTAAAAGGAGCAGTACTTACCTGTCCTCTGCTGCCGCCACCATGCACCGCAGCCTTGCTAGGAGTATGGTGTTTGTGGCAGATTATGTCACTTGACAACTGCAGCCAATCAGACTGCAGCATCACTGCCCATTCTACTGGCATCAGTGCTCACAACCTGAGCGCCAAGATGCCAGGAGTTAGAATAAAATGTAATGCAACTGTCCCATAGTATCTGTAGTAAATCATTGTATACGAACCTTCTCTCATTTCAGTGCAACACTCTTGGCTTTCCTGGTGGAGCTGCTGAAGAGTTCGGTGGCCATGCAGGAGCAGATGTTGGGTGGAAAAGGGTTTTTAGTCATTGGCTACCTCTTGGAAAAGGTAAGATGCTACATAAAAGGCCTAAATAATTATATGTTTCCTGTATAGTGTTATTCTAGGGCAGCCTCACCATTTCCATCCAGTCGTCCGTACCATCTGTGCATTTCCTCTGCGTTCACGTATGTCCTAGCTAGAATGTGTCTTGCGGTAAATTCTGATTAGTCCACATTCTCTGTAATATGAATCCAAATATAAAAATCTGCACTGTATTCAGTGTATGCCCCATTCTAATAGAGGACTTCTTGTGTGTAATTCCATAAGCCCCTCCATGTGTTCAGTACATAGGAGCAGCAGCTGATAAGAGACTGAGCTATGGATTACAGATCACATTCTTGGAGAGTTTCTCTGCATAAGAAGAGTCAAGCAGTGCTTAGTGAATATGCTTAAAGGGGTATTACTGTTCATTAAATCAGTTCTTCACACTTTTTAAGGGTCATGAGGTTCTGTGACAGGCGTCTATTTGAATTTTCAAACCCTCTCAATGGTTGCTGAGTTCACTAAACGCACATAAACACTACATTTGAAAAGTCTTTGAATCAAAAACCATCCAGAGACCATAGCAGCGAATGTGCTTTTCAAAACCAGCAGGGAGACTCATACGTACTTGTGCTTTTGGGAACCAATGGGCGTTAAATGGGAGGCCAAATTGTTTGGGAGCCAATCTGCTTTCGGTGGGAGGCGCATGCTGAACAATTGCACACTTTTTTTGCAAAGTTGTTGGCTAGTTATTGAAAGACCAAGAATTAACTATTTACACCTGACAATCATTAATCAACCAGCGACTATTTTTAGGTGAGCTGAAGTGACTAGTGACCAAATTTTCACTTGTCACTAGGTTGGTGGGCGTGTTTACACGGAAGAGTTGTCGCTTACATTCAATGTATTGAGCGACTATTCAGGCAATGGTTGTCCTGCGTAAAGCCACCATGTATTCTGTGCCCCCTGTCCTTTCTGCTTACTGTGTCTCCTGTCCATTCTGTCTTATAACACTGCAGTGAAGGCTATAATTCAAGTTGTACTTTAGGCAGTGTTAAAGGGGTATTCCAGGACCTTTACTATTGATGACTTTACCTCAGGATAGATCATGAATAGTTGATTGGTGGGGGTTCCGACACTTTGGATTGGCCGCTGATCAGTTGATCCTTCGGCCTGCTCTTTGTGCAGCCGGACAGATGTAGTCTGAGGCGTAACTTGAAGCTTTGGTGGCCCCAATGCAAAACCTGTAACAGGGCCCCCAAATATAATGCTTTATTCATAGTACTCCATACGGAGTCGGAAGTCTAATAGTGAAGCCGGCTATTACATTTTGAGTCCTGAACACCAGTGACTACATCTATCCTGTTACACTGATAGCAGACCGGATGATCAGCTGACCAGTAGCGATCCCGAGTGGGAGACCCCCGCTGAGGATAGGTCATCAATAGTAAAAGTCCTAGAATACCTCTTTAAATAAATTCTGATTGACTTCATAGCCAGGTTGATAATTACTGCATAAGAAAGTGAAGGAAAGCTGCACCATTTTCATTATAAGAGGTTTATTTTCCAGTCTTGCGCCCCATGTGAATATATCCTTTTAATCAGGTCCATCGGTATATAATCATAACTAATTTGGGATCTTGATTGTCTGTTTGTAGCCTATTTGAAACTGTATAGAACACTATGGAGGAACATCTGTGTTCCACATAATAAGATTAGTTTTCTTCCCCGGTATGGTTTATGCTGCTTTCTGATTCATCGCCATGATTTAGTCTTTTCCACTAGTTTTCATACATATCTGACTTTCTATGACAATTATGTCCCAGAGCTAAGCTTTGTAACTCTGTGCTGTTTTCTTGTAGTCCTCTAGGGTTCACATAACTAGAGCGGTACTGGAGCAATTCCTGTCATTTGCAAAGTACCTGGATGGATTGTCTCACGGGGCACCTCTACTAAAGCAGCTATGTGATCATATACTCTTCAACCCTGCCATCTGGATACATACGCCAGCAAAGGTAATGCACCCTGCAGTCTTATGTAGGCGGCGTGGTGTCGATGTGCTTCGTCATTAATGGTTTTCTAAACTGAACTGCTTCAACTTTTTGCTTCCTCACTAGTGTCGTCTTGTGCATTTCCTGTACCTACCATTGTACACCATATAGTTCTACTATTATATTAAATCTAACTTTACACTTTCCTATGTAGGTAAATCCTTTTTACTGTTTTAGGATCAGTGTGGCCACATTCAGGCGTTTTTTTTTTTTATTAATAGCGTTTCTACTGAGAATCTGCAGCACATTAAGGACAATACATGTCAATGGTGATTTAAAAGCCCATTCACACATAGCAGAGTTTTCCACTGCAAATAACAGGTCTTGCTGTTTATTTAGCATCTTACCTTTTCCATGCTGTTGAAATTCTGCCACATGCCTATTATGTTGCACTTTCACTTGGCCATGCTTCTCAACCCAGATTTGGCCATACACCGAAGATGCTAAAGTTGCTATCACTTGAACGATAGTTTAGCTGCTGGTTGTCTTCCTCGATTCATCATCCCATTAGTACATGTAGTTCAGTTGTACCTCTAAAGAGTCAGTACTTGTACCATCACTGCTTTTTAGCTGTGAGTTAAAAAAAACAACTAACGATTTAATGTGTACCAGCACTTTTAGATACATTTTCAGAATAAGCTGTCTTGTTTGCATGAGAAATAATACTATTTCTGGTCATTATAAGACTTTTATCCTGCTTTTTTTTTTTTCAAGTTTTGCCCTCTGCTAGCGTTCTCTCTGATTCTCAGTTTTCTCTGAGCTGGTGGGTAGAAAGTCCTGTTACGTCTTCTATAAATTGCCCGCTCACTCCGATCGGCTAACACACTCAGACTTATCACCCCTGTAATACGAACCTCACATGCTCACCTACAGGACTTTACCAGAGCAGCACCCATCCTCTGGAATGCTCTACCCCAAGGCTTCCGGACAATGCCCGACGCACAAAATTTCAGACGTGCCTTAAAAACGCACCTCTTCAGGGAAGCATAGCAAATCTCCTGACCTAGTCTCTCGCCCCTCCCTATGGCGCCCCACCCCGTTTGCCTTCTAATAATTGATCTGCGCATGAAATTCCCTATTGCCTGTGTTCCCCATGCCTTGCTCCTCCCTCCACACTGTGCACCTCCTGTACCACCCCCAACTTGTTTGTGTCAAACCCAATTTACCTCACATTGTAATTTAATGTATTGTTTTGCATTTATCGATGCCTGAAAGCGCTGCGGAATAAGTTGACGCTACACAAATAATAATAATAATAATAATTATTATTATTAAATTGCACATCGAGAAAACTGCATATTCTGCTCTCTAACACTATGTATACCCTCATAAGTAACAGCAGCAAGGAAGACATTCTGCAACAGTACTGAGCAGTGTAGATGTGATTTCAGTTGCTGTAACACACTAAATCACTCACTATTAGCTACAGCTACGTCCATGTGAGTTTCTCTGCTTTTGTCTTCTTCCTCCATGTCCCTCTTCTCCCTTCTGTCGATTTCTATGAACTGCATGAGATTGGTACCCTCTCCCTGTAATTTAGCAGGCTGTCTACTGATATTTAATCTTTATATTGCGTTTTGGCCTTTCCAACCCAAAGTAAAGGTAGGAATTGGAGATGAGCAAGCACCCAAATGCTCGAGTCCGCGTTATTCGAGTCGAGCTTTTTGTAAAATTCGAGAGCTCTACTCGAGTAACAAACCCGATTGACTACAATGGGAGACTTGAGCATTTTTGTATGTGGGACGCCGGGTGCCGAGCTTTTTTTTTTTTTTCCCTAGGTTCGTCTCTCTCTGGCCAGCCAGCCAAAAAATTTGCCAATGTCGCATGCTGCGTCGCGGAGGGGCTAAAACAGGCACATCACAGCAGGGAGGAGCCAAAAACTGGGGCGGGGTCGAACACGGCTTGATGCTCGTTCGAGTAACAAGCACCATCGGGTACGCTAATACTCGAACGAGCATCAAGCTCGGCAGAGTATGTTCGCTCAACTCTAGTAGGAATGATGCAGGTTCCTTCCTAGAATCCATGCTGGATATCTGTACTCTGCTTCCTGGTAGCAGGAATCCAATAGAATATTTTACATTTTGGTGCGAACAATACAACACATAAAACCCAGTAAAAGATCTGCATAGAATCCATTGTAAACTTGCTTTATACTTCTTTATGTCTTCCAGGTACAGCTTTCCCTGTACACCTACTTATCAGCTGAGTTTATCGGCACTGCCACAATATATACCACCATCCGTAGGGTGGGAACAGTATTACAGCTAATGCACACGTTGAAATATTACTACTGGGTCGTGAATCCTGTGGACAGTAGTGGGATTAATCCTAAGGGTCTTGGTAAGTAAGTTCATTGGATCTGTAAAATGTCTACCATTTGGCTTCCAGATTGAACCAATACATTTTCTTGTTACTGATTCCAATGGACCCCTCAGTAGTTCTGTCAGGTTTCAGGCAGAATACTTGGGTAAGTGGTACCTTGAAAAGTGTTCTCTTGCTTTTATAAATAAAGTTTTTTGAACAAGTTCTGTACTACAATATCTACTTTGGTTCCCAGAAGCACCATGACTAGATGAACTTTTGTCATCATTCATTCTTTGGATAGAATATATGCAATATGTAACATATTCCTCAAAATTAATTTTCTTGAATGGAATGACTAAAACTGGAGAACCCCTATAATTACTGCACTACCTATGGTGCATCTTCTACAGTGGGAATTGCCATGTCTACTTGCTGAGTAGCGCCATCTGTTCCCTTCTTGATGTCTTGCCCCTACATGCTGTTGTTTCTTTGAGAACAGAATATAATACATTGTTTCATAATGCTCAGGGGATACAGAGTTGCTTTTAACAGCAATAATAATCCAAAATGTGTTGTGCTGTTTGCTTTCCCTCCTACAGAAGAGTGAAAAAAACCTTCCTAACAATAAAAGAAGTAGAAAGTGAAGATTTGTCTTCTGAGTCTTTATAAATTAAAGCGTGGGATGTTCTGCTAGATCTTTTATCTTTGTAGACAGCTTTAAAGTGTAATGCAGCAATTCCTTGACATTAGAAAACTTCTGTCAGGATCATTCTGAGTACTTTTTGATTGTTATTTTGTATCATAAGTAATGACAATAAGGTGCTTACTGACTCTCAGGGTTTTCCGCTAGACCATGATACCTTAGCGTTGAGTTATAATGCGAAGACATTATATAGGGAGAAACCCTGGAATCTTTAGAGAAGCAGGAGTAAGTAAGAATTGACTTTAAGGAGACTGACTCCAACACAAGTACAGTGATACCTCTGCCCAAACTATTTAGGACCACCCTTTACGCTTAGAGGGGCTTTCCATGACTTTTTACTATTGATGACCTATCCACTCCATAATCAGTGGGGCTCCACCGCTCTGGATCCCTGTCAATCAGCTGATCACCAGGAACACTGTCAGTGCGGACAGTGCTGGAAGCAGATAGCCCTTCCATAAGGAAAAATGACCAGTTCAGAGACAGACGTTTTTGGTTTTTGCCCTTCGTCAATCCTAAGAAAATGTATTTTCCTAGGTCCAAGTCAAGGGCTCAAAGCCCGCTCATTCAGGCAACCAGAACCTTACTTTGCACTAGTGATTGGCAAAGATCCTGTTACAACTGTCTATGAATGGGTCACTGTTAACTAGACATCTAGTGACTTATGTCCTCTATAATTGGATGAGAATGGATTGGGTGGAGTCGTCATCGAAAGAAGAGGCACATGTACAACAGTGTTTTGAAAGCCGCCTTTATTGCTATACTTCTGAAAAATATAAAGGACTCAATCAAGGAAAGTTTACAGCTAACCACTTGGTTTCGGGAATGCTTGCTGCAGAGACCTGCCAATGATCCTTGAGTAGCGTCTCATGTGGGAGGAATGATATAGAGGGTATTGCGGGCCATAAAGGTCCAGGCAGAATAGCTGGTTTGGGCCCCTTGAAAGGCTGAGGATTCTAAAGTGGAAAGGTTATAAGCGAGCTCTGTTTCTCCCTATTCCTTCCCCCATTGCCCCTTTTGATTCTACTTGTTGACTTGTGAATCAGTCAGCAGGGAGTATGGCCAAAGGACAAGCTGAAATGACTGTTGGATAGATCCTCCATTGTGATCTGACTGTGCTATCATGGCAGTCTGATGGGATTTCTCTTTATTAGTAAGCAATATCTACAATCCAGTGTGAGACTTACTAATTTACGCAGATACCATCCCATTCCTGTCAAGCACAGAGAGGTATTTTTGAGCCCTTAGCCAACACTACCTTGCTCCAAATGCCGAGAAATAATGTAGATTAACGGTCTTGACTTGACACTTTCTGCATTGCTTGGAAGGGCGGAATATTATGGCATGATCATTAGCTGCTTCTTGGTTTGGCAGTTGGCCATGCTTATGTAGTTATCTCACACAGTTTTCCTTTGCTTCTCCTCATTCTGATTGCTTTTGGAGGGTTCCTACAGCTCACTGTATGCCATGTTCATTTATGCAGTTACAGAATAATAACTGTTTATATATTGTGACATTTTGGCCAAACCTATAACTTGATCTCACTCGTTCTTGATATTCTATGACCACGGATGTCACTGGTTTTGTTGATCTCGTGCAAATACCAATAAAAATATTTAAACATAAAAAGTGGGCAGGCATAGTAAGAAGGGAACTTCTTGCAAGCTATCTGATTCACTATAATTTATGCCAAAAACTTGTGCTAGTTGTATCGGAAATCTGTATCAGGTTTTACCTTATGTAGAATTTTTAAAGGGTTCCTTCGAGAGTTTTTCTATAGATGACCTATCTTCATGACCAGTGTACATCCACCGCTTGGGATCCCCAATGATCAGCTGATCCCTGCGCCCACGGTCAGTGCGGCTAGCGCTAGAATCAAAAAGGGATGTCCATATTGCTGCTGCCAAGTTTGGTACTACAGGTGCAGCTCTCATTAAATCCAATGGGAACTGTGCCTGCAGTACCAAACCAAAACTTCTGCAATGTTAACAAAAATATCTGCTTCGAGCGCTTTCCACACTGACAGTGGGTCCAGGAATAGGCTGAATTGTTGGGAATCCTGAGCGGTGGACCCCCATTGATCAACAACTAATGACCCATCCTCAGGATAGAGCATCAATAGTAAAAGCCTCAGAGAACCCCTTTAGGAGGAGGTGCAAAATCTGGCAAACGCATTGAGAGGTTTGCAGTTTGTAATACATCTACTGTATCTTATTACTGCAGCACTTATCTAAGACCAGCATGTAAAACGCTAGACTTGCATAACTGTACCCTTACATCTTTGGTCATCTCCATTCTCACAATTCCATGCATAGTTGTAAGAGGTTGCCTTATGACGACAACCCCTAAATACAGTCACTTTGATGATCAACGGTTATGACGGCGGTAAGGCTAGTCTGAACATTGAATTCCCCTGCAGTGGGTGAGGCATGGAAAATGTAGTAATGAACGAGCTGGGACCACTACCTCTATGACTTTTTATGTAACTCTGGGGAGGAAAATGTTTCTCCTTGCGAAGAGCACATTAGTAGGAGCAAACACATCAAGGGTGTTAGTGGGTCTTCTAGTCCAAGCAATTCTCCCATGAAAAGCCATGCAAAAGAGCGATGGTAATCCTCCACAGCAACACCTAATGGAATGGTAGCTACCTTATGAGTCCGTATGCAACCTTTTACCTGGCCTTGTAATATGACTAGGGATATAATTATGCCAAGCCAGAATATATCCATGTACGTACAGTTGTTTTCAGGTTTTTAAAAGGTTGCATAATGACTCATACGGTAACTACTATTCCAGTGGGTGGTTCTGTGGAGGATTATTCCGTCGCTCATTTGCATGGCTTTTTTGCTTGGCCTATAAGACTACCTAGATCCTTGTGGCGTTCTCCATCCTCAAGGAGAAACATTGCCTGCAGATTCACCTTGATGGCCTCTTACCTAGTCAAGCAGAATTCCATTTATCAACTGCAATAACCCAGAAACAACTGTATGTATGTGAATATTCTGGCTTTTCTGATATCCCTAGCTGTATTGCAAGGTCTGTTAAAAGGTCAGATATTGACTAATAGGATAGCTAACTTTCTAATAGGTGGTGCGGTGGAGAATCATTCCATCACTCATTTGCATGCCTTTTTCCCAGGGAGAATTGCTTGGCCTATAGGACTCCCTACACCCTCGTGGTGCTATCCACAAGGAGAAACATTGCCCCTGGGTTCCCATTGGCCTCTCACCTAGTCAACCAGAATCCTACTGTACACTTATCAGCTGCAATAACCCTGAAACTGCTGCATGCACGGGGATATTCTAGCTTTGCTTATATCCCTAGTAATATTGCAAAGTCTGTTAAAAGGTCACATATTGAATCATAGGGTAGCTACCTTTCCAGTAGCTGGCGCTGTGGAGTATTATTCAATCATTCATTTGCATTCACCTCCATGTAACGAAATGGAGTATATGGAAAGGAGACAGCTGCTGTTTTTCCAGGAACAACACCATGTCTGTCCATGGGCTTAATCTAGTACCAGTAATAAAGTTCATCTCCATTCACTTAATATGATAGGATAGCCCATAGACATACACGATAGTGTTCCTGGAAAAGAAAAATGTAGATTTTTTTTTTTTGCCTAATCCTAGATACTTTCTTACCTGACAGTGACTGAAAACACGGTTGACCATTATCTTTTTGGTGTATGGAGAGAATGTCAGAACTATGGTCAGAACGGGCACAGGCAGAGCAGACCTATTATTCCGCATGTGCACTTGGGGTTTTGCAAAAAGCCATAAGAATTATAATTATGGTCATTAGTGATCAGTCAAAATCTATTTAGGAAACCAAGATATCTTATTGCACTCTTTACTCAGAGGCACAACTCGGGACTTCTATTTCTAGGCATGAGGGTTTAGACCATTAATATTTGATCCGTAGGCACAGATACCCCCACCAATTGGCAGACTAAAGTGTCACACTAGTGGGATGGACCACTGCCCCTTCACAAAGCTGATTGCTGGAGGTCCAAGGACTTGGACTCCGACTGATCACACATTGATAACCTATCCTAAGGCCAGGCTGTCAGTGATTTTTCTGAAAGATCCCTTTGATGAAATGTTTTTCTAATGAAGTGAAAGTGATAATGTAATATTTTCCTCCTCGCTGGTTGCATCTCTCTGTTTGCATTGCTGATGTATCTTTCTAGACCCATAAATGCCTTTTGCTGTAACGTACTAACCGAAGCTGTGCTTGGATCATTGCTTCTGGTGAAAGCATTCGTTTTCCCTGACATATTTGTTACAAGTCCAGCCAGTTCGGAGATTTGTTTGTTTAATGCTTTGCTGACCTCAGAAAGGCTCCCTAGAGCTGATTTGTGGGATTCGGAGGAATCGGAAGCCTCACTGCAGAGACATTTGTATGTCCTGTTAAATTGGCCATAAAATTGGTCTCATGGAATAAGGCTACAAACTATCGCTGTTTTAATTAGCCCAGGCACGGCTGCTGGTGACTGTAAGCTTGTACAATAATCTGGCTACAATGACAAGTCATGATCAATGGTAATACCATAAAATGGCAACATGTGAGGGCAACATGGCAAATAAATATCTCTAAAAACTAATTATAGGGTAACTGTTGCATTTTGTTTTCCTTGAAGCAACCCTCCAACCCTTTTCCCTTACTGAGGCGCTATCCCTTTCGTATATACCCAATGATCTTTTTCTTACTGGTGACTTTGTAATCTGTACTTTATATACTTTATTACCTAGCTGTAATGAAAATCTCCTCTCATCTACTGACTTTCTGGTGAGCTTGTGATCGACTTGGCAACCCATCAAAATAGGCTGAGTTGCAGAGGGAAATAGAGAACAGTGGCCAATCATGAGGCAGGGGTGTGTCTCAGACTACTGCTGACTCCCTGTAGGCACTGTAGGTTAATTATAGTCACAGATCACAGCTCTGTCCTCATGAATACAACCTTTTTGAAAAGATCTTTTACTGGCTTTCAGCACTTATCCCTGAGGAAGTTGTGTCTGAACAGACTTTGTAGCATGCAGTATTACATGATGGCCATCCATATGAATAGTCGACCACGTTGACACATGGATTGGCTGCGAGTTAAGAGCAGCTCTCTGTTCTGGCTCACAGTAGACCGCTACTCTGCAATGTTCATATACCCTAATTAAACATATAGACAAGGGTTGCCTTTTTGGCACACCCGTTAAATTGTAACTAGACAGCCCCTTTAAGATTTTAAAATTAAAGCCAAATCCATTAAAATAATAACACAAATGGGTACTTGCATTCTTCAGCCCTAGAGCTCCATTGCTGCAAACCCACTATTCACCCAGTCTCTGCAGACAGCCAGTCAGAGGCCACAGTATCATTGCTTTGTTCTCCTGGCATCTGCGCTCACATCCTGGTTACCATGATGCCAGGTGTTCTGTATGGCAACTCTGCAGCTTCTGATTGGCAGGCAGTGGTCACCTGACGTCCGCTGTCAACAGAGCCTGGATGAATCACGGGGCCGTAGTGCTAGATTGCTGGGGATGATGAGGGCAAGTACTCGTTTTTGTTCTATTAGTTTAACTAACTGATTTGGCTCTAATTTTAAAACCCTAATTTATAATCGGACAACCCCTTTAAATGCCTTTTGGTTTTCTGAGCTCGCAAGTACATGTTTATTTTGTGGAAGCATGGAACATGCGCAACTGGAGAAAATCTTGTCTCAAGGGAAATAATCTAAGACAAATCAATATTCATTAGCATAGTCTCTCTATTCCAGTCTACAAACTGATTACACCAAAGTGCCTATTACACGGCCCAGTTATCAGGTACAACGTCCATCTAGACATTCACCCAATCGTCGGGTCATGTAAAAGGGCCAACGATCAGACAATGAAAGTGCAAATGGTTGCTCATCAGCTGATCATGGCTTTTGAGCAAGCATAAAAATGCTCATCTGCACAAGGAGATGTATGTACAGTGACAGTTGTATAGGGATGATTGATCATAATAATCATTTGTCTAGGAAATAGGTGGGTAGAGACTAGTACGATTAAAACTTATCATTTAATAAATATGCGATAAAATGCTAAATCCATATAGAACCATAAATCTGCCAAAGGAGCAGGGCCAGACAGCTGACAGGAAATGCTAGGGGGATGTATTTTTTGCAATGTTACCTCCCTGGTATAATGTATCTTGTAAGGATATACTGCCATACATGGAACCTCCTGTGGATTAAGGTTCATCACCCTCCAGACCATGGAGCACTACTGATGCCAGCATACTGTGTGGCGCATTAAGTGCGATTCCTCCAGATGGTGGCAAGATTATTCTATTACTTATCAAGGCTCTGGGCTTGTTTTTTATTTTGTCAGGGCCTGCCAGGGCCTTTATTTCAGGGCCAGACCCAGGGTGGGGTCATCCTTGTCAGGACGGTTACTTCATATTACACTTCTGAGCCAGATAGTGATAGTGAATGCAAGGGTGAGCTGTTTTTTTTGTTTGTTTTTTTTTGCGACATTACCTCCCTGCTATATTGTAACCTGTGAGGCTATATTGTAATACATGGAACCTTTGGTGCATTAAGGCTGGGGTCACACAGGGCGGATTTGCCGCGGTTTTGCCGCAGCAGATCCGCCCGCGGCAAAACCGCCCGCGGCCGCTAAGCCCGGGATTAGCCAGCCATGTGGACGAGGTTTCTCAGAAACCTCGTCCACACGGGACGGCTAATCCGCTGCGGTAAATCCGGTTGAAACCGCGGCTGCGGCCGCCGCAGCCGCGGTTTCAAAAGAAGCAGCATGCTCATTCTTTTTTTCATTCCGCTGCGGCTGCGCTCTCCTCTATGGGCGCGCCGGCCGCAACGGAAGAGCAAGCGGCCGGACCGCTTCAAAGCCGCCGCGGCTTAAACCGCGGCGGCTCTGCCGGCGGAGATCTCGCGGTTTTTGCTGCGGCCAAACCGTGAGATTTCCGACGGCAATCCGCCCCGTGTGACCCTAGGCTAAGGCTTATCACCTCTATGGATCATGGAGTACTACTGATGACAGCATAATGTGTATGTAACTCATTAAGTGCTATTTATATGGATGGCAGAAAGATTGTTCTATTACTTATATTTTGCAACTCTAGCTTCACTATTGGCTGTAGCATGCGTGTCTGTGGTGGTTTATACACGTATTTATTAGATTTATTCCTTTGGCTTCTGCTTTGGCAGCTGTATGGTTATATATGGGTTTTGTATTTTAATACATATTTATTAAACCTTACATTTTACTTGTACTATCTCTACCCTCCTATTGCTCATGTAAGTGCTTATTACGGTAGAGCTCAACATAAAGACTGAATTTGCTCTATTTTTGTTTATCGAATGATCATTTGTCCCCGTACAGACAATCATCTGCAATATGTGAAGGAGCGCCGATCGACAGGCTTTGACGACCAGCACTTATTGGAGTCTGTAATAGTTTTACTTTCTTAAGTTGGCCACACATATCAGATAATTGTTAGCAGATTCTATCAATCTAAGTAAAGCCCCATTTAGACACATAGATTATCACTCGAAATTTGCTATAACGATAAAATTGAGCAATTTTATTTATTTTTTGCTTTTTAAGACGGATGTTTTTAACCTAACAAAAATCGTTGGAAAATGTCGGGCTTTTCAGTCGTTGTGTAATGTTTGCATTGAAAGCTCCTCTAAAATCGCTGAACGACTGAACGATGTCATTTTGACCAAACGAAAGACCAAAGGATGGATTTTAAGCGGACTGAAAGACAACGATGAGCGAATCTTTAACGAAAACTGCACGATGGGCGCAAGATGGACACAACGATTATCTCTTAAATGATGGCTTTTGAGTAAATTTTGAGCGATTGTGTCTAAGGCCCCCTGTTCACGGAGCCGCCCCCGGGGAGCAGGAGCCGGCAGTCGGATCTCCGCAGTCAGCCTATCTGACAGATAGGCTGACCACGGAGAATCGCGGTAATTTGCAGCATGCTGCAATTTGCCAGCCACGAGTTGAGAATTGCTATGATTCTCCGCTCGTGGACAGCGGGGCTGCACTTTCCAAAGCAACACTATGGAAACCGTGCATTGTGTTCCCCATGGCTGGATTATCGCCACGGGGAATGCAATCCAAAAAAGCCCGTGGACAGGCAGCCAAAATCAGCCTTTAGACCCCCAGATAATGTAATGTGTAAGAAATGTCATAATGCGCCCTAAGGCTAGGGTCACACTAAACAGAAATCCCGCGAAATGAGCGCACTGAAAAACCACAAGATTTCCGCGGGATAAGCATAGCTTCCAAAGCTGCATTTGCAGCTGCGGGTTTTGAAGTAGCTTCGCCGCCTGCATTTCTGTTGCGACCGTCTCTCCCCATAGAGAGGAGAGAGGCCGCTGCGGAAATGAAAAAATAATTGACATGCTGCGTCTTTGTTTTTCGTGCCGCAAGTCAGCTTTCGTGCAGCTTGGCCGCAGCGTGTGGGTGAGATTTTTTGCAAAATCTCGTCCACTTTGCTGGCTAATTTTGGGATTAGAAGCCGCAGGCGGAATTGCCGTGCGGACATTCCGCACGGAAATTCTGCCTTGTGTGAACCCAGCCTAAATGTAGAAATTAATTGCAAATACACAAAGGGTTAACTTGAACCTACTAGGCTCCAATGTAAAACCTACAACAGCTGCCCCTTCCCTACGTGCCATATATAACACTCATGTCTCCTCATGTGGCAGTAGAGCCTTTGGGCCCTTGAATGCCAGAGCTTGGATGCAACTGCTGCGTCTGCGCCTCCTATAGCTAGATCCTGACACTCTGCCAGTATAAAGATGTTCTTTGTCTTCTCATTGACAGATGGTTGCACCTCCTAAAGAGGAACGATAAATTGTACAGCAGCGAAGCGCTCAGAAATTTGGCAAAGTGACGTTCACATTTTGTACAACATTGATATGAAAAAAGGAGAAAATATCCTGCTGTACAGTTTCTCGCCTTTATATGTCACTTAGATTACATTACAATGGAAGAAACTCTTTGGTCATATTAATCTAGTGCATTGATGATAAACATGGTGTGAGTATAGTGTATATATGGATATATTGCAGTGTACATTGTTCAGTCATACAGATCTGGCCTTCCTTATGTTACGGCACTCTGACCCCCTCGAGCGCCAGGTGGGGTGCCCTGAACTTCCCGCACCCCACTGTCCCTGCCTACTTGCCTTGAGCCTGGCTAACCCCAGGCGGACAACTGGACGGCGGTCCCTATCCTGGCTAGGGACCTGGCAACTACAAGGATACCACTAACTAATGGGGGACAGAGTGCCGACAGGAAAGGCAGAAGGAATGGCCAAACAGGAACAGACTGGGCTAGAGGCAAACTAGAAGGAGACTGACTAGCAACTAGTACTGACTGAGACAGGCTGCAGACAGAACTGACTAGAGGATAACAGAACCAAACAGGAAACACTGAGCAAAGCAAAGCTGGCAAGGAAACTGACGAGCAAGCTAGGGAACTGACTGAGCAGAACTGCAGACAGGACTGACTAGTAGCTGACAGAACCAATAACTGGCAGTGAGCTCAGGTCACTGCCAGCCTTATAAACGAAAGACTCCGCCCAGGGGCGGAGAGTGGGAGGAGCCAACTCCCCCACTCAAGCACAAGAGAGGAAGGGATGCGGGTGGCGCCCTACGGGCGGACCCGCCCACACCGCCGCACAGCGGCCACCCCACGTCGCTGGGAGAGCCCAGATGTCACAGCTCCAGGGTGCCCGAGCAGCGCGCGCTGACCGCGGGACGCCGCGCTGCATGGTAACCCCTTACCTTTTTGCCTGTTTTGAGATGTCTTGATAAAACTGGTGCGGGGCATCTAGCTTGGGCAAAAAAAAGTTGTGTTGCCGTGTCAAGGACTGTGAGCAACACATGATCACATCCAGTATTGCGCCTCATATAAAAACTACGCTTACATGAAAGCAAGTCACCATTGCAAGCTATCATCAGACACTACACAAGTAGTGAATTAAAGGAAACTTGCCACCAAGTTGTTTTTTTTTTCCAACCTTCTGAACCATTGGCAACAATATATCAGTTCTGCATGTACCTCTCTAAACGTGTTTGTTAATGTCCAAAATGTCCAAAAACAAACACAAAACCCCTCCCTTGCCATAATATTTATTCATTCTGAGCATATACAGACAGTTCCAGACACCTGTAGACATGTCCCACTACTCCCGTTCCTATGTCATCCACAAGCTGTTCCAAATCTGGTTCAGAAGGGAAAAACCTGGTGAAAGCTTCCCTTTAATAAACAGCCATATGCAATTGATATGTCCGAATCAAAACTAAATTTTATGTCCCTAAAGAACGAATCTACACTGAAGGTACAAACAAGGGTGATACAAAATAGTATACCTGTGGAGAAACAGGAAATCTGACCATAACCTGTTAATGCAAGGAGATCCTAACTAGAAGTAGAGCACCTGCCCTGATGAGGGTTATCCCACCCCAGAAGCCTGAGGACAACCCCTAGTTGATAAATGTTTACTCAAATGTGTCACAAATATACAGGATACTAGATGTGACAACACCCTATATTCAGTGAGAAAGCCATACAGGACTTATCTGAGCAGAGACTCGGGGCTGGACCATAAAGGTACCTTTTACATGGGGCAATTATTGCCCACATTATTGCAAAAAAAAAGCGGATTCGGGTAATAATCGTCCTGTATACAAGCACTGAGCATGCGTTGGTGTGGGGGATCAGGTGGGCCTGGACTGATGCCTTGATATTACATTGGTTTTTTTTTTCTCCAACATGGCTGGTAAGCTGTGACGATAAGCTTTTAGAACTATGAACGTACTCTATAATGAGAATGGGGTCCCAGACATGGTGTCTTATAACTGAAGACCGATACAAGACCTGTCCATTGTGTTCGATGGAAAAAGCTGCAATAGAAAAAAAACTGTCATCTTTTTGTTAAGATTTTTAGTACTTAATGAATTTCTGATTTTGCCTTCTTCTGTTTTAGATGGCTCCAGACCTTCCCAAAAAGAAATCATTTCCTTGCGTGCATTTATGCTGCTTTTCCTGAAGCAACTCATTCTTAAGGTATATCATGATTATTTTCACTGTGCTCAGCCTTCTTTTTGCAGGTCTGGCAGGTATAATAAATTGAAAATTTCTAGTGTATTCTCAGAGTATGCAATCTCCTGTGCAGGTTAGAAAATGAAAACCATGATCTGATTTGGTTACTAAGGGTAGAAATGAAAGGGAACTTGACCATGGGGAACAAGGTATAGTGACAGAAATGCTGTTTTCAGCACTCTCACTTATACCATTCGGTGAAGGGGTTTAATGAAAATTGTTTTGGAAAGTTTGCAGCACTTGCCTGAGAGAAGTCTGATGTCGGAGCTCATTATTCTTCATGGATGGCCCAATCGCCCTCCTCCTCCCTCTAGAGACTAATTACCAGGTCTCTCCATATGCACAGTAAAGGTCCTTTTACATGGGACAATAGTCTAGAACATTGCCCAACGGTCGTCTGAAGAATTATCGCTCCTGTGCTTTTAGCCACAGGGGCTGACAGGGGAACAAGCACACAACACTGGCCCATGAGTAGCTGGCCGCCCTTAGTGTATGTTAACACATAGCAGGTTTACTGCAGATGTTCAGCAGCAAATCCGCGCCAAAATCAATACCATTTAGGGCGGATTTTGGTGTGGTCCACAGCAGATTTCATCCCTTTGAGGGGGTGAAAAAAAACTGCACATCCGCACAAAAAAAACACATATTTCTGGTGTGGAAAATCAACTACGTGCAAATGCACCATCAGGGTGTTTCACATGTGGCTGATTTTGGTGCAAATTTTGACACTAATCTGCAGAAAATTTTACTCTTTTAATTAAATGGGTAAAGTTCACTGCAGATCCATGTCAAAATCCGCGTCACAATCTGCACGATTTGTGGAATTTGACAAAGATTTTAGTGTGGATTTTCCACTGTGGAAAATCCCCAATAAATCTGTTTTGTGTGGATCCACGCTTTGAGTCGAAACACAGTTCGGCAAACCATGGCCAAACAAGTTACTGACAAAACTGTGAGGCCATTATCTGTCTACTGTGGATGGCTGTGTACAGGCAGCCCCACTGTGCTCTTCCACTTTTAACCTGTTGACTCAACATAAATACAGTACCAGAACCAAGCTAATGACACAAATACAGCACTGGAACAAACCTAAGTACAGAAACAAACATCACCAGTACCAAGCCCAGAACAGAAATGCAGCACTAGAACCAGCTCATAATATAAATACAGCCTCAGAACCAGGGTCATAAAACCTACCTCAGTATATAAATACTGCACCAGAACCAAGCTCATAACATGAATACGGAACCAACTTCATTATATATGGCTAGCTTCGGACAAACCTATTACGAGTGTTCCAGCATTGGTTTACTGCCCTGAATGGACAGCATCGTAGGGATCTATGAACTGAGTAGGCTGAGAGCAGAAGCAGCAGCATGCTGAGAACCAAGGAGCTCCATAGCGAAACTCAGAGAGGGGGGGGGGGGGGGGAGATTATAAATATATATTACACACTCTTAGGCAACCTTTTTAACATGGTATACCTAAATATAGTGGCTCAACTTTTAGTACACCTCTAAATAATTCAGGTACCATATAATGTACTCAAATAGTGACTTGACAGTGATAATGATTATAGTGCACCTCCCTCCAGTGATCACAGGGGATGCCTTCTCTTTGGATCCAGACTGCCACAAAGATCTCCGCCAGCCAAAACTTGCATCTGCGCACCCTTCCTATCTTGCTGCTGCAACCCCTACTGAACTTCTCAGTGTAACTCTATAGCAATAATGTGCCCACTTTGGTTCCACCAAGTAATAGTGCTCCCACTGTTGTCCCACTAATAAACAGTGCCCCGCTATCAACCCACCAAGTAATAATGGCCCGGCTGTGGTCTCACTAGGTAATGGTGTCCCCGATATGGTCCCACTATGTAATATTAGCCATGTTACAGGCCAACTATGTATTATTGGCCCTGTTGTTGTTACCAGTTGCATTGCAGACCCACTGTGTGGCGCGTTTCAGTAACAGAGACCCCATGTGTGTTTCCTAATAGGGTCCACTTGATAATAGGGGCCCCCTTTGTGTGGCTCCACTTGGTAATAGACCCCACCTCTTTTTGGCCCCACTTTGTATTAGAGGCCCCCTCTGTGTGGCCCTACCCAGTAATAGCAGCCCCTGTGCGATCTTCGTGAGCTGCGGCCCAGGTAGTGATTACCTTGCCTAATGTATATACACACTTCCCCTGCTGTATAACCTCACGGTGTGCAGTGGAACATCCGTAGCATTTCCACACCAGATTTTGGTGCAGATTCACCGCTTATTTCACCCTTTCAGTAGAAGAGATGCTGCGAATATTGATGTCCGTTTTTCCGCTGCTTATTTTAGCAGTATAAGAAATGATAGCTTCTCTGTGATTGGTTACTGTGGCTATCAAGACAACAAAGACAGACTTTTCTTTTAGAAAGTCTTCATAAATCTGCCACATGGTATTTTCTGCAGCAGCAGAAACATTTTTTTTTAATCTCGTGGAAAGCAGAAAATTTACGCGAATAATCTGCATGCCCCAAATTAACATAAGAAACACATTGTGAACACTATCCACAGCACCACGGTTGAAGAGCTGCCGGCAGTATCAGCCATTATGTTGTGATGTGCCCAGAGGTGCAGAGAAGTGAACGGGAACCACTTCCAGCATCTGCTCTAATGTGGGTAAATCGATAAAGCTTTGAAAAAAAACAATTCACTTGGATGTTCTTCCTGTCGCTGTATTGTCAGAGACAGGCTACTTTTCCTTGGTCCACCCTGTATAACAGACAACTGTGTCATCTGTCCTTATTACTGTCTCAGCAGAGTACGGTAGTCACAAATGCATAAAACCTTGCTTTGTAAATTGAGCCATATTGTCACAGCGTGGTTCTGCTGCTTGTATATTACCTCCTGTTAATGTCATCTCTCTGGTCTCTCATTCCATTGATGATAAACATTAAGAGTTTGGATTATTCTGTGTGTCATAAATGTTACCTACAGTATATA
The DNA here is from genome assembly GCF_035609145.1 of Eleutherodactylus coqui. NCBI lineage: Eukaryota > Metazoa > Chordata > Amphibia > Anura > Eleutherodactylidae > Eleutherodactylus > Eleutherodactylus coqui. The sequence goes on along the minus strand of NC_089837.1, from coordinate 443,074,695 downwards.
AACTTGTTTTATTTTTCCCATTAGGATCGAGGGGTCAAAGAAGATGAGCTCCAGAGCATTCTAAATTACCTGCTGACGATGCATGAGGTATGCACGGGATTACTGCATGGTCTGCGCCTGTCTGTAAAGTTTAATCAGAATGTTAGAAATATGAAGGTTAGGAGTTCAATCTGAGCACAAGTTTTCAATTATTTGGTTAGTGTCCCTGAATCTGCTGGTTTTCGGTCAATTAAACAAAAAAAGGGGAAAAAAACAACAACAAAAATAAATAAATAAAATTAAATTAAAAAAAAAAAAAAAAAAAAATAAAAAAAAATATATATATATATATATATATATAAAGTTATTGTAAAACTCAACAGGAAAAACAAATTTGATCCATTAAGCTAATTTTCATTTAGTGGAATTACTTGGTAATTGGAAGTTCAGATGCTTGTAGTTTATCATTAAGTCCTTGTAATGCAACTCGACTTTCTTGGTGAGCTTGAGTTTATACAACTCAGCCTATTTGAGCACAAAAAACCTGCAGTGTTAATACAGTAGGGCGCAGAGTTGCCAATATGCCTTTTTTTTTTTTTTTGGACAACATATCCAAAAATCACAGACAGCATTTTTTTCGGACACCTTGAAAAATCATGAGTCATAAGTGATATGTCTGGAAGTCCGAAAACTGATAAGACGACATCAGAGGCATTTACTGTAAAAATAATTCTAATATTATGCATAGGTTCTCTGGCTTCAAAGAAAATCACAGATGCATCAATATATATTTGCTAGAGATGAGCGAGCATACTCGGTAAGGCGTTAACGAGAGGGAGCATCGCCTTTTTCCCCATGACATCATGACAGCATACGCTGGAGGTTGCTCACCTGCTGACCTGAAGGGACAGGAAGAGGCAGAGTATAAAAAGCACCTCCCCTCCACCAACACCAGTGTTTTTCCTGTCCCTTCAGGACAGCAACGGCAGAGCTCCAGCAACGCTGTCCCATGCCGGAGGAGGACTTACCGGCGAAGCGGCGGCGTGGATTTTTCGGGCAGCCCCGGCAAACCCAGTGGGAAGGACCCCATCTGGGAGCTTTCCGGGGACTGCGTGGGCCGGGGCCCAAGTACGGGTTGCCGGCACCACTGCGGCCGTCATTTCGGGCGGCGGCCGCCATCTCCGGTGGGCCGGGGTCCAAGTACGGGCTGCCGGCACCACTGCGGCCGTCATTGCGGCGGCGGCCGCCATCTCCGGGTCCAGGGCCGACAGGAGCGCTCCAGGGGGCGTGGTTTCAGCGGATACAGCGCGGTGACGTCTGACGCTCCGCAAAGGGGGCGTGGCCTGCCGCGGCCGGCGCCTAATTCAAAAATCTGCTGTCCCTGCATCAGCTGGTGGTGTTTCTCCACGCTAAGGAACGATCCTAAGCACAGGAAGCGTTCCTGCAAGACGCAAGATGTCGGCCAGAGAGGACCCAGAGACCCTCCAAACTGTAAGTGGTCCAGTGGACCAACCTACACCTGCACTACATACACTTCCCGACTAACAGAGTTTCCCTTGTCTTACAGGACAGGGATACTCAAAAACCGAGGGAGGCTAGACGAAGGAGTAAAAAATGTCCAGTATGTCTAACCAAACTCGACGACTCCTGCACAAAAACGTTATGCGCTACCTGCTCCGCAAAAGTTTTGCAGGGGGAAAAAACTTCCCTTATGGCCGAAATTCGGTCAGTCGTCCGAGAAGAAGTGCAGTCCTCCCTCTCGGACCTCCAACCTGGGCCTTCTGGGGTTACACGCAGGTCGGTTCCGGCGGTGTCTGAGTCTGACTCCGACATAGCGGAAAATGTGGATTTTGACGGGGAAGTGACGCAGGAGGACAAGAAATATCTTTTCTCTACCTCAGACATGGATCAATTGCTAAAAGCGGTACGCAGGACCATGCAGGTGGAGGAAGACGTGCAGCAACCCCGCACAGTCCAGGAGGATATGTTCGCGGGGTTACTCCCGCAACAAAAATCTTCATTCCCCGTAAACGCCGCACTCAAGCAGCTGATTCTGAATGAGTGGGAGAGCGTGGATCAGGCTCCGCTAATCCCCAGGGAATTTAAAGAACGCCTGTTATTTCCGGGAGATGAAGTGTCCTTTTTGGACGAGATACCTAAAGTTGATGCTGCAATTGCCATGGTATCCAGAAAGTCTGGATTGCCCTTTGAGGATACGTCCCACTTAAAGGACCCGTTGGACCATAAGGTGGACACAACCATGCGTAAAGCCTGGTCTACCTCCGGTCTCATCACGAAATCTAACATCGCGGCCACTTCCGTGGCTCGTTCCATGGCAATCTGGTTGGACCAATTCGCAGCCCTAGTCGACCAAAAAGCCCCTAGGGAGGAGTTCGCAAGTGGCATCCCTCTGCTGCGAATGGCAACAGGGTTCCTGGCGGATGCTTCAATGGAAACAGTCCGCCTCGGAGCCCGCATGGCAGCACTATCGAACACCGCTAGAAGGGCAGTGTGGGTGAAAGAGTGGTCAGGGGACGCAGCGTCCAAAAATAGGCTATGTACCCTACCGTTCCGGGGCGGGCGTATATTCGGACCAGACCTGGATCGTCTGCTGGAGAAAGCAGCTGACAAGAGTCACGGACTGTCTGCCACCAGACCACCCAAGAGACCCTTCACTCCTCATCCCTCGTCTACGTATGCCGGGAAGGGGAAGACCGGAAGATGGTCTTATCCAAAGGGCGGAAGGGGTAAGACTTTAACTTTTGTCCCTCAGCCCATACTTTCGAGCCCGGTAGGGGGTAGACTGGCTCGCTGTTCCAATAGCTGGCGTAGTATTACAACTAATGAGTGGGTACTGCACCTAGTGGCGGAGGGGTACAGGATCGAGCTACTATCCCGCCCCCCGGACAGGTTTATGATAACCCCAACCCAGTCTCCAGGCCTAGAACAGGCTCTGTTGGAGGGCGTACGGAACCTGCAGGGTCTCGGCGCGGTTATCCCGGTCCCTAAGAAGGAACAGGGAAAAGGTTTCTATTCCCCCCTCTTTCTGGTTCCCAAACCAGACGGCTCCCACCGCACCATTATCAATCTAAAACAACTGAATAAATTCATTGAATATAGGAGATTCAAAATGGAAACCATTAGAACTGCAACTCCTCTAATTGCCAGGGATAACGTAATGGCTACAATAGACCTTAAGGATGCCTATTTTCATATCCCTATTTACGCCAACTCACAAAAGTTCCTGAGGTTTGCGCTGAGGATGGAAGGGGAAATCCGCCACTTTCAGTTCGTCTGCCTACCATTTGGAATCTCCTCGGCTCCGCGAATTTTTTCCAAGGTCGTGATGGAAATGGTGGCCTTCTTACGAAATCAGGGTGTCATGATCATCCCCTACTTAGACGACTTCCTGTTGGTGGCAGATTCCCCGTCTACCCTGAGATCACACTTGGAGTCCACATTGCAATTATTTAAGGAGCTTGGCTGGATTGTTAACGAGTCAAAATCCAACATGGAGCCAGAAACCAGGAAGAAATTCCTGGGTGTCCTCCTGGATTCCAGTCTACAAAATTCGTCCCTTCCTCCCCTAAGAAAACATCTTATCATAGAGGAATGTTCCAACCTCTATAAAAAACATAGGGTAACGATAAGAGACGCAATGCGGATCCTGGGACTAATGACTTCGTGCATCGGCGTGGTCCCCTGGGCCCAGTTCCACAGTCGCGGACTCCAGTCACTAATTCTCCAGAATTGGGACAAGTTGCAGGCTTCGCTTGATCAGACAATCCCTATTCCTGCGGAAGCCAGAGCTTCACTCCGTTGGTGGGTGTCGTCGGACAACCTGTCTCAGGCATCCGATTGGAATTTGGACCCGGCTGTAATAATCACGACCGATGCCAGCGCCAAAGGGTGGGGGGCCCACTTTGAAGGCGGTTATGTACAGGGGGCCTGGGACGTTCACGAGAAAGCTAGCTCATCGAACTTTAGGGAGCTTAAAGCTGTATGGAAATCCCTGCTTAGCCTGCAAACACGGTTAGTGGCGAAGCATGTGAGGATCTTCTCAGACAATATGACAACAGTATCACTCATTCGCCACCAGGGTACCACCAGGAATCCTCCACTGCAACGACTGGCGGGGCGGATCCTTCAATGGGCGGAAGGCACAACAAAGTCCCTATCGGCCTTTCATATAAGAGGAACCGAGAACTCAGCCGCGGACTTTTTAAGCAGAAGGAAAGTGGACCCAGGAGAGTGGGAACTCCATCCAGAGGTGTTCAGCCTTCTTGTGGAGAAGTGGGGGGTACCAGAAGTAGACCTCTTTGCGTCAAGCGCAAACACCAAATGCCGGCTTTTCTTTTCCAGAGGCGCAGAGAAACAGGCCTTGGGCACTGACGCTCTCTCTCACCCCTGGGATTGGGACCTAGCGTATGCCTTTCCCCCTCTACCACTAATCCCACTTCTGCTAAGGAAATTACTGCAGTCAACCCTAACAGTAATTTTTGTAGCACCATATTGGCCCATAAGACCGTGGTTCCCCCTCCTGAGATCCCTGTCAGTGGGAGAGCCCTTCCACCTTCCAACAAGACCGGACCTACTGTCGCAGGGCCCTCTTCTTTACCCGGAAGTTCACAAGTTCAGGCTTACGGCCTGGAGCTCGAGCGGGTAAAGTTCCTAGGGAAGGGTCTTTCCCCTAAGGTTATTTCCACCATTAGCGAGAGCCTTAAACCCTCGACACACAAAATCTACTCCAAAGTCGGGAAAAAATTTTCGGAGTGGTCAGGCCAGGACATCCAGCAGCTGGATCAGCCAGACATCCGTAAAATCTTAGATTTTCTCCAGGCGGGCCTGGATAAAGGTTTGAGTCCGAATACGCTCAAAGTCCAAATTGCGGCCTTGGGGGCATTCTTCGATCTCGCGCTGGCGGAGCACAGGTGGATTAGGAGATTTCTTAGAGGGGCGAGCAGATTACATCCATTCACACGGCCCACGGCACCACCCTGGGATCTAACCATAGTCCTTCAGGCCTTATGCGACCCCCCCATTCGAACCGATTACGGATCTATCCATCGCCTGACTGACATACAAGGTAGCCCTGCTTGTGGCAGTTACGTCGACCAGACGCGTGGGGGAAATCCAGGCCCTCTCACGAAGGGCCCCATATATGACTATCCACCCGGACAAAATAGTTTTTTCTTTAGACCCATCCTTCCAGCCTAAAGTATTGTCAGATTTCCACAGGGGCCAACCAATAGTTATTCCAGCCTTTTGCCAAAATTTCAAAAATGCAAAAGAACAAAAGCTCCATAATATAGACGTCAAAAGAGCGGTACTAGCGTACCTTGAGGCAACGGAAAGTTTCAGGAAGTCTGACAAACTTTTCGTTCAATTTCAGGGGCAGGCCAAAGGAAAGGCCGCTTCTAAAGATGCGATCGCCAGGTGGCTCAGGAGAGCCATCCAGGAGGCTTACAAGGCCAAGGGCATCCCCCCTCCAGAAGGATTGAAGGCCCACTCAACGAGAGCGGTGGCATCCTCTTGGGCGGAGAGAGCGCACACGTCGATTGAGCAAATTTGTAACGCAGCCACATGGACTTCAGGCCATACTTTCATCAAACATTATAGGCTGGACTTTAAATATAGTCAGGACGCATCCTTCGGTAGGAAGATGCTCCAAGCCGTAATCCCTCCCTAAAAAGCCCATGCCACTTATTTGGTATTCCTCCAGCGTATGCTGTCATGATGTCATGGGGAAAACGGGAATTTTTTCTTACCGATAATTCCCTTTCTGGAAGACATCATGACAGCATACGGGCTTCCCCCCCCCCCCCCCCCCTAGTTTGTCCAACACATGAGGTAATGTGTATGCTTTGACTTTGTCTTCTGAGGTGTGTGATGTCAATAAAAACACACCTTCTGGTTAAATAGCTGGTCACTGTGGTCATTTGGAACGCACTGGTGTTGGTGGAGGGGAGGTGCTTTTTATACTCTGCCTCTTCCTGTCCCTTCAGGTCAGCAGGTGAGCAACCTCCAGCGTATGCTGTCATGATGTCTTCCAGAAAGGGAATTATCGGTAAGAAAAAATTCCCGTTTTCGAGTACCTGCTGGCTCGTCCCTGAAGATTAGGGGGGGGCCGCGGGGGTTGGGGGCGGTGGGGGGCAGCAAAAGGGGAGCGGGGAGGAGAGTGAGAGAGATCCCTCTCTCTCTCCCTCCCGATCCCCTCTGCAACCCCGCCCCCCCCCCTCCCCCGAATCTTCAGGGCCGAGCCAGCAGGTACTCAAAAAAGGCGATGCTCTCTTGAGTATATCGCCTTACTGAGTATGCGCGCTCATCTCTAATATTTGCATATTTTATGGACAGTAGAACAAGAGGCCTATGTATATGGACTGGTATGGAAGTTATGGACGGTTGGTAATCCTGGCTGACGGTTGGTAATCCTGGCTGACACATTTGAGCGGTTCCATATCGTAGTAGTTGGTGTGACCAACAGCAGCAGCTCTGGTCCCCTATTTTGTGGTACTCAGAAAAGTTGTCACTTTTCTTTAGTCATCAGTTGTCAAATATTCCCTTTTGAAAATACCAGAGTCCTATTACTAAAAATAACAAATTGTTCCACACTTGCCTTTCCAGTTTCCGTGTAGCTGGTTATATGGTGTGTACTTTACTAGGTCCGATGACTTGCCCTACTTGACATCTGACCAGGGATGCCTATGGCAGCCAATGCAGTTGTGTACCATTAGCTGACTTACTCACATATAAAGATTGGTAGAGGTCGATGTAGCCTTCGGCATGGGGATTATGGAAAAGAAGACTGTTTGATAAGCAGAGTCTTCTAAATGCACTGATCTGCTTGCTTACTAGTTCGAACACCCATCCAATACCGAATAACTAGTGTGGTCAGAGATATATTCCTGCTGTTGGGTAATGGGTAGCTGAGTACAGGCTGTCGTAAAATTCAGAGTGTGTTGGCATTCCACTACCCATAATATGTGCCAGTCATCTGTATTATGTATTTTTGTGTGGTGCAGAGTGTTAAGGCAGCTGAAATGCAGTCCTAAGCTCTCGCTCACGACCTAAAGGTTGCAGGTTCAATCCCCGCTTGGTTCAGGTAGCCAGCTCAAGGTTGACTCAGCCTTCTATCCTTCCGAGGTCTGTAAAATGAGTACCCAGTTTGGTGGGAAAGTAGTAAGTAAATTGCCTGAAAGCGCTGCAGAATAAGTTAGCGCTATACAAATAATAAGACTACTTAGACATTTAATTTAGCTTTTTCTTCTGGTGGACTGAAGGATCTAAGAGGGGTAAATTAAAGTTCTCTTTGTACTTATGTGATATATTTAGGGGTAAGGAATTTTGACGATTTGTTGGACAGCTATCTGAGCAAATTTTCTTGTGCGCCAACCCAAATAAATTTCAGTGCTCTTTCTAATGCAGACCTTGCCAGTCCAGCCCTAGGCACTTTTTCAGCAAATTAGATATTATGTGCAGGGTGGCACAGGCACATTTTGAATAGGCAATATTCTAATACTGCATGATAGCTGAACATGAGCCATACATTAAAGCTTGCTTGTGAATCTCCGTAAATGAAAGGAACGGAGCCTCTTATTTTATTATTAATGCACGTAACTTTCAGTTGGATAGATCTAATATTCTGCACCTTCGTGATGATGGGATTGCTGGTAAGATTGTAATGTGCATTCCCGTACAACCTGCTAGCGTCGTCATCCGGACTGACAGTGAACCAGAAGCTGAAATCCGTTATCAGATCTGTGAATAACTGTCTGCAGGATGAAAGAAAAATCATTTTAAATCCGACTATAACGTAGCAGTGAAACCTGAATTATTAAATGGAGAGACCTGTGCTCTGAATGTAGATGTTGACCATGGCCAACCCTTCGTTCTCCTTAGAACATTTCTGATTTAATCCCGAACGAATCCTGGTAAGGAAGCAAAAGAGTTTCTAATCTGATCGAGATCTAGTTAAAGACTGCTGATGTTTAGTTTTGGGGAGCCAGCCAGGAGGCAAACCTTTAACACAAAGCGCCTTGTATTTCCTGTTGTGTGAATTTTTTAAAATCTTGTTTCTTTGTTTGCTGTTTCCAAAAATTAATCTCTTAATGGCTCACCTATCTAGTTGTACAACCATAGGCCCAATGTCTGTGGGTGGATTGGATTTGCGGAATCCGCAAAACAAGCTGCCCATAAGGAGCACATGGGCATCCGCACATAAATTAAAGCATGCAGATTTGTTTTGCGGACCTTCTGTGGACCCACACGGACGGCTTCCATTGAAATCAATGGAAACTGTCCGATCCGTGGCCCATCCGCATTTGAATTACGGACGGGTCACAGATCCTGCGGGAAAGCAGGAGTTTAAAAAAAAAACTCCACTGCGCATGTGCAGTGGCGCAGCGGCCAACGCTTTCGCACACATCAGCAGTGAAGAAAATAGAATACCCGGACGGGTAAGCATTGTCCTCGGCCATGGATCGGGTCAGATTTCACTGCGGGCTCCCGCATGCGGAATCTGATCTGCCCGTGGACATGAGGCCATAATGGATCAGTCTAAAGGCCCATTTACACGCAATGATTGTCACTCAAAATTCGTTCAAATGAGCAAAGCCATCGTGCACTATTCGTTCACTTGTCATTGGTCGCTGAGTTTCAGCCTGCATACAAATCACATATATCAGCCTGCATACAAAAGTCACTAGTTTGTTCGCTTGTCATCCGGTTTAAACAGCAGTTGTTCAGTCATTCAGTCTTTCAAACAACTTGAGGAATGGTGATTGTTTGCCCAGCTAAACAAAATGATTCAAAAGCCAATCCACATGCTGCCACAGTAGACAATGTCTTTTCTTTGCATTCATTAAAAACCGACCGCCTAGAGATTCTTCACATATACATGAGTTCACCTGAGCAAACAATCTTATGTGTTATAAATAGAGATAAGCGAGCATACTCGGTAAGGCAATATACTCGAGAGAGCATTGCCTTTTTCGAGTACCTGCTGGCTCGTCCCTGAAGATTCATGGGGGGCCGTGGGGGTCAGCAGGGGGTTGCAGAAGGGATCAGGAGGGAGGGGGAGGGGGAGGGGGGGAGGAGGAGGCAAAGGGGGGGAGGGGGAAGGGGGGTAGAGGGAGGGAGGGGGGGTAGAGGGAGGGAGGGGGGGTAGAGGAAGGGAGAGGGGGTAGAGGGAGAGGGGGGGGGAGGGAGAGATCTCTCTCACTCTCCTCCCCGCTTCCCCGCGCCGCCCCCGCGACCCTCCCGAATCTTCAGGGATGAGCCAGCAGGTACTCGAAAAAGGCGATGCTCTCGAGTATATCTCCTTACTGAGTATGCTCGCTCATCTCTAGTTATAAACACTACTAAACAACCCAGCAAACGAGGCAAATGGCGAGGATTTCTAACGATTACCTTTACATGTAAACAGTCATCATTTTGAAAGCAAATAAGTTCAAACGGCAATCGTTCCGTGTAAATGGGCCTTAAAGGGGTTGTCCCGCGACAGCAAGTGGGTCTATACACTTCTGTATGGCCATATTAATGCACTTTGTAATGTACATTGTGCATTAATTATGAGCCATACAGAAGTTATCAAAAGTTTTATACTTACCTGCTCCGTTGCTGGCGTCCTCGTTCCCATGGAGCCGACTAATTTTCGGCCTCCGATGGCCAAATTAGCCGCGCTTGCGCAGTCCGGGTCTTCTGCAGTCTTCTATGGGGCCGCTCGTGCAGAATGCCGGCTCCGTGTAGCTCCGCCCCGTCACGTGCCGATTCCAGCCAATCAGGAGGCTGGAATCGGCAATGGACCGCACAGAAGCCCTGCGGTCCACGGAGACAGAGGATCCCGGCGGCCATCTTCAGCAGGTGAGTATGAAGACGCCGGACCGCCGGGATTCAGGTAAGCGCTGTGCGGGTTGTTTTTTTAACCCCTGCATCGGGGTTGTCTCGCGCCGAACGGGGGGGGGGGGGGGGGGTTAAAAAAAAAAAAAAAAACCCGTTTCGGCGCGGGACAACCCCTTTAAGTATGACATTTGTATACATCGGTATCCTTGCCATTCAGCAGTCTATGAAATTCTTGGGAGAGCTAAAATGTGACCAAATTGGTTGCCAGGATTGGTTCTGCCCAGATTACACCAAATTAAAACTGCAGTTTTCAGATTGCCGCAGTCATTACAACAATGTATCATTTGCGCTAACTCGTATACATCAGCCCCAATGTTTCTAAACGTCTTGGTTAGCCGAAGTAAACATTCAGCTCTTTAAAATATACTTTGCTGAATAAAATCTCACATTGCCGTAGCTGAAAACTGGGGTATAAGCCGAAAGGATGTCATTTGGGATTCTGTCTTCTTTCATTACAGGATGAGAATATTCATGATGTTCTGCAGCTGCTTGTGGCACTAATGTCTGAACATCCCGCCTCAATGATACCTGCATTTGATCAGAGAAATGGAATACGGTGAGACAAGCTGCAAATCCATTAATTATCTGTTTTCCTTTTATGCACAGCACCAGAATGCCGGATAATCACAGGAATGGCTTTATTTGTTTTTCTGGAAATTATTTGTTTAGATGTGAACATGAGCTGTCACCAAGACAAAAAGTGTAGCTGCTAATCCAAGCGATGCCCAGCCTGAAAACTAAATAGCGGGTGCTGTAATTGGCATGATGAACAAGCCAAAATGCGCTCCATTAACCCTCCAGATCCTGACCTCGCTTTACCGCAGGCCATCTTTGTTGAGGACCATATTGTGAGCATTGGTGTTTCTAGCATATAATCTCTCAACTACTCTCCCAGCCTATTTCCTTCTTGAATAGGCGTTATCTGTGGACTGTATGCATGACTACATATTGACATCAGCAAGTTTTCATCAAAGAGTAGTAAAATGCAGATGGGGACTACCAAAGCCCAGAAGTCCACAACTAGATCAGCAAATTCCACTGTTTGTTTTATTTCCATACTACATAATCGCCACAGCAGGATAGTGTAGATGGTGTAGTGTGAAGATCGGCGCAGAACAAGAGAAGTAAGGACTGCAGTTACTTTCATTATATACAAACACTTTTGTTTAGCATGGAAGATGACTGCAGATAATGTTGCTTTTACGCAACACAAACCATGCAACCAGCATCGATCAAACAACCGTAAGTTTGTCTGGCCTCCATGCAGGTCAAGTCAGACAGTACAGGGGCTGAACGATTATTCCTATGATGATTGTTCCCTATACTGTTTAATTGCTTATGGCAGTACATCACCCCGCAGCAGAGGGAAATGTGCTGCCGACAACCATACATTTTTTTACTGCGTGAAAGATGTGATCAACATCTAACAATCATTGTATAGCTGGTGGTGCCTTCACACTGCCCAGCAATTGGGCAAAAAATTTTTTTGCCTTATCAGACTGTGGCAACATGAGCTGATCAATGAGCAAACACTTGTTCATCAGCGGAATAGATCTATCACATAGGCATGAAAATGCTTGCTCTTTCACAGCACATATCCCCATGTAAACAGGGAAATGTATTGCTACTGAAAGCTATTCGTATGGAGTCAGAGGATCACATTAATGATCATTCGTGCCCATACGTAGAGCCTTGTGTGGCGCAGAGTGTAAGCACTTGCCTATGACCTGAAGGTGGCAAGTTTAATCCCAGCATGGTTCAGGTACCCGGGCCAGCTCATGGCTGACTCAGCCTTCCATCCTCCCGAGGTTGGTAAAATGAGAACCCAGTTTGGTGGGGGGTAATAAGTAATAATTACCTGAAAGCGCTGCAGAATAAGTTGCTGCTATACAAATACCAAGATTTATTTTATTTACTTTTGACTCTGCTTCATGTGAACAGCAGATCTGCACTCATTAAAAATGTACAAAACATATAGCCCACAAACAAGCATTACCTCTGTGGATCCTCTCTAACACTTCAGGTGTGGCTTCAGATAGCTCTGGCAATCTGCTGCTATTGCTGGGGAAGTGCCAACTAGCTTTACATTCACTCCAGGGCTGACACTGCAGGGGAAATGTAGTATTATATGGCAGCAATCCAAAAGAGTGATCACTCTTGTTATACATGTACAGGCGGAGTGCATCAGGACTCGTTTCAGTGACTGTTTGCTCTGGGAGCTGTGCCTGACAGTGCTATCCGCTTCCGGCGCTATCCGCACTGACAGTGGGCTGATAATCAGCTGATTGGCACCAATCAACGGTTGATGGAGATAAGTCATCAATCGGAAAAGTCCCGGATGGCCCCTTAAATGCCTATAGAGACTCACTGCTAACCCCAAAGGGCCCTTTTCCATAGGTTGATTCTCTGCCCGTATAACAAGCTCAGATCCACAAAATGGCATGTTGATCACCACTTCTTTAGCGGTTTACACAGAGTGATGGGCTCACGATTGGCAAGTACTTTTATGTTCACATAAACGATCATATCAGCTGCCAAACAAACTTTAGCTCCTTTGTTGGCTGATCGCAAGTATATCCACATAGGCCAAAGATAGGACAAGCAAACTTTCATGCCTGATTGATCATCAGCCTTAAAGGCTATGGATACCTCTGTGTGTGAAAAATCAATACACACATCTTAGTAATTTCCTGCAGAAAAAAATGATGCAATTATCTGTTTTTGCATTGAGTTTTCCTTCTCAAGCTTTTATAAAGCATCATACTTAGTTTGCAGACTCTCCTACTTTCTGGTTTGTGGCTTGGGGGTATTCCCAGCACTGACCAGCTAATCTCTTTCATGCCCCTGCAGAAGCTCAGCTCCCCCTCCCCTCTTTCAGAGGCTGTGTGGCATAACCATGCCCACTCAATACTACACAGCTATCTCTCTGTCTATCTTGTCCTATCTCTGATTAGCTGCTGATCTCTCTTAGTGCTGATAAATGCAGAAAATTCACCCAGAGTGAATTACAGCCCTCTATAAAAGCTCAGTGGAAAGGCAGTGAATGCAGGCTAGGAGAGGAGCTGTTGGTTTCATTTGCTGATTTCCCTCCTCCAATCAGTGATGCATCGGAAAACAATGTATGCATAGAAATCAGAAATTTTAATGAAAACCAATAACAAAAAAAGCTTAATTTCCAAAAAGACATTGATTAAAAGAAAAAAAAATGCAAATGTGTAGATAGCCTTTAAAGTTGTGTGGTGTTGTACTGATGTTTATGGGGTCTCTGTAGCTTGCTGGCTCCTGCAGTCTATCAGTCGCTACCTATGCTTCTATCTGCAGGTAAAGATGGAAGCACTTACAGTGTACTGAGAATTAGCTTCTTATATTAAAAGATAATGGCTTTACCTGCTTATAAATATTTGCAAATATAATTCAGTGCATCTTCAATTACAGCGAGACATCAAAGCTGTAGGGAACATGAAGCAGAGAGAAGGCGCTCTATAATAATGACTGTATGCCATGTTATATAATACAGGTAGTGACAGGTGCTCTATTTAAATGAAAGAAACCTTGTGACAGACCAGCTATAATGCAGCCTGCGGTGCGAGTTTCAATGTGAAGTCAGACCTGCTGACTTTAGGGCTGCTTTAAACAAGAGTATTTGAACACAGACTTTTTTCTATAATCCTTGCCAAAAACTTGATTGGATCCCAGGAAGAAGGAACAGAACCACACAGAGAATACTTATGTTAATAACCTCATTTATACCAGACCTTGAAGAGTTCAAGACATTCCCTGGGTCTGAAGATGGACTGCTTCATTTAAAGGGAAAGCATGCTTCCCTTTACTTGTAGCATTCACAGATTTCTGTAAGAAACAACCTGAGGAGCATTTTCTTAGAGCCGTGCCAAGGAAAAACACATTTTTCTAAAAAAAAATCAACGTAGAAAACCTTGGCAAACGTGAAATAAGCCAATATTTTTTGCTTACGATGATTCAATTCAGCAAATGCAGGTTCTTAAATAAATCCACCCTCTGGTCCTAGACAACCAGAGATGGTCCCTGACTATTTCATGCTCACTGTGCATTGGTCGTTTAAGACACTTGTTGCTGCTCTGATTGGCCAGCGATGCACACGTGAGCAGTGCTGGCCAATCAGAGCAGTATCTAGTGCCTAAGGCACTACCAATCCACACTATGCATCACAGAGTCAGAGAAGTGGACAATATCATTCCCCTTTGTCAGTAGGGTGTGCCCCTATACAAGGAGACTGTCAATACTGATTAGGCAATGTCAGTGTGTAATGACATGCCCCATTGACAAAGGGGAGTGGTAAAACCCAGTAGTCAATTTATTCATAGATTTTTCAGAGGAATGGCACAATGTAGAGCTCTAAGCAAAGATGTTCCACTAGATTTGTATTGCACATCTGATAGAAAAGCCATAATAGTGATCAAAAAGAGCTTTTTCTGTTTTTGTGGAAATTCCATAAAATATAGATTCCATTATATTAGCGGCGGAGTCTGGAGACCTACGTGGTGGTGCCAGGTCCTCGTGACCTTGGACAATGAAGCTTTTTCTCTAATTCAAACTTGGTGAAATGCTAACTGTAATCTCGGGGACAATGGACCTCTGTGTATTTCATGTCCGTAGGACAAAGTCAGGATTGTTGCGTTGATCTCGGGGAACAGTGCTGGGTTGTTGTTGATTATTTCTTGTAGTGGATCAAGATAATTATTTGTTGGAAGAATGTTGATGCTTGCTCTAACCCCATTATCGGGCTTGTGCAGGAAGCAATCCAAATATACAAACAGGACTTATTAGGTGCCTACTGAACAAACAGATAAGATGATTTGCATACATTGAAACTTATTTAGGAATTTCCATCTCCTATAATGAACTGAGCCTGGTGACGGTCACCCTGCTGTTCTTGGAGGGGTCACTCCACCTTTGTTATATGGCTCCAGTTTATTTCACCTTTATTATGTATCATTGCCATGGCTGTTTAGTATTAACAGGAGAAAGATGTATTCAAAGGGCAAATACTACTTATAACCTTTCATCGATAGTTGATTGGCTGGGGTTTGCTGCTCGAAACCCAGACGATCAACTGTTCCAACGCGAGCTGTCACCAGCAAAATACAGGGGTATGTAGTGGAAGCTGATGCTCCGTGCCTTGTGTAGTGGTTGGCGCGGGTAATTGCAGGCACAATTCCTACTGATTTTAATGAGGGCTGCGCCTGCAGTTACCAGTGTTGGCCACTACACTGTGGTCAGAGCGATCTGATTTCATTTCTTGCCTTGTTTATCTTGGCAGGGACAACGGGCACTGGAACAGCTGATTGGCTGGGGTCTGCTGCTTGAGACCTCGACCTATCAACTATTGACCTATCCTGAGGATAGTTCATCAGTAGTATTTGCCCAGAAAATCCCTTTAACCCGATTTTCTGTACTTCAGGGGCCATTCATACCATATTTTGATGTATGTCCCCATGTTCCACCCACAAAGTCAGACATGTTGTTCTGCCCGCCAAAAAACAGAAAGCAGACCTTATTGGTATCTGTTTGAGCAACAAAAGCCTACATTTCTGTCTAGGGTTCCGTCCATTTGTACAGTATACCATTTTTGGGGATTCTAACGTTGCAAAATGGGGTATGAATGCCCCTTAGCTCTTATTCACATCTGCATTTCCATTGTTCGACCTCTGTAACGGAAAATACTGGAACTGCCGAATCTGGCACAGATGGGCGCCCTTGATTAGGAGGATGGCAGCCGTTTGGCTTCTGCCACACAGGCAGAAATTAGTTTATATGAAGTAGCGCAGCATGCTGTTACTGGGACTGGGATTTTGTGCTGATCTGCACCAGAGGTTTCTGAATGGAGCCGCCAATGAAGATGTGAATGAAGCTTTAGTTGTATGCTGTTCTGCAGCTTGTGTGCTCATTCATAAATATATCTATTTTAATATTGTACAAATAATAAATTGTACATGCCATATATAGACCATAAAAGGTACCAGTCACCTCTCCTGACATGGCTGGTATAGAAAATACTTTTATATAACAATTCTCGAGCATCCTTTCTTAGAACTCCTGGTGTTCCTTTCCTCTGTTGTTCCTCCTAGAAACTGATAAGTAAATTGACAAATGGGCGCTACCAGTTTGGGGGAGAGTTCTTACATGGTCTGACCCTGTACAATCAGTGACATTTTTTAAATTCATTATGTAACTAGTCCCCCAATAAATATATAAAAGTTAGTTAGTATCACCTTGGTTAGCTATTCCTTTTTATCTGAAACTTCCTGGAGTCCCTATCGTCAGGTGGGTCATGTGATCCTATTCTGACCATCTGAAAGTTACTTGGCTTTATGTTCTCTCAAGAAGTCTGTTTTTCAGACCACTTAATTCCTGTGTGATATTACATGGACTCTACCACAGAAGCTCTTCATGGGGAGACAGAAACTCATATTACAGTTACTGATGATGATTAGAGGCTGTTGTCACACAGTTATAATGGAGACCACAGCGCATCCCACTGGCTATATAATTATGGTCTGTAGTGAATAATACAAGACAGATGGTAATAGCAGTGTCCTCGCAGCAGGCGGCTATGGTGCAGGCTCTAGCTGCTCATGTGGTGCATCATGAGAGTGTGAGCAGAGCACAGAGTGAGGCCGGTGGCACATGAACGGATTTGCATTGCCGAATTCACGGTCGGCGTCCGCACCAAATGCCGTTCGGAACACGCTATGTAAATTCGCTTTTTTCGACGCACTTGCTGAAACGAATTGCGATTTCTACGAGTAGAGGAAAAATTGCAGCCTGTTCTATTTTCATCGGATTCCGCATGGACGGCTTCCTTCGAGGTCAATGGAAGCTGTCCAACCCTACAGCCCATCCGCAATTGACATTGCGGATAGGTCGCAGGTAACTGCGTTATCTCCTAGCGACGGCACAGGAAGAGCAGAGTTTTGAAAAAAATCTATACTGTGCATATCCAACAGTGGCTTGCCGCAGCCAAGCGCAATACAGATTTAAACGGCTACGCGCAGTCAGCAGCCGGGCACAGGGCCGGATTCCGCTGCGGGCTTCCACATACGGAATCTGACCCGTTCATGTGCCGCTGGCCAAAGTGAGCAGGGAGAAATTCCAGTAGCAAGATGGTACCTGATAAGCATCAGGCAGGAGGCTGCAATACATGGAAGAGACTGCAGTACATCTTGATGGCCGAAGTGTGACAGGCAGTTGGGTTCCATTGGAATGGCTCTTTAATGAGACGGTAAAATGATTTTAGGATTGTTTTAGTATAGAAAGTGTCATTGGAAAGAGGAAAAATGTATACAACATAAAATATGGTGTGTTTCTTCAATATTGATTCATGACTTGTTATATGGTAAATTAATTCTATTTTGTGTCTTTCTTCAGGGTCATTTATAAGCTACTAGCCTCTAAAAGTGAAAGTATCCGAGTGCAGGCGCTAAAAGTGCTTGGATATTTTCTAAAGCACCTAGGCCACAAGTAAGTGTTGAAGTTTTATGTAATTTGCATATTTGTATTTGGTTTCTGTTACTACTATATAGCCACTTCTTGGATGAGTTTCGTGCTGTACTGTATTTTCTCCAATCCGTCCTACGGTATATTTTTATTTACCGTATGCACTTATGTCAAAAAAAAGTCTGACATGTCATAGTTACACTAATGGGAAGATAGAAGAATACCTCTACAGCGCCACCTATTAGAAGGCAGCATTCCTGCAAGTCAATGTCAGACCCTTTAACACACTTTGTATCAATGACTGGGAATATAAACTAAAGCCAGAGTCTTCTCCAGAAGGAAAGGATAACCATGTACAGACAGCTGTTTCAGAGTTTTTGGCCCTCATCAGTGTGCAGTAGGTTGCTGGCAGATCTATGACGGGGGTCGGGAGGGGTAATGTTTCTCCCTGGGGAGAGCACCTAGTAGGTGTGAAGAGACTTTAATGCCATGCAGATGGAAAGATGAAACAAAACCTCTACAGATTTTTTTATTATTGTTTCAGGCGGAAAGTTGAAATCATGCACACTCACAGCCTGTTCACGTTGCTCGGAGAGAGACTGATGCTGCATACTAACACAGTAACGGTAACAACGTACAATACCCTCTATGAGGTGAGATGCTTCTATATTACTATCTTCAATTTACTATTGCCAGATCCTACTGAAGAATTGTTTGGTTACCATTAACGGGGTTGTCTGCCCTTATATCCTCTGGATTGGTCATCAGTTGTTGATGGATGGTGGACTGGGAAGCGGAGTAGTAATCCGGCACTCCAATTTATTTCAATAGGAGGGAGGCCGTCACCCGCACTTCTTCCTCTGTCCACTGATGACAACGTCTGGTCCACTGCACTGGACAGTGGGCTGGACAATCAGCTGATGAACAAGGGGTCCTGAGCGGAGGATCCCCATCCATCAACTACAGGATAGGAAAAAGGGCAGACAAACCCTTTATATATCTTCTTGGGTTCAGATGGTTGCCTGAAATCCGACAAAATTGGGGTAAAGACAGGGAATGGTGCAGATTAGCCAAAAAGGGTAATTCCCTGTTGAATCTCTTGCCACTGCAGCAAAACCTTTTTATAACATGTGACCACTGAGGCCGGTGAAGGGCTGCAGCTGCGGTCACTTGATGATGCTACATCCCTACTGAAGACTGGCAGGGAGCCATAGACGGATGGAGTACCAGGGGATTTAGCCAGTAAGGAACACGTACTTTGTTGGTTTACACTATCCGCTGCCTTTGCCCCAATTTTGTCCAACCTAACTGTGCACAATGTATAGTTGGTGCCGACATATAAGTAACTTATGTTAGGGTGACTTTACACATAACAACTATGAGCCAAAAAAAATCACTTAAATGAGTGATTTTCAGTGATAGTTGTCCTATGCAGATACAGGACTCAACCGGGTACTGAGCAAGAAATCGCTTAGTAGTCCCGGAAATTAATTGACTAGCGAGTTAGTTTTTGCGTATTGTAAGAGTGGCGTTATACAGGATGACTGTTGGGCGTATAAGCATCCAACAGCAATCCCAAGACTTATCGCCATACTAGAGCGATAGTTGTTCAGTGAAGGGAGGTGGAACATCACGGGAGATCTCTACCGGCCGCCCACCTCCTTTCACTGTGAACAGGAACGACAACTGCCTGTTTACACAGAGTAAGAACCCACTTAAGTCACTTTGTTTCAGTGAGCCGAAACAAACGGACTAGTGAGTACGGAATAATGTCTCACTCCATACCTGTTAGGTTCCATGTTTACATGGGACAACGATCGCTGAAAATCAATTGTGCTTTTTTTGGCCGTTGGTGGTCCCGTATAAAGCCATCCTAAACTATGAATGACTGCATGTTCACATTGAATAGAAGCCAGATGAACACTTCGGTGCGCTCTGCCTCTATTCACTGAAAGACTATAAGAGTCGTATGTCTTGGGACAACGGTTGTCCTATGTACAGCTACCCTTTCCTTGCTGACTTATTGTTGTGGTATTTGGATTCTTTTACTTCTTCATTAGGCGCTACTGGGGTGTTGTGTTTTCATATGATCACAGTCTTGCATACTTCTTCGTAAACTTGCTCTGCATGGTAGAGAGGAGCAGAACGCCATCCGGTAGTAACACTGCTGGTGCATGAAGGACTGAGTATCGGGCTGCTGACCATGTTTATGTATCAGTATACAGTGATTTATATTATTTGGTGGGGATGTGGCGACATCAAGCTAGCCTGTGCTCCGAACAAAAACCAAGCTGGTTCTTCGTAGTGATCTATACATCACACTCGGGAGAAAAACAGGTCAAAACCTTCATTGTCCTTGGTGTCACCAATCCTTTCTTTCTGCTCTTTTTCGTGTGGCCTTACTGAATCATCACATATCCATCCAAGTTTTCGAAAGCTCTTCCCTTCCTTTCATCCTTTGGGCCTGAATCTCTATTCTAGTACTATGCGCTCTAAATGTAACCTCTCCATACAATGGTATTCTAGGGGCATAATTGCTCTTGAGTGTTAACAATACTTGTGCATTGTGTATGCCATGTACATATAGATTGTTTTATCTCTACTACATAGAAGATTCTTCATTAGTTTTCCAAAGGGATACAAGAGCTACAGCGGGGCATATTATGTGAAAGGGTTTAACGAATGTATGAAACTCCCATTATCCCGTCATCTATGCGACGTTGCCTTTTGTTTGGACGTCTGTCCCTCTGGATATGTAGCTGCGGTTATCTACTGCAGATGTTTAACATTTCTCTCTGCCTTTGGCGTCATTGTTTAAGAGCGGTGGCACCGGTGGTTTATCTTCATTTCCTATCTGTGCTTAGTTTATATTGCCGGGCAATCTCATTATCTTTTTTTTTCCTTGTGTTATGCAAATATTTTATGATCCATTATCTAGCATTGTAATGTAATTGTATAGAGGAAGGAGGCTGGCGCTGCTTGACTGATCTTGAGATGTAGTGGATGAGCCAGGGGCAGGCATAGGCTTCTGTAGCACAAGTTTTCATTTGCTTGTATATATGTATATTTCAGTAGGGACAGGGGGCTGCCAGGCAGTTTTATTCTGTGTGGGGGGTACAATGCAGCCTCAAAGTGTCCAAAGGATTAGTCACCTCTGCTGGCAATGACTGTAGATACTTGTATTCTCCATGATGTAACATTTTGCAGCATTTTTTCGACTCTGCGTTGTGCCTTTTTAGTCATTTTGTTATTCCTACTAGAAATGTATGAAAAATTAACAAGTGTTACTAGCAGTGACCTGTGTTAGAGATCAATGTGCAGAGAGGGGGAGGAGGTGAGCTTTGTCTATCGCCTATTGTGAATGCTGCAGTTAACAGTATTTAGAAAGATGCTTTAAGGTCCATTTACATGAGCAGATAATCGCTCAAAGCGATTATCTGCAACAGCTTTGAGTGATTATTTTGCTTAAAAAATAATTGGTATTTAAGTAGCTTCTCAGCTACATAAATGCCAATTATGTATGTTAATGAAGCCTCCCTGAGAGCAGCTAATAGCCTGAGGCTATTAGCTGCAGTCAGATCCTTTGTTCTCCAGGGGGAAACAATGCTATCCGCACTCCCCCCCCCCCCCCCCCCCCCCCACACACACACCCTCCTCCCACCCCCACTGTGGAGAACAACTAATAAAACTGATTGCTAAAATCAAGCTCACTTGATTTTAATGATCAGCGAAAAGAGCCCGAAATGCGGGTGCCCCGTGCCCATTTACATGCCGATGAGCGAAGTTTTAGCGATTAATCGTCCAGTGTAGATGGGCCTTACAGAAGAACTCTTAGGCTATAGACACAATGGACAGGAGCTGACCTAATGACTTCTATGGGAGAAGGCTGTGAGAATGCTCTGTCACCTGTACAGAGATCATTGTGCAGGAAGGGGGAGGAGGTAAGCTGTGACTATCGCCTACTGTTAGTGGTGGATCCTGTTTGTGTGTGTGTATGATATAAATTTTAATATAGTGTGTTTGTGTGGTATCATCTCATTATAATGCTGCATGTGATAATGAGATAAGTGCTGAAAACTGTTTTTTAGTGTCGGACTTTCCCTTAAAATTAATAAATGACACTGGAGATTTCTGGATGTCTGAAATCCACCTAATGTCATCCCAAATATGTTCCTTTCAGGTGTTCTAGCTTGCAAGATGAGTTTTTCTCCGCATATCCGACAAAATCCACAGCGGAAAATCAGCACCAAATTGTGTGGATTTTCCTGTAGGGGCTTCGGAAATTCACATTTGCATTCTCTGCTGCAGATCTGCAGGAAATCTGAGACTAAACCTGCAGCGATTGGATTAGGTTGCGTATTTTTACTTCAGTGGTGAAAATTCGCAACAGAAATTGACATGCTGTAAATTTTAAAAAAAACTCCGTGCCATAAGTCACTTTCCATCAGCAAGACTTATTAACATCTCATCGACACGACTGTTACTGTAATCCGCTGTGGAGTTTCCATGAGCAAATACACATGGAAAACCCACAGCACTTCCGCTAGGTGTGAATCTATCCTTAGGGCTCATTCCCACTAGCGCGTGTACACCTTGTATCATGCTCGCATTTTACGCCTGCGTAATACGCGGAGAATGAAGTCAAAGAAAGTACATTGACTTTCATTGATCCATTCACTTTGGCGTATATACATTGCATGTAACACGTGTGAAAAAGATCACAGCATGCGCTACTTCACCGCGTATTACGTTCATACAGCCCTATTGTCCTCTATCGGCAGCTTATTCAATGCCGTCCATATGCAATATGGCAACTCCACTATGGGACAGAACGGGAAAATTAAATAAAAAGTCACACAGCACATGACACGTCAGTGCCCTAACGCTGCTATACGTGGCGATAGCTGGCTCGCTACTGGATCAAACAGCGGGAAATCGATGCGTGATCCACACAGCGATTGTGTGAATGAGCCCTTGAAGGGGTAGTTATCAAGTATTTAAAAAAGTGTCCGCTTCCTTGCAGACACCACGTTGCATGGGTTGCACGTATATTGCAGCTCTGCTCAATAGAAGTGAATGGCGCTGAGCTGCCGCGGCGCACTCAATCTGTGGCCAAGTATCCAACTGTTTTTGGCAGAAGGCAGTCCTGTTTTTAAGGCTAGCGGCTGTATATCACTGTGGGAATATACCTGCCCCGTTATATAGAGCACCCTGTCATTTTCTGGATTGGCAGATGGCATTCCGGAGTATCATCTGACACTTCCTCATTACGCTCGCTTCCAGTTAGATGCTTGTGGCGGTCACGCTTCTCCTCCTGACTTGATGTAAAAATATTCAGCTATTCTTGGAATTTGCCCAGGATTTTATTATTCCTCCTCCCCTGCTCTCCGTACCACAAACCTCCATTTTAAAGATGGATCACAGATCACTAATGTGCGCCTAAAAGCTCCCGTAGTGCAGCTTGCATGATTACATTTGAGATTGGTTTAGTGAAATGCAACAAAGTGCTCAGAAACCAGTTTGACGGAGAACAGATCCGTCTGTAACAATTATAAAGTATATGACAGCAGGAGAAATGGGTGACATTAATCTCAATCGTTACATCCATAGCAGTAAAGTCCTCCCCGTCCTGATGTAGTGCCACGGCCGGAGAAACTGCTGCGCTGCTATTACTGCTCCGTATTTACCCAATGCCGCCACCTTTCTGGTAACTGGTCAGGAATACCGAAGAACTGGGGAACGTCTATTTTTTTTTTACTGGTATTTCTGATGGTGTTTTTCACAACCCACAAAGCTCCGAGCTGTGCAGTAGAGCGTCATCTTCCAATTATACTTGCAAAGAAATTGTGCCCGTAGGTCTGTGTGCCAGGCAGAAGCATTTGGTCACAAAAGACCCAAATATGTAACTGCACCAGAATTGTGCCAACACCAACGGGCGCAAGGAAGTTCAACGATATATTGTATTGGCTGGGTGGCATAGCTTAAGATTGCCCTTACATTAAGGAATGATTGATTTATTCTGCAGTGTGCTGCTGCCGGTGACATCAGTACTGTGTGTAGGTGTAAAGCTTATATTACATAAAGGGTGGCGATATGTTCTGTTATCGCTCTACATGATACGCGTGGAGAAAGGCTGGCATGGCCACCCTCGTGACTCGGACTGCTCTTTCGAGTCAAACTTCAAAGTGCATTTATTATAAAACGGCAAGCATTCCAGAATAAAACATACGGAAGGGCAATAGGCATCCCTATCCCAGGTTCACACTATCCGTGTTTTGATGACTGTGATTGGTTCATTGGCCTCTAACTCTGATTGGCTGAGCCGCAGCGTTCGAGAACCAATCCCAACCAGCGCTTCCTGGAGGTGAGGATTTTAAACCTCCAATTCAGGAAGGGCTGCCTGGAGACTACAGAAAAGTGTGCTGAAGCTGCAGGGGAGACGTGTGGCAGAGCAGAAAGCGCCTGATAGGTGGTTATTTTTTTTTTTTTTTTTGAGATGCAGATAGGGCTTCTTTTTGGGGTAGGGACTATATTTTAGGGACCGCCTTCCCACAAAAAAATCGCAGCAAAAGAGCGCTACAAAGTCGCGATATCGCTGTGAGAAAACTCAGCAATATTAGACACATGCAATATTGCACTGCCTGTGTGATAGCGGCCTGAGGCTGCATCCACACAGGCAACTCAATAGCAACAAGCTGGTTCTGATTGGCTAAGCGTCACAACAATCAGCCAATCAGAAGCAGCGCTTTCAGGAGGCGGGGATTTTTTAGTCCTCGGCCAGAAGAGATGATGAAGAACAGTGTCAGGGACCTGGGAAGAAGATGCGGCTGGGCTGACAGTGCTTCTAAGGTAATGTATTCTTTTTTTCTCCCTGCAGCTAGGGCTTAGTTTAAGGCTTTTACAGTAGAATTTCCTACTGTAAAAGTTGCACCACATTGCATGAAAAACGCGCTTTCATGCGATGCAATAGAAAGGAAGGCTCTATAGGAAAACTTGTCGCTATAAAGCTACAAAAAATTGCAAATTGCAGCTGTATAGAGCACACCACGATTTTGTAGTCTCACAATGTCGCAGGCTACAAAACATCACTCATGTGGAAGAACCCATAGAAAGCATGGGCTCTACATACTTGCAATTTGTAGCATTGTCACAGAGCGAGAACATTGTGCGATTAAAGTTGCCTGTGGGGATGCGGCCTGAAGCTTAAAGGGGTTGTCCTGCGCCGAAACGGGTTTTTTTTTTAATTCAATAGGCCCCCCGTTCGGCGCGAGACAAACCCAATGCATGTGTTAAAAAAAAACAAAACGTTTAGTACTTACCCGAATCCCCGCGCTGCGGCGACTTCTTCCTTACCTTACTAAGATGGCCGCCGGGATCTTCACCCACGATGCACCGCGGGTCTTCTCCCATGGTGCACCGTGGGCTCTGTGCGGTCCATTGCCGATTCCAGCCTCCTGATTGGCTGGAATCGGCACACGTGACGGGGCGGAGCTACGAGGACCAGCTCTCCGGCACGAGCGGCCCCATTCACCAGGGAGAAGACCGGACTGCGCAAGCGCCTCTAATCGGGCGATTAGACGCTGAAATTAGACGGCACCATGGAGACGAGGACGCCAGCAACGGAACAGGTAAGTGAATAACTTCTGTATGGCTCATAATTAATGCACAATGTATATTACAAAGTGCATTAATATGGCCATACAGAAGTGTATACCCCCACTTGCTTTCGCGGGACAACCCCTTTAAGTGTCAGTCCAACCTCACTAACAGATCTCCTACTGAGACTGACTGCAGTGTCTATATACAGTGCTATGTAGAAGCGGCAGAAGTCAAATGATGCAAAATTTTTAATCAAACTCTATTACAGCAATGATTCTCAGCCCCAAATATATGTATTTAATTGTAAACAATTGCTTCCCAAAGGCGTCCTTAGCCTTTAACAGACTCCGATATCTTGCAGATCTTATGTGGAATCTGCAGTGAAATCTTGCTTTGTGAACTTAGTCTGATGCTTTCTTATTACTTGTGCACTTTAAGATCCATATCTGCATTTGGAAAGAGAGATACTGCTAGAGAGATACTGCTTGTAGTGAAGGAGTTAAGTCTCCGTTCGCAGTCTCAGAGATGTATTTGCTGTAAGGTTAAATTTGACACTTCTAAGCTCCTCCGTAATCCTGTACTCCTTGTCTTGAGCGGTTTGTTAAGAAAGTGGCTCTGTGTGTAGCATTTACACAATGTGATGCTCATGACCTTTAAAACTTTACAGCTTTTTCTCCTCTCTTCTCCTAAGCATACGTGTTGGGAAATTAGCGGCAGCATTTAATGCTTATTTTATTCAGTGTCAGATGATGTACGGTGTAGAGGTAATGTTTAATTTTGCCCTAACTAAGAAGCGTTGATTAAAACCTGTAAAGACAAGTCCTTCCATCTGCAGTGTATGATAAAGGCCAATGAAAATGTTAGGATCACAATTAATAATTCACAAGCTTGGATCCTCCTGATGCTTACCGGCACTGCCTGGCCCTGACCATTGGGCGATTTTCGGCACATATAAAAGTAACCTTAATGTGACCATAGACATCAGATTTAGACCAGACGGCACTGGACGATCATCTAATGTGTGTTACTGCTTCCCGACTTTTCCTGAGGGGAAGATATCGGGAAGAGGGGGATTGAGTAGTTTATTTAAACTTTTGGTTCTTAGGGGGGGTAAGCAACTTTCCCCCCTCATTACATACAAAAAACATGCACGTTCGGCCGAGCATGCATATGTATATTGGGAAGGGGCCAAATGAGCATTTGATCAACTTTCGGCCAAATGAGCATATGGCCAATAGCTGTCTAATATGTAAGGACCGCTTTAGAGTTGGTGGAAAGAGTAGTGTATTCCAATAGAACAGCTTTTTTTCTCCTAAGAATGAAATCCTGACAGAGTTACCTTTTAAAGGTATGTCCCAGCTCTAGAAAAAAAGACTGCTTATTCTGCAAAAACAGCGCCACTATTTTTCATTGACTGCATCTAGTATTACAGCTCAGCACCATTCATTCAAATGGGAATTGACTACAATACCAGCCGCATCCTATGCAGAACAGTGGCTCTGTTAATGGGGGAAAAAGAGGACATTCTTCTAATCCTAGCCAACCCCTTTAAAGGGAATCTGACAGCTTGAATATGCTGTCTAAGCTGCCGGCATCATGTTATGGAGTGGGAGCTGAGCAGATTGTTATATAGTTTTGTGAGAAAACATTCAGTTGTATATTATCCATTTACATCCCTGCTCTTTCTATGGTTAGTGGTCCAGTGGGCGGTCCTATAGTGATTGACAGCTATCTGTATATGACTATCCATGCAGAGATAGCTGTCAATCACTGATGGGACCGCCCAGTGGACCACTAACCATAGAAAGAGCAGGGATGTAAATGACTAAAATACAAGTTATACTGTCTCTTTCCCCATAAAACTATATAGCAATCAGTATTTTCAATGTGACAGGTTCCCTTTAGTGTCCACCTGTCCCATGCAGGACTGTACTATGCTGTGGTCTTGTATGAGAGGCAACCAAATGCTTAATAAATGATGTCACGCAGAACCTAATGATGTCAGAGCCCTCAGAATAACTTTTTGATGTCTATTGTCAAACACTGTTTTTAATACAAGTTATTTCACTTCATGTTTCCACCTACAACTGCTACATTCGAGATCTCCCAGGTCACACATTTATCAAGTGGCATCTGTATGATTGCTCATTCCAGAAATTGTGACAAAGTGGACATGTCCTTGGCATTGCAGGTTGGGTGCTACCTTTTAGCAAAAAAAAAATTGCTATGCTACATATAGTAGAAAGGGAAGTTTGAAAGAAAGATGTGTGCTACCGATATTTTGTAACTGCAATGAGATATTTCATGTTCTTCATATACTCGCTTATTAGAGACCCCCATTAGAGACCCCCATCTGCTATCATGTTGGGCCTCCTTTGAACTTCAGAACTGCAGCAGTCTGGTGTTGGCATCCATCAATGGGTATTAGATTGAGTATGCCAAGAAAACATTCCCTGCTTCATTACTCTACCTCCACCACCCTGAATAGTTGACACCCGACAGGGAGGGTCTATAGATTCATTCGTCTGATAAGGTTCTGTTTTTCACTGTTCACTCATCCAGTTTTTGTGTTCTTTTGCCTACTGGAGTCTTGTTTTACTGTTTCTATTAGCAATGGCACTGAATATTGCTTATATAGCCCATTTGTACTAAGGAACGATTGTTCATTCCGAAACGTTACTTTAAGCAACAGTTTTGGCTTTGGTTGTGATTTCTTGACTGTGTACTGCCTGGTCATCAAAATGATTTTTGACCTCTTCCTCTGACCCCTTTTGTCAAGTTGTTTACATCCACAGGATCCCCTTTTGTTTTTTCCTTGATCACACCATTCTCGGTATACTCCATAGTGTTACACAAGAAGAACCCCACAGGATTGACCGTGTATGAAATCCTAGCACTGATGATCAGGCCTATATGGAAGTCCTTCATATTGCTGGATTTTCCCATACTAATGTGGCGTCACACTGAAACTGATTGACAGAAAGCTTGTCACTTGATGTTATGCTGCATTCCCGGGTCACTGGGATAATTTGCATACAGGGAAGCTCCAATCGTGAAAGGGCCAGTTTCTGTAATAAATTGGCCATTATGTGTATATGCTAGTATTCTTAAAGTATAAAGGTACAATGGTAATCTGGAAAATCTGTGTGTAATGGCCTTGAGTGAAATTCTTTTTGCCTATTGTATGAGCCTTTTATGCAAATTGAGGTATATGGAAAGTGTAATGACTAGATGCAATTCTTATTTTCCCTGCAGATATTGACCGAGCAGGTTTGCACTCAAGTTGTCCACAAGCCTCACCCAGAGCCAGACTCAACTGTGAAAATTCAGAATCCAAGTAAGAAACACTTGATAACACCAATCGTACAATTTCCCCAGCGTGACCTCATTGTACCGAAGCCACTTACCAAGGATTAGCTTTGCCTGTTAGGCGAGATCAGCATGTCACAATCTAAGTCAATGTTTAATCTACTGTATATGTTCTCTCATCCCAGGAATTCTGCCTAGGTAGTGCCTGTATACATCATGTTAGTGATATCTGCTTAGGAGGTTTGCCAAGAAAAGCTACCAGTGTACACAAGAAGCAAAGATCTTGGGATCGCTGTAATCTCAGTGGTCAGACCCTTCGGATAGGGGATAAAATATCTTTATTGCTAAAATCCCTTAAAGCATATCTATAGGGTTCCATTAGCCGAACGTAGGCCTAAAAAGGTTCGGTATAGTGCAAAAAAAGGTATGAAATGTACCACTCTAGGTCAGGTTTCCTTTTGAGGTATACTTCAATAGCTTTTCCCAGATTATATGTCAAGCAAAGATGCAAAATTCTGTGAAAAAAAAGACATTGTTGTTGCACCCCTAAGGCTGTATGCACAAGGCCGAGAGTGAGTTGCACCTGAGAATCTTGGGTGCAACTCGAATCACACAACACATTACTTGTGCTATTCTCATGGGAGACTCGCACAAGAATATGACATGTCATGACTTTTCAAAGTTGGACCATTGGTCCAAGTGAAAAATTGCTCATGAGCATTAACCCATTCACAGGAATGTGTTCTTTTCCTGTGCGAGTTCTGTCCATATTACAATTGGATAAAACTAATGCAAAAATATTGGCCGTGCGAATATGGCCTAAAGGTCTTCACTTTGAGTCTTAGTATGTAAGACAAAAAAAAGACATATGTCCATCCAATTCAGCCCATTGACCCCCAATGTTGATTCCAGAGGAAGGCAAAAAAGCAAACAAACAGTGAGGTAGAAGACAATTTTCCCCATTTAAGGGAAAAAATAATATATTGCTCAAGAAAGATGTCCAGGCCTTCTTGAACTTTTTTTTTATTGAATTTGCCATCACCGCATCCTCAGGCTGAGAGTTTCATAGTCTCACTGCTCTTACCGTAAAGAACCCCCTTCCATGTTGGTGTAGAAACCTTCTTTGCTCTAGACGCAGAGGACGCCCCCTTGTTATAGTCAGAGTCCTGGGTTTAGATAGTTGATGGGAGAGATCTCTGTATTGTCCTCTGATATATTTATACATAGTTATTGGGTCCCTCTTTACCCGTCTTTTTTTTTTTTTCTAAAAATAATAATCCCAATTATTATTATGAGTAGTTTTCTCACCAAAGCTCCCTTATTTTCTAATAGGTGTCATGCAATAAGGATGCTATCAATCAAAGCTCCGCTGCATCTCTCCGTTGTCATCACCGCTTGACTTCTAAGTAGTGTTTGTGATTACTGTATTGAAGTAGGCTGTCTATGAGCTGTCTATATGGCTGCTTCGTAGACTTCACAGTTTCGGATACTTGTAAGATGTCAAACCTGATAAGTTTGGCGTAAAAGCCATACTGTTGTAGAGATACCCCTTGACTAGAAGTGTTGAACTAATAACTGCACAAGAGTCTCCAGGTAACTGTAGGAAGGTGAAGGATGGGTTAGGAATGAGATCTGGAAGATTTCTACGTAAGACCTTATTGTGAAATTCCCATTTCATCTGGTTGGTTTTGAGATTCCTACAATAACATAATGTCCAACTTTGATAATGTGTAAAAGCTTAACTGTGTAATTTTATGTTCAGTGATTTTGAAGGTAGTCGCCACACTGCTTAAGAACTCCACTCCAAGTTCTGACCTGATGGAAGTAAGACGCCTGTTCCTCTCTGACATGATTAAGCTTTTCAGCAACAGTCGGGAGAATCGGAGGTGGGTTAGCCGTCTAGTTTAGAGCTTTCGTGATGCCATTATCTTCTCGTTTGTCTTATAATGTTCTGTTACTCTTGGCACATCCTCTTGAGGATATCTATGAATGGTTTAATCAGGCATGAGACAATTACAATATGTTCGTTTTTGTGTTATTAGAGAGGATCTGTCTGCTCTCCTGACTTGTCTGATGTAGTAAATGCTTGTATTTCCCATGCAATGACAATTCAGGAGAATCTTTTCTTAGAACTTTACGTTGCTCGGTTTCTATGTTTTTCTTTCTGGAGATGTATGGATATATATTCATCTGGGTGTAACCATCCCCGTTGTCCGTAGGGTGTATCCTGCAAAGTAACACTGATTGGACACTATCAGGGTATATACCAGTAGGAACACATCCACAATTCATAAGACCCACTCCTCAATTTTTATACTGCATTTGCAGGGGGAGTAAAAAGCAATGCAGAGTTCTAAGTGAAGATGCTTCCAAATGTTTAGTTCATGGGCAATAAAGGAAAGCTGGTTGGTTCTCTTCAACATGTGTTTATACACAGTCTATATTTCAGTTTATCCAGAGACTTACTATAACTTGAAGCATCTGCAAAATTTGTCACAGGGCCCCCATTTCTCACATGCAACTTGTAGTGCTGGTGTCCTCTTATATGGCAAGGCTTCACTGGGCTCTTCAAAACCCCCTTTAGCTATGCCTCTGAATTTAGTGTTTAGTTCACACTCAGTATCAATAATGGGGAGTGGATTTTACTAGAAATGCCTTAATGTCCTCTCTTTCCATAGCCTTAAAGGGGTTGACCACCTTATTTATCGTAAGTGCAGAGCAGTAGATATTGTGTATGTTGGCCGCTTACTAATATAATTAGCAGGTTTTCACTATTCTTGCCACAGAAGCCTTCTTCCTGACAGTCGTTGCTCAGTTCTGAAATTGGCCATCGATGAAGGGACATGTGACACAGCCCTGTCCATCAGTGCCTCCTATTGAGACACTCTACAACTGCACCAGTTGGTGGCCCCTTTCAAGAGGGAGTGGTGGACATGTCAGGAAGACAACTTCTTTAGTGAGGGGTGTGGCTTGAAGAGAATCCCGGAGACCTACATTATATTAGTAAGTTGCCAAAATATACTTTCCTGCACTTCTTATATAGAAGTTTGCCTTAAAGGGGGTTTTGATTTTGATGACCTATCCTCAGAATAGGTAATCAGTAAGTTGATCAGCGGGATCCACCAATCATTGAAGAGGGCCACTGTCCTCGGGTGAGCACTATGGCCTCTTCTTAGGCGATACGATGTCACACTATACAATGTACGGTGCTCTGTCTGGTATGGACTGAAGTCACAGGGGCACTCACCGAAGCTCTGCTTCAATCAGCTGATTAGTGGGGATCCTGAACGGCAGATACCTGATGGTCAACTGTTAATGACCTATCCTGTCGATATGCCATCAATGGTTTACTCCTGAAAAACCCCTTTTAAGGGAAACCCTAAACCTAAGTTGATCAACCTTAACATCAGCACTTAGTCGAGAAACAAGAGTGCTTCAGTCTTGTCTTTGTATTCTCTGCCTTACCCCACTTTTCTAATTAAATTGATGATCCCTGTAAACTGTAATAGAAATAGAGTTAGAAGTGGGATTTGCACTCAACAGCTGTAGAAATCCGTTATACAAGACATACAAGTTATCAAAGCAATGCTCCATTGAATTATATTCTAATACTTTCTCATATTAACATGTACAATTCTTTATCCCAGGTGCCTCCTGCAGTGCTCTGTCTGGCAGGACTGGATGTTTTCTCTCGGATACATTAATCCCAAGAACTCTGAAGAACAGAAGATCACAGAGATGGTCTACAACATATTCAGGATACTGCTGTATCACGCCATCAAATATGAATGGGGAGGCTGGAGAGTCTGGGTGGACACTCTCTCCATAGCTCATTCCAAGGTGTGTTTTGTCTTCAGGAGTCCCTTGAATTCTTCTCGAGCCCCATGCTCTTTTACATATTCATTTGGTGCCACCTTGTGGCCTCCGAGTTCAGCTGCTGATGTCCGTACATGGTCGACTGAGGAGAATTTGCTGCTTAATCTTATAACTAGGCTTCATGTAATAGATATATAAATATTACATTTTAGGACAACCATAGGGTTAATAGGGAATACAAATTATCAGGTATAATATATTGGTTTATTAACCAACAAGGTTAATTATTTAATGGTGTTACATAAATAAGCTTACAGTATATACATTTACAGATTGAGTCAAAGTAAAGGCCA
This sequence comes from Eleutherodactylus coqui, assembly GCF_035609145.1. Taxonomy (NCBI): domain Eukaryota; kingdom Metazoa; phylum Chordata; class Amphibia; order Anura; family Eleutherodactylidae; genus Eleutherodactylus; species Eleutherodactylus coqui. Next base: position 443,042,263 of record NC_089837.1, on the reverse strand, counting down.
CTTGGAATATCTTCGGAACAAAAAGAGATACAAGTAGGAAACTCTTTAGAACACTTAGATGGGTGGGGTGAAACTTTTTTGACACTATGTTGGTGCCTGTCAGCCATGTTTGTGGGGGCTGTCTTGGATTCATCCCAAGCAACTTCAATGGAAAGGGGTGATGAAATACATGGTTTAAGGGTAGAATTTAATCATAAATTGATAAATGCTGTCATGCCTCTAGTAGCGAATGCGGTGCTAGCTGTTTTCACAAGGAGTTCACAGAAATCACCCGGAGGCTGGTACTGGAGCATGGTGTAATTCAAGTTCTCGGTTTGTCCTGGACACTTAACACTTTTTGAACTTTTGAATCAATTTCCTCACACTTCGTGCACTCACTGGCTGTCTTCCTGGATGTTTTTGATTGAAAGCTTGGCCACTTCACGTGAACTTCTGTTACCAGACATCAGGATGACCTCAATTCAGTCCTAGATTTTTAATGGCATCCTATGGTACCTGAAAAGCCATATCACATAATTTAACATAACTTTATTAATATTCAACATGACATAATCCATAATTTGATAACGGTTGCAGGTATTGAAAGAGTGACTCCGCCTAGCAATTTCTGATGAATGTCTTTCCTTAAATCATGTATAAGATGCCTCTTTTTCCATTGAAGTTTCTTGGGTTAAATCCAAGATTGCTGTCCCCAAGATGGCCGTCAGGCTCGACCATAATGCCATGAAGTTTTCTCCCACCCATTTAGGTGTTCTATAAAATTTCCTACTTGTATTTCTTTTAATTCAGAAAATATTCCGGCTGGCCCTGACGTTTGAATCAGCCTATATAGAATGATGGTATTAAGAGAAAAGAAGCTAAATGTAATTTGTTCGCCCTCTAGAGCTCATATAGGTGAACATAGTTTGTGCATATTACTTTGTGGGGGAAGAGAGAAATAAAAAGTCTGCAGGGACCAATTCTTGGCAAACATAATAGGAGCATTGATTGGGCACCTGGGAGCACCCAAGGACATTAGATTTTGGTTAGGTCCTAGTCAGATTTGAACCCAGAACCCATATTGTCCATGTTTTACCCTCTTGCCCATGCAGAGTGGCAATAACTAGGCCTTCAATGAGTGGCAATCATTTATGCAGGTCTTTTAATAATGAGGTACTGCAATGCAGAGTCCTCCTGAAACCCAATACTGACTTAAGAAAGCTTTACATAGCTTAAACAAATGCTCTTTTGTGTTGCAACAGTATACCTTGAATAACGGCTACATTTGGATGTCTGGTGTTTTGGAAACCTATTTATCGACTGGTTGTGCGATGCATAGCAAGTGTATGTATTAAAGCAGTTTGGTTGATTGTAGGCTAGGTTAATAGATGTATTGATGAACTTGAATCCCTTGTCCATGAGAACAGCATTTGACATGAGAGAATATTCATCAAATAGGGACTTATCTGCAGTTGCTTTAAAGGGAATGTGTCTTCAGAAAATAATATCCTTTTTGTAGAAATCAGGTTTTTATGTTAAAGGGGTTGTCCAATTGCACACTACTTGATGGCCTATGCTCAAGATATGCTATCAGTAGAAAAAAGATTAGGGTCTGTCACCTGGGACCTCCACTGATCAGCTGTTCTCTGGGTTGACACGCTCAGTTCTTAAGCCCCATTTACACAGAGCGATTGTGGTTTGAATGAACTACTGAACAACCTTTTTGTATACAAACGCTGAGCATTTTGACTTGAAGATAATCGTTTGAAATCCTCTCCATTTCTTTTATTACCTAAGTAAATTCTGTATATGTTTGCTCAGGTGGGCATGTGTTTATGTGAGGAATCTCTGGCTGGCAGGTTTTTGATTAGTGTGAAGATAAGCCATTGTATTCTGCTGTATGAGTAAACAAGTAGTTATTGTGTTTAACAAGACAAACCATCACCGCTCCCCTCAAGTCCTTTAGTCTTTCAAAGGACTGAAAGATTGTCATTTATTCCAGGCAAAAAGCAAACCAACTAACAACCTTTTTTTATGCAAGCTGAAACTCAGCAATAAATGATGAGTGAACAAATAGTGCACAACAGCTTTGCATTTACATGTAACGATTATTGCGCAAATTTGTTTAAATGAATTTTAAGCAATAATTCTTGCGTGTAAACGGGCCTTTACTGTAGTGGCCTGGATTGGTTATTACCGGCCATAACTGCATTGAATTGAATAGCCTGTAATTCAAATTCTGTCCACTGCAGTGAGAACTGAGTTGTCCGCTTTCTGTTGAAATCAACTAGGTGCACAGAGCACAGCGTCCCACAGAACTGCTAATTGAAAGAGCTCCCAGGCGACAGACCACCACCAATCTACTATTGATGACCTATCCTGGCGATAAGCCATCAATAGTTTAGAACTGGGCAACCCCTTTAAATATATATTTTTCAGATTTTTTTTTTTTTAATTTTCGATGTCCCACTCTATATTAAACACTTAGTGACGAAGCCTGTTTGCGCCTTAGTGACGTAGCTAAATTTTGGAAATCTGACTTTAACATAGAATAACTCTATAAAGGTTTTGCATATCCAAGTGATTCTGACATTTCTTCGCCACATATTGTACTTCATTTAGGTGGTAAAAATAGACCAATAGAATCTGTGTATATTTATTAAAAGTGCCAATATTAGGAACATTTTGGAAAAAATGTTATTTCACATTTTCAACTGAAATCTCTCAAATATGTGCAAACATACTGTACAAATTTTTGCTAAGATATATATTTCCATCTGTTTACTTTATTCTGGAAGCACATTTGAAAAGCTGTTTGTTTTTGTTTTCCGGCACCAAGCTAAGATTGCAAAGGCTCATAGGTGTCAGAATGATAGATACCACCACAAATGACCCCATTTTAAAAACTACACCCCTTAATGTATTCACTGAGGGGTATCATGAGTATTTTGACTCCACAGTTTTTTTCAGGAGTTAATGCAATTTAGAGGAGAAAAAAATAAAATATATTTTTGCAAATATGTCATTTTAAAGACACATTTTTTTCCATAATGCACATGAAAATGAGGATTTACACCCCAAAATGGATACCCCTGTTTGTTCTGTGTTCAGAAACATACCCATTGTGGCCCTAATTTTCTGTTTATGAAAGGATGAGCTGGTGGCTTTCAGAACAGACATTTTGCTTGAAGGTGATTCAGGCCCCATTGCCCACTTGTAGAGCCAAAACGATGTAGAATCCCAACAAATGACCCCATTTTGAAAATTAGACCTCTAAAAGAAATCATCCAGGGGTGTACTGTGTATTTTGACCCCACAGTTTTTGAATGAATCTAAGCAAAGCAGAAGTAAAAAAATTATAATTTTCTTTTTTCTGGCAATGATGTAATTTTAAAAACAGTTATTTTTGTACAGCACATATATGAATGGAGACTTTCACTCCAAAATGGATCCCCCAGTTTATCCTCTATTCAGAAACATACCCATTGTGGCCCTAATCTTATGTCCGTATGCGCAATGGGGTTCAAACCGAAAGGAGCATTTAAGTGACTTTTACGTGACCGCCATTATCCGTTGGATAATGACGATCATGGGCCCAGTGACATCTCCTGCTTCCCAGCTACCTTCAGTAGCCGGGAACCAGGAGATTTCAAATGTCGTGCGACGATCTGGTCTTCTGTGCTTGCGTCGCTATTTTTTCTTTGGCATGCATGCAAAGAAGACGGCTGAATGTCCTATTTGGGCCAGATCGTTGTGGGACATCACGAAGGACGGGGGTGAGTAGTTTCAGCTGCCCTCCAATCCATGAGGGCAGCTGAAACTCTAACTTTTTTTCACTTTTTATTTACTTCAATCCGATCACATGATCCATGACAGCTCCAGGTAGTCGGCTACCTCCAGGAGCCGACAGCATGGAGCTGTCACATTCTTAGCCCACGTGGCTTTAATCCTCAAGGACGTAAAAACATGCTTCCCCTGAGAATTAAAGCCAATTTAGCTAGGATGTAAAAAGGCAATAGGGCCTTCACTGAGGGGTTAAAAAAAATCTTAAATCTTAAAATCCTGCGGTTTTCACTCTGACCACTAAGCCTAATAGACTGACACTTCCTGCTCGGTAGAGAGAACTTTTCAGCAGTTGTCTCATGATCACAAGCAGGATTATAATGAGTGCTAACGCCTATATATAGATAGCATAGGTCCACTATTCACAGTAAATGATGGTCACAGCTCACCTTCTCCCTCTCATTGCCCATTGATCTCTGCATAAGTCACAGAGCATGCACACAACACTGCCATAGAAGTCAGCTCCTGTCCATGATGTCTATGGCCCATGAGTTCCGCTGTAAAGCATCTCTCTTAATGCTGTTAATAGTGGCTCAGTCAAGATTAGAATATGTTTCTCTATCTGGAATTGATTACTAACAAAAAATATACGGTAAGTGATACATTCTCTTTAATTCCCTTGTTTTAGGGTTACCTTTGCCTAGCACATTTACTCTATGAAAGCTTGCATAGGATACCACTGCATGACATATAATATGTATCTCTCCATACGGCTGCATGAGTTTCTGTGGGTTAATTATGGTTTTGTAATTTATACAGTATCTGCTGAATTAAGTTTTTTTACACACTTTTACCTAATCTTCGACCAAAGAAATTATTTCTGTGGCAAAAAGATAAGGTATTTTTGCTGTAGATAAACTGGAATAGTTGAGATCTACAAGGTAAAATGAAAACGGTAGATTTGATACGGACATGGATGATTGCTTTGAAGTTTGTTGCAGATTTGCATATGCAATGAATGCTGGGAGAGACTTGATTGATAGGTGCAAGAACATCTTGTGATTGCTGGTACATGTCTTCATGCTAATATATTCGGTGATGAGGCTTCACCATGGCTACGTGTGTAACGGTGTCTGCAGTAATACATATTTAAAGAAAGTGCCATGTTACTAGATCCAAACAGAATTCTCGTATCTGGGGCCCACGTTCTTATAGAAGGGGTTTCTGTTTTCGCCATCGTCTAACTTTGCCTTTAAAACCGTCATATTTGTTGCTCATGTAATTGCAGGGATAATGAGTTTAATTTGTTTATCCCTGCCCTGAAAACGAAGAGAGACATGAACAATATTCTATTACGATGGCAGGAAGCAATTAATTCAAAGTGCATAATGGCAGAATGTTTCGGACAAAAGTTCCCAAACTGCTCTCATCTTGTAATTATCTATATTTAGTCTTTGAAGCCGCTCTACACAGACAGTATGGGCCTACCAGGGCTCCTTTGTGTTTTCTTCAACCACTGCAAGAAAATTCATTGCTTTACAGATCAAAGTCCAAATTTGATCTCTTTAAACGTTGCAAGTGATTTTTATTATTAATTGCGGTAAGAAGTAGAATAAAGTAAATGGGTGCAACCAACTTCCAAGCCGCGGACAGGGTCATCCCACGAGGTGTCTAGTTCTAATTAAAAATGATTGCGCTTTATCTTGTCCTTTTTTTGTTCCTTTTTATATTTATGGCGATTGTCTTTTTATTTTTAGACTTTGTTTCCAGCTTAAATGCAATTTTTCTTAGTATTCTCTTTCTCATTCTCTTTTATTCATGTACTGTATGTTAGGAGTTTGCAAATTTGGAAGGCCCTTCACAAAAAGCAACTTAAACTTGGTAGCACTTGTAGTGGTGTACGGTATGTCAGCCAATAATATAAAGTCATTAATGGTAGAGTTTTTAAAAGAGCTACCACATTTATCTCAATGAACAGATTTCACGTTGTTAAGAGAATACCCTAAGTAATTGGAAAGTGCTTATGTAAGGTGCATGTACGTAAGGCCATACAAAAGTTGAAGTGGTCCATAGTATAGAGCTGTGTATCGAAACATGACCGAACTGGTTATTTGACAAATAATACCGTCAGGGTGCTTTAAGGCCTGTGGCACATGACCGCAAGCGCATTGGATAGTTTTGCGCACATTCCGTTAGGTTTTTACTGTACTTTTAAGTACTTAACGCAGTATAAATGAATGGTAGAGTCTTGTGAGACTTCACAGGGAGAAACTAGGAGACATTACTATCTGTGCCAGTATCCCTTTATACACAAAAGGATGTACTTGTTCAATATAGTATGGTCACCCCCACATTACACTGATACATAAGCACAGAGATGGTGGTCATATTGCTGCCATATAGGTTGTTGCTGTGAAAGGGTTCCCATCCCACCAAGAATTCAACACTATTTATGTGCATGTACAGTGAGTACATTATGCTATACGTTATAAAATTAAGTGCAAGTTTAAACTAATTGTTTTTTCCTTCTTAAGGTTACCTATGAGGCACATAAGGAATACTTGGCTAAAATGTATGAAGAGTACCAGAGACAAGAAGAAGAGAACATCAAGAAGGGCAAGAAAGGGAATGTCAGCACCATATCTGGACTTTCATCTCAAGCAGTAGCTGTCAAAGGTGGATTAGAAATTCGAGAAATTGATGACCTCTCCCAAAGCCAGAGTCCAGAAAGTGAGACGGATTATCCCGTCAATTCGGATGCTAGAGATCTTCTTATAGCAACTAAAATTTCTGATGATACAATCTCCAACACTGATAGACCGTCTGGTGGTGTCCGGGTAGAGGTTCATGACCTATTGGTGGACATCAAAGCCGAAAAGGTTGAAGCTACCGAGGTAAAATTGGATGACTTGGATCTGTCTCCTGAGACGCTTGTCAGCGGAGAAAATGGTGCTCTTGTTGAAGTAGAGTCATTACTGGATAACGTCTACAGTGCGGCTGTTGAAAAACTCCAAAACAATGTTCATGACAGTGTTGGTATTATTAAGGAAACTGAAGAAAAAGATGGCCCTTTGATCACCTTAGCTGATGAGAAAGACCAAACCACTTCTAACAATACCTCATTTCTTTTTGATAAAATGACACATTCAGATGAGAAACTGTTGCCCGAACTGACTAGTGGTAACCACATAACCATCGGTAACGTCCAGGATGCTCATGTTCATCTTGGTGTGAATGACGACCTTGGCTTGTTGGCCCACATGACGAGCAGTGTTGACCTCACTTGTGCATCAGCTGTGATCGGGGACAAAGATTTTAAAATCCATACCACGGCTGATAGCTTGGGTAGCATTTCTGATAGAGAGTTGGCTTCATCGTCAAAAAATCTAGAATATGCTCAGATGGCCAACGCAAATTTAGAAATTGAATCTTCTGGTAACAAATCCATAGTCAATATAGATGCTGGTAGTACTGTGTCCGATACTGAGAGGTCTGACGATGGTCGGGAACTTGGGAAGGAGATCAAAAAAATACAGACGACTACAACCACAACACAGGTATGTTATAGTAATGTTACTGCTTTCTGTATTCGACATTGCGTCCATCTGGAGCTAGATATATTGTCCGTGGCATGTGTTCCATAATTCTCAGTGATGTGAAATGATACACTTTCATAAATGCCACAGTCCTGTATCTGCCTCAGCATCGTCCTGGTGTGAGGGATGATCACATTAACCTTTCGCACAAACTTATTCTATCCTGCTCGCGATATAAGAATACTTCCACATTAGTTATTCCCGTGAATGCTCCTATGGCTTTGGGCACATATTCATGACAACCTCTTTGTATACTCTAGTGCATAATCTAAGCAAATAATTTCACACACTGCTGCTCTATTTGCTCGGCGTGTCATTCGGTTAATCTCCATGAATAACACGAGAAGCAAATCAAGGATATCTATTGCTGGAAAGTATCTGAAGATTTCAAGTTAGTGTTTACTATATCTGTTCTTGTTCAAGTTGCTGATCTTCTGCTTTTACGTTTTTCTGCTTCTGCTGTACGTTCAACAATAACGCTTTCATTCAGATTATTCCTAATCTTAGAAGATAACCTGAAGATCTAACAAGTTTTATCACACAGTAGACGGAGGAGTCCTGTGTTTAGTTATTTTATTATAGACTGCCACGGGCATATACATACATGAGTATCGTTTGCAGGACCTACAGTATTCATTGGCAATACAATGGATTCTCTGATAGCCGTTTACACGGCCTGAAAGTTGGGCACAAACGTTCGATTCTTAGGCCAAGTAAATGTGCCAGTGATCAACTGACGAAGAAGCCAACAGGCTGTGCAGCTGACCAATGATAGTATGGGGATAAGTGATTGTATCAACAGATCATATGCCCATGTGGAATATAATGAAGGAGTGCTAACCCACCTACTTGTTGCATGGACGCATGATTTTTTGTGTAGAAGGACCCTGATATTGTTCATAGATTTACATCTAGGTCCTACATGTACAACCATGAGTTAAAGTGATCTTCGATTTTTAGGACAAAATTCTGTTCCGGTACAGGAGGGGGAAGTAGGGTATATTATCTGCAGTTGTTCTTCTTTACCTTCCTTCCAATCCTGGGCATTGCTGTCTGATTGGGCAATTCTGATCACATGAGTAGCTCTGGTCCATCAGAGAGCAGGTATAGTGCAATAGTAGTCTAACGCTACCAATGAACTGTGGGATTAGGTAGTTTTAAAGAATGTGTTGCATGTTTTGAATGGCCCAAAACGGTGCTTGGACCAGTGGATTGTTGGGATGGAAGAGAGGAATAACTGCAGGCAGTACACACCGCTCCCCCTTCGGTTTGGGACAGAATTTTGTCCTGAAAATGGAGGGTTGATTTAAGGCCCTCTGCAGAACCTGATGATTGGGCATAAGTGTTTATCAATACTTTTGTTTGCCATGTGAACATGCCCCTGATCAGCAGGATGCAAGCAAATGCTTGTTGGCTCATTTTGTTTTTATGCCGACTTGAAAGCTCCAATCACCGGTCAGCAGTGCATCCTCCCTTGTAAACAGGGTAATGTGCTGGTGAATATGAGAATAAACCATCATAGTAACAATTGTTTGTCCCCATGCCCTCTGTACAAAATTGAGCCATATTACGGCCGTGTGCACAGGACTTTGCAAGCAGTAGCTCCTTAATGATTGACTTTTCATTAAGATATGCTCTCTATATGTAAATGGTAGGGATCAAACCACTGGGGTAGCCATATCATGAGAACAAAGGGCCAGAGGCAGCTGCATGGAGTCTTGTTGCCCTTTTGACTTTTTCAAGAAATTTTCATTAATGTCTTGTAATATGTAAGCTGCTCATACACATTAGATAATAGTCTGTCAAACTACAGATTTCAGCAGGATCAGCCAACGATCTTATGCAAGTCTTCCAACTCTTCCTTTATGGCAAGTGATAAGCTGCTTAGGAAGTTATGTGGCAGCGATTTATCCCCCTCTTCCCATTGAAATAAGTACATTATCCTGCCCAAAGTATTTGGACTCCCTTATCAGTAGAACGGATCATGTTTTATTAGCAGGTCACGTGTCCTGAACCATGCTGCGTCAGATGCAGACCCTTAGAGAGGTCAGCCATAGTTTGTTTAGCTCTGTTTTGCTTACCAGGCCTTGTAGAGTTTACATATGGCATCATTGTTGGTCGTCACATTAGTGGATTATCCGTTTCTGCTAAAACTCAGGTTGCCAGATCAACTCTTGTGATGAGGTGGAGGAGAGAGGTACGTACCATGCCTAAGCTTACAGCCGGACAACCCAAAATTTTAAAGGGGTTCTTGGCGTTATTGCTTTTTTAAATATAGTTTTGGGCTCCACCCTGTGAGAGTAATAGACTCACCGTGGCGCCCCGTAAATCTAATATAGAAGCCCCGAGGCATGTTTCTGGAAAAGTCACTAATGATGCCCCTGTCCAGCCTCCTATTGGCTGCATCGGTCACGTGGGTAAACAATCCTACGTGACCGCTGCCTCCGATGTAGACAGAAGATCGGAGGCGGGGTGGCAGCGTACAGCAGGAGGTGAGTATGTATGTTTTTATTTTTTCAACTTGTATTTGTCCCCAGCAACGTTTTTTTTGGGGGGTGGGGACCCCCTTTAACCAAAAGGGACAAAAAGCAGCTGAGAGGGATTGTTCATAGAGCTCACTTTTCCACTATCAAGGATCAAACTTAGAATCTGCAAGCGAGTGGAAACCAAGACAGTGTTGGCACTAGGATGGGTACCACAGAGTAGTGGATGCCATCATGAGTCATGCTCGGATATCCACATACTTTTGGTAGGATAGTGCATGCGGGCTGAGCGGACCTGATGCGTTTATAGTGACCGCCCATGTATGGCTGACTTTTGCTGCCCCTGCTTTCTGGATTGCATATTATTCTTTATAACGCAGATTTTGTAAGTGCCGGGTCATTGATCCCAGGATGAAAAACTTGTCATTAAAATCTAAAAAACAGTTTACGCTGCCAAGTTTGTCAGATGTGATGAGAACACTGGAGTGGGCTGAAAATGCCTATAATAATATAGGTTTGATACAGTAGGCAGAACCCAATGTTCAAAATAATGCAGCAATAAAAAGATTGTTTTCAGTCTTTTGTAGCATTTATGTAATTTGTCCATCAGTGAGCGGCGAGCCGAAGTCCGGAGCCTCTTGTAGCTTTTCACAAAACTGAAGAGCGACACCGGTTGCCAGGTAACGGATTACATTTCATCTCCTAACGACTACCCTTCTACTGATGGAGAATTACAAGTATGTCCTGCAATGCATTAGTTATCGACATCTGCCTCCCAAAATGTGCTCCTCGCTGCAGAACACCCTTACCTGGGGCCTGCACCACCATATATTCATTAGCACTAGCTCTATCTACTATATCATATAGGAGTATATGAAATATTTGAGTTTCCATTTGCAATTGGAGAAGCATGCAATATTTTTGTAGCATCCCTGCCGTTCCATGTTGCATCTCGCCAGTGCAATATCAAGGTCCATGTTTTCATTCTGCTAGTGCTAGAAGTCATACTACTTTGTGTCCCTTACAGGTTTCCATACTAATCATGAAAATTATTCCCTATTCCATTGTCGGTAAAACTCTGTTAGCATTTAATTTTCTTCTTTAATTTCGTGACCTCCATCAGTATAAAAAGTGTATGTCATAGGCTACCAAATTTGCATTGACAAACTATATAGGATTGAGCAACAGGCAAAACTTTCCTGTACAGTAGGGGAGAAGTGTTACTGTACCTGCGTATTCTTGCGCCAAGTTCACAAGGGGTCTATGGACAGACTTGACATACAGTTGTATCAAAAAATGAACTCTCTGGTATAACCTGGATTTCTGCATAGATTACTAATAAAATCTAGACTGATTGTTCTACAAGTCACAGTTATATACAGAGAAAATCTAACTAAACTGGTAAAACAGAAACCAGTTTACTGTTTATGCCTCTTATTGAGCACATTGAGTAAACCATCCACAGTGTGGGGGCAAAAATGTAAGTGAAGTCTTGAATTGTAATAACTTGTAGATTAGCCTTTAGCAGCAACCCCCTTCACCAAATGTTTCCTGTAGATGCAAATAAGATTTGCACAGCATTGAAGAAGAATTTCGTCCTGCAAATGTATGTGTTCATCAGTATTTCTGGGATGCCTTGTATGCATAGCCCTCTCCAGATCACACCACAACATCTTTAATAGGGTTAACATCAGGACTGTGACTTGGCCATCCCACAGCGCAAATCCTCTCTTTCAGTCATTCTTTAGTTGAATTACTTTAGGTCATTATCTTATTGCATCACCCAACGTCTCTTTAGCTGGAGGTCCTGGACTGTTACCTTTACATTCTCCGGTAAAATGTTTAATAATTGTTTCTTTATTAACTGCTGTTTAGGAAATTATAACAAAACTTGAACAGACAGGGCCAAGTCTTCAATACAAGACTTGGGGAAATTAAGACATTCATAACTATACGATATGCGTGAAATGCGCACATAGATTCCAGAATATACAAAAATAGGTAAACATTAGAGATGAGCGAGCATACTCACTAAGGACAATTACTCGAGCGAGTATTGTCCTTAGCGAGTACCTGCCTGCTCGGAAAAAAAGATTCGGCTGCCGGCGGGGGGCGGCAGGGGGGAACCGAGGGGAGATCTCTCTCTCCCGCTCTCTCCCGCCGGCACCCGAATCTTTTCTTCCGAGCGGGCAGGTACTCGCTAAGGACAATACTCGCTCGAGTAATTGTCCTTAGTGAGTATGCTCACTCATCTCTAGTAAACATAACAATTAATAAGCATTCATTACTTCGCAATCAAGATTTAAGAAAGGAAGTCAAGGCTTGAACATAACTATAGTGTTGTACATTGCTGCAATATCTGAAAGGAAAAAAGGAAGAAATATCTGAGACTCGAATCACCATTATAGCTCCAGTATCCGACCCAGGCTAAAAACAAACAAAAAAAAACCCCCAAACAAATATATTTTATTTCTCTTCCTCAACATCAACATTAAAGGGGTTGTCTCGCACCGAAACGGGTTTTTTTTCTTTCAATAGGCCCCCCGTTCGGCGCGAGACAAACCCAAAGGATGGGTTAAAAAAAAAGATATATTACTTACCCGAATCCCCGCTCTGCGACGACTTCTTTCTTCCTTCTCCAAGATGGCCGCCGGGATCTTCACCCACGATGCACCGCGGGTCTTCTCCCATGGTGCACCGTGGGCTCTGTGCGGTCCATTGCCGATTCCAGCCTCCTGATTGGCTGGAATCGGCACACGTGACGGGGCGGAGCTACGATGACGACGCGGGACCAGCTCTCCGGCACGAGCGGCCCCATTCACAAGGTAGAAGACCGGACTGCGCAAGCGCGTCTAAAAACACCAGAAGACAGCGAATTTAGACGGATCCACTTGCTGCCGCGAGACAACCCCTTTAAACCATTATGAAGGGTTCTTGGTAATATATACTGTCCAAGCTACTTAAGAGGCTTCCCAGAACCATGATGGAGATACCTGTGGGAATAAAGTTCCTCTTGATAAGTAAGACTGACTGAATTTACAACTTCATTAACGGAAGGGGACATTCAGAGACTTCCATTTCTTGGCAATTGCCAAATAGGATGGAAGGAAAATGTTGGAAATAACCACAGAATAGTGCAAACGAAGTCTAATTATGCATAAAAAAGTGCTAGTGCTAGATCGGGAGCGGTTTATCAAGTACATTAAATAAAAAATTACATTAGATGAGGAGCTGCCAACTAGGCATGACCACCATAAATGAAAAGAAGTTCACTTAAAGGGGTTGTCTCGCGGCAGCAAGTGGGGTTATACACTTCTGTATGGCCATATTAATGCACTTTGTAATATACATCGTGCATTAATTATGAGCCATACAGAAGTTATTCACTTACCTGCTCCGTTGCTAGCGTCCCCGTCGCCATGGATCCGTCTAAATTCGCTGTCTTCTGGCGTTTTTAGATGCGCTTGCGCAGTCCGGTCTTCTCCCTGGTGAATGGGGCCGCTCGTGCCGGAGAGCTGGTCCTCGTAGCTCCGCCCTGTCACGTGTGCCGATTCCAGCCAATCAGGAGGCTGGAATTGGCAATGGACCGCACAGAGCCCACGGTGCATCGTGGGTGAAGATCCCGGCGGCCATCTTGGTAAAGGAAGAAAGAAGTCGCCGCAGCGCGGGGATTCGGGTAAGTAATAAACTTTTTTTTTTTTAAACCCATCCCTTGGGTTTGTCTCGCGCCGAATGGGGGGCCTATTGAATTAAAAAAAAAACGTTTCGGCGTGAGACAACCCCTTTAAGGCTGAATCCCCGCCAAGAGGTCTCTGAAAAAGATGAACTCATTTTAGCGGAGTAAATACCAGCGCATAAATATTTTAACAAGGACTTTCACAAGACCGCTCTATTATCTATTCCAATGTGGATATATATTTTTGAACAGCAGAAACGTCCTTCATGATGTCCTTCTATGAACACCATTCTCGTTCAGTGTTTTCTACTAGTACACACATCTACAGAGGTTTTTTCAGTTTTTAGAGTCTTAAGCTGTTGCCCTTGGGCTATTGCTTGCCTCTTGTCAGGATTGGGTGTTGTACTCTTGGAGGAATGCTAACAGAATGCTGCAAGAGAGAATAGCAATAGTCCTGAATTTCTTCATCTGTAGAAATGTAACTATCTTTAGCAATGCTTTTGTAGCTTTTTCTAGCTTCATGCGTCTCTGTAACACGTCTTCTGAAAGTTGTTTATATCAAGGCATGGTTTACACTAGCCAGCCTTACGTTAGAACAGATTTGTCAGTAACAAGGCATTATGTGTCTTTATTTAATGAGCAAAGCACCTGTGACACCTTCACTTTCAATCTCCTCTCCTTAGCTGTAACACCTTTTGCCAATTAGCTATTAGAAGACATTAAAGCACAGGTTTACGTTTCCTCCTTGCACAGTAGATGTTTACTCATTGTGCTCAATAAAAGGCATGGACTGTATAACTGTGCTATTAGTTACATTGTATTAGTCTAGAATTATGAGTTAAATAAATCATTAAGGCCACCTGCACACAGGTGGATTTGCATCGCGGAACCCATAGCAGTTTTTATCGAGCGCTGGCTCTGATTGGTCCATCCAGTGCTGGCTCTGATTGGCTGAGCCACAGCGCTTGAAAGCCAATCACAGCTGGTGCTTCGTGGAGGCGGGGATTTTCAACCTCCAAACCAGGAAGCACTAAGGGAAAACTTCAAGCAAGTCTGACGGAGCTTCAGTGGAGACGTGCAGAGAGCTGACACCGATTGTTGGGTGATATATTCTTTTTTTTCTTTCTATGGAGCTAGGGGTTATTTTTAGGGTAGTGCTTATATTTCAAGCCCCCCTACACCTACCACTCCTGAAAATCCCGGAAAAGAGTGCTACAAAGTCGCGCAACCTGGTAGTGCTAAGTGCGACTTTGTAGCGACACAAAATCTCGATATCGCTGGGAGAAAACACAGCAATATCGATGTTGCCCATGTGAAATAGGCCTTAAAGGGGTTGTCCAGCGAAAGCAAGTGGGGTTATACATTTCTGTATGGCCATATTAATGCACTTTGTAATATACATTGTGCATTAATTATGAGCCATACAGAAGTTATTCACTTACCTGTTCCGTTGCTGGCGTCCCCGTCTCCATGGTGCCGTCTAATTTCAGCGTCTAATCGCCCGATTAGACGCGCTTGCGCAGTCCGGTCTTCTCCCTGCTGAATGGGGCCGCTCGTGCCGGAGAGCTGGTCCTCGTAGCTCCGCCCCGTCACGTGTGCCGATTCCAGCCAATCAGGAGGCTGGAATCGGCAATGGAGCGCACAGAGCCCACGGTGCACCATGGGAGAAGACCCGCGGTGCATCGTGGGTGAAGATCCCGGCGGCTATCTTACTAAGGTAAGTAAGAAGTCGCGGGAGCGCGGGGATTCGGGTAAGTACTGGACGGTTTTTTTTTTTACCCCTGCATCGGGTTTGTCTCGCGCCGAACGGGGGGGGCTATTGAAAAAAAAAAAAACCCGTTTCGGCGCGGGACAATCCCTTTAAAGGGATTTCCATTCTTGCTTAGATATGCCATCATCACATGCCGATTGTGAATTTGACTGCAGTAACTCTCCAGCAATTGCATAGAATAAAGTTGCCACACAACTCCTTTTTTGATTTTTTTTTTTTTTTTTTCATTTGCACAGCGCCACTTCAGGGTAAAGTATCTCTTTGTATAGAAAAAGCATGATATATCTCAAGTCTTTCATTCTTATATGGCTATAGGTTAATCCAGCCCTGTATTAATAGCTTCACATTGGAAAGAGTCGCACTAAGCCATCCCAACTGATCCATTCAAATTGGGTGTAATTGGGATCAAGAAGAACATGGCGATCACATAAATGTGTGCATACCCATTACCAAGGCTTTCTAGATGGCATCACAGACACTATGATATCTGACTTGGGGTCTGAAGGCGAAGTTGTCTCCTTCCAAAACCTGTAACCTTTCCTAAGCCAAATGCACTGAATAGACGGTGTTTTGCAATACGAAGTTGAGTGAGGATTTGCTAAAAATTGGGGAAAAAATGTAAATTCACTCATGACATATTTGCTACTCAGAATTACACGTTGTACCTGCCAGAAAAGTTCACACGGAGGGTACAAGAATGATGGGGATGTTGTCTGATTGTCCTCCTCAGCATTCAAATACTAGATGGAGGAGCTGCTGCCATCAGCACTGAGAGACAATGAAGAGAAGGGTTTCTGTGCTGATGGAAAGGGTTAAGCCAGAAAATCATTGCCTCGCTTCATGGGAAATAAGTTGCTTTTTCTGTATTGTCTGATCCACGGCAAAGAACCTGCATCGCACAATTGAAGGGAAAATACTAGATAACTGCAATTTTTTTTTAAATTTTTAAATCAGGCGTTTAATACAGATATGTTAATAAATGTTGTACATTTTTGGGTGACTATCCACGTTTTAAAAAAAATCTTGAAATTCTTAATTTCTCATACTGGTAACTATAGTAGTTCCAATAAGCTGATATCCCCTGTTTTCTGCAGCTCGCTTGCCAGCTTTGCAGTGTAGACTGAGACCATCTCAGCAGAGCAGAGGGGCAAAGGGTGCTTTTAAAGGGTTGTCCTTAAGAAATTAAAATTTGACAGAAAGCAGGTGATGTCAAAAATGAACAAAATTGCTAATAATGGAAGAAAACGGGCCCAATGTATAACTTATAAAGAAAATCCAATGAATGAGGTGCTGTAGGGCAATGCATCAAGCGCATCAGGGAGTCAAACTCCGAAAAGTGTGTGCTACTTGGGCTTGCTCATAGGTGTCATGTGTAATGGATCCCACAATCACATATATGCATATAATGAATCACAGAACCCATAGTCCAATGTTTGTGTTACTTTTGTATCTCGTGGTTTTCAAGGCTTTTTCACCATGAAGAGCTTCAAATCTTGCACGGCAAGAAGAGCTAGTGACAAGACAGGAGAGCTGAGCAAGGAGGCACGTCAGCTATAGTAGCAACATTTCGGGAGACCTCCCCCTTCTTCAGGCATGCCTGATCATGCACCCACCACCCTTTTATACAATGATCACACCCCATCTGTTAAAAACAATAAATATACAAATATGACTAAATACAATTCCTAAATATGTCACTGAGGCCGGTTTTACATCTGCACTTGAACCCCCGGTCAGAGGTTCCATCACAGATCTGGCTCAAAATGCCGGAAGAAAAAGCGCTGCAAGCACAATCTTCGAAGGGCGACAGCACTTGATCGTCGGAGCGAGTGAGTATAAGAAATATATCGCCCGGCTCCCTGTCGTATCCCCAAACGGTACCATAACTTAGTTTATAGTGGGGTTGTGACTGATTGCCTTTAAGAAGGAGATTGATGTATTGCTGGAGGATGCAGTAAAAATGGGGGTAAAGCCACTTCCACATGGGCAATGCAATATCGACGCAAAAAAACGGAGCAATATCGCATCGGTGTTGTGTCCGATATCGCTACGTTATCGCGATTTGTTGTCGCTACAAAGTCACGAGACTTTGTAGCACTATATGCGAAGATTTTTGGGGGGTGGAGATTGAAATATAAGCCCTATCCCAAAAATAAGCCCCAGCTGCCTAAAAAAATCAAAAGAAAAGAAATACATAGAGACGCTGTCCGGCTCCAGCACACGTCTCCCAAAGCTTCCTGGCACTTGATTGAAGTTTTCCGGCATAGCTTCCTGGCCAGGCTTTTAAAAAACCCTGCCTCCAGGAAGCTTTACCCCAACGGCGCTCAGCCAATCAGGAAGGACTGGCAGAAGACTAAAGACAACTGCCGGAGGTGAAGATTAGACACGCGTAGGAGATGACAGCACCTCTTAGGTGATGTGTTGTGTTTTTTTTATGCAGCTAGGGCTTTTACTGTAGGATTTCCTACTGCAAAAGTTACATCCCACCGCACGAAAACCGCATTTTCATGCAATGCAACAGAAAGGCTCCACAGGGAAACATGGGCGACAAAACATCAAAAATCATGGCTGTAAAGAGCATGCTGTGATTTTGTATTCTCGCAATGCCACAGGCTACAAAACATCGCTCATGTGGAAGAACCCATAGGAAAGCATGGGCCTCACATACAAGCTATTTGTAGCACTGTCACTCCGCAACAAAATCATGCGGTAAAGTTGCCCGTGTGTAAGCGACCTTATAGTGAAGTGTGTGAGGAGAGTGTTATTAACCCTTTCCAATCCAATTTGTATCCTGGTTTTCCTAGGGGGCTTACTCTTTTTCTGCTGTTATACAACAGCGCTATATGCTGGCTAAAGCCAGTACTGCATGAGGTGACACATTGGATAGGCTCCAACAGCAGAGAGGCTGGCAATATATAGTAAGAGAACCCTGACGGACGTCTTCCAACATCGGAGCTGTACAGCCTTAAATCATAATGTCTTTAGACATCAGACAGTGGATTGGAAAGGGTTAAAATGAATATCCTAGGGTGCCTATATTTTGTTACCAAAACTATATAAGCACGTGAAGTGTCCCCGGAACATCCTAGTGTGTCCAGGAAGTATTCTTTGCTGCATCCTTTTGCAATTTATGTTGATTCATTTTTACAAATAGGCACTCAGCTACCCAGGGGCTTCACAGATACCGCTATGTTTCTGGATAGTATGGATTCTGTGGATTTGTCCAATGTGTTTTGTCACACTTCAAATTCAAAGTTTATACACAAATATTTCTGGCAATGAAGTTATACAGATAGTCCGTAAAAAAAAAAGTGTGAAAAAGTAATCATTTTGTTCAACTTATTCTAGCATTATTGGAGATGATCCATGAGAAGTATTTTCGGTGTGGCGCTACACACTATTTACAGCTATTAGGCTGTTCAATGAGGTCCCCAGTGGCCCCCCAGTTTGGCTAATATTTTGATGTGGTGTTTTGAAGAACCGAGCATACTGCAATTGAATAACCCTGGTCTGCGCCGTAATTCTTGCGCATAAGGGTCTAGTTCTCTTGGAGTTTCTCCTATTTGAACCATCTCGTCATGCGCTAAGCGCTATATTGTAATCACAGAGGGGCGAATTTTTGTTAGGAAGAGGTTCTCTACCTAAAATACTCTGCGGGGGGCATTATACTTACAGGCGCCCTACAGCAGATAGAGCCTTCCTCCTACCTCCTATGTGATACAAATAAAAAATAGAGGACATAACATTAGTAGTCCTTTATCAATATTGATTTTTCTAGCCTCCATAAGTTTCCTGAGATAAGGAAGAGGCGACCTTTGTGTTTTTGTGTGGTTGTTTTGTTCGTCCATGCGATACGCATGTGTGTGAGCCCATTCATGTTTTTAAGTTAAATTTCCATTAAAGTATATACATTTTAGTCTATAACTGTGATAAGGTGTTTTGAAGAAAAGTTAGTTATTAACTCTCTGTATGGTAATCTAATCAAAACTTGGTGGAGATATGGGAACAATGGGCTTATAATATAATATTCATCTTACATTATATTATAATCTCAGATTATAGAAAGGGACAAGTAATGAACTTCTTGAGTTGTGGAATGTTTGAACCAATGCCATAAATGACGTTTTCTAGTGAGGTTCATGCGATATAAATTCACTATGGGATTGTAGAGGTTGGGAGATTATATGCTAATAATTTCGATTACTCTGTATTCTAAAGAATCTGATGGGATTAATTTATCACACTATTGATGGCTATCGTGCTCCACAGACATTTAGGGGATATCACAGGGCCAGACGTATCTGTACTGAGGCTGATGAAGATTTGAAATGGATGGAAAAGAGGATTGACAAATTTGTAAAGAGGGAATATCCAGAGGAAGAGGTCAGAGTAATTGGTTTGAAAGCCTTTCTATGACGCGGTCAGGATTGAGGATGAAGAAGAGAAATAGTGTTGCTTTCCTTTCAAAGTATGACCACCATTCTTGTATGATTAACGAGTACTGGGAAATATTAAAAACTGTATGGCTATTTGTTCCAGGACGTTCCTAGATTTATTCATAAGAAAAGAAAGTCCCTAGCTAATTCCCAGGTGTGGGCTGATAAAGGCCCTGTGAAAAGGTCTAGGCAGATATTTTTAACCCTTTAAAAAAAATTGCTGAAAATTTGGAAAAATTCACAATTTCCACACTTTTGAGTTCTTCTTGTAAGACCGTCAAACACCTCAACATAGTTAATAATTAGCATTTACTATAGGCCTACTTTATATTGTAATCATATTTAAGTGATATACTTTTTGGAGTCCTAAAAATAACATTTCAAAAGCTTTTTTTTTTGTCACTAATGTCACTACAGGGGTTGCTTTTCCCTGTAACTGGAGCTCCTATAGATGCCCAGCTACAGTGGGAAAGTGTCAAATAATAAAAAAAAACAACATGTGAATGTCTCCCAGAGGTCTTGTATAGTCGCTACAAGTGCCCTGTAATCCCAAACCATACATATTATGTATCAAAACATCCAAAACAAAATGAGAAACCCGTTCCCATGCTTTATTTTAGCATAAATATGCTTATTTTAAAAAAATAACTAGAAATATTTTAAAAAATATTATTTTTTTAGCTTTTAACCCCAAGAAAAAAAAGAAAACGGGAAAAAAAAGCCAGTGAAAAAGATATTAAAAGTAGCCCTATATGTCAGGGAAAAAAATGCAGCAAAAATAATTTTGATAGCTAAAGGAAAAAAAATAGGGCAGTAAAACCACCACATGGGTAAAGGGGTTAAGGACCAATTCAGTTTTGAGATGTTTTTTTTAAGAGCCCATATATCAGAAACCCCCATGGATCTCTCTATTTTAAAAACTGCCCCCCTCAAAGTATTTAAAAAGGCACTTAGGAAGTTTATTAACCCGTTAGATGTTACACAGGAATGAAAGAAAAATGCATCCGAAATTAGAACAGCGCCATTTATTTATTTATTTTGCAGATTTTCAATTTAAAACCATTTGTTCTATAAGAGAGCAGAGGAACAAAACTAAAGATTTATTACCCAGGTTCTGTAGTTTTTATGTGGACATAGACTGCTGGGCTCGGAAGGGGAGGAGCGCAATTTTGGCTTTTGAAATGCAGATTGTGCTGAAATAATTTTCAGATGCCGTGTTGTGTTTGTAGCTCCTCGGGGATCGGTGCATTTGAAACCCTCAAAAACTGACCCTATTTTAGAAACCGGTCAGGGAATTCATCAAAGAGTATAGTGAGCGCTTTGACCCCACAGGTGGTAATCACAAATTTTCCAGTAGTATGTATGTTTAGCCCCAGATTTTAAATTTTTCCCAGGGCCAAGAGCAGAAAAAGCTTACCACCGTGTTTTTTTTCTTACGCTGATAGATACGCTGACTAACTGCATATTGCACTATGCTGACTGACCACAGGATGGGTGACTACAGGACAGAGAGACGGGGGTGGGAACATAGCAGGAATGTACTTTTTAATAATGTTTTTGCACTGCTAAGATCAGACGCTACGTTAAATGCACTGACCTGACTAACACTACACCGACACACTGATCACACTTTACCGGCTACACTAATATACTCACAGCTCACATGTGAAAGGTCCTTTCACTTCCCATAGCCAGGGTGTTGTCTATATGTCTATATGATATCCATGTGGCAAGGCATACGTTGGACGGGACTCGTCGGTCAGTAAAAGATTAAATGAGCATCGATCTGCTATGAAATTACATTCCCCGAGACTGCTAACCAGGAGAAAATGGAAGATGATGTTGGCAAGGTTTATGGTGACACAGGGGTAGGAGACTCTACTTTGAAATGGGACATAAGGTTTTCGATCTGAAATGGATGGTATTGGAGGAAAAACAGGAGCTAATGCTGCCAGACAAATACATTCCTTCAAAAAGAATCTATTTGGATTATTAATTCGGATACACTGGTCCCAAAAGGGTTAAATGAAATCCGCAACACTGGTATATTTTTATGAGCCTAATTAATTCCATAATCATTGTATTCTGAAGATTTCCACTTTTGCTGTATTTAGGGTCAAGTCCTTATTCTTGTATATTTCTAAATTGTGTTTATTCATATTTACTGTTTTTAACTGATGAGATGGGATTATCGTATAAAAGGGTGGTGGGTGCATAACGAGGCATGCTTGAGGAAAGGGGGGGTTCCCCAAAAGGCTGCTACTATAGCTGACGTGCCTCCTCACTTAACTCTCCTGTCTGGTTGCTACCTCTGCTTGCTTTGCATGATTTGAAACACTGTCTACTACAAGTACACAAGGCATTTTTCAACATTAAGCATGTATGCCTTGAAAACCATGAGATAAATTACATTTTTTTTTTAATATAGGCAACACGCTATAGAACTATAATATTGGACAAGAAAGATGAGCAAGTGTGTATATAAAAACTTCAGAGCACCAAATATAGCCAAGAAAGAATTGGTTTGTCTTCACATCTGCGTTGGAACCTCCCGTCGGAGGCTTAGTCGCAGATCTGGCACAAAATACCGGAAGAAACAGCGTTGCATGCAGCCTTTTTTTTCTCCTAGTAAAATGCTGGGGAGCTGAGGGAAAATCGAACGGACCCTATTATAGCCAATGGGGTTCGTTTGGCACTGTTCTGTTCCGTCATGAGATGGATCCGTTCGACCAGAGGATTCCCCATTCATGCTCCTTGAACGAGCAGGAAAACGTAATTGCTGCCACAGATGTGAAAGCAGCCTTAAGCCCCATTTACACGCTACAATTATTTCTCAAATTTCTTTCAAGCGATGGCTTTTGAGCAAAAATCGTTGCGTTAAATTCTTCCAGCTTTCACAGTTTGGCTGAACGATGATTTTTAGGTGAGCATAAAATCCATTGTTCAGCCGGAGAGAGATAACAGGGACTGCGCGCGGTTTTCTCCATGGAAGCAGCTGATTACATTGTATTCATCTGAAAGCCCGCAGCAGCCTGTGCGAAGACCATGCAGCTGAGTGCAAAGTCCAGACCACATGCTGGGATTTGTAAACAGCTGCTGGGGGCTCATTTACATGCAAATGAAGCAGCTAAAGTGCTAGTGGGCATTAGTGCCCATTAGTTCTTTATGCAAAATGATTGCTAGAACTGTCAATCTTTCAATCGTTTGAAAGATTGTCTTTGCATGTAAATGAGCCTTTACTCTTAGACATATATGAATTTATAAACAAACAAGAACTTAGAGAAGTGCAAGTGATATTGCTGAAGGACCATGTGATCACATATTGCCCCAGAGTCCTAGAGTATGTGGGAAAAACATGTCCTAAGGTTAGATACATTCAAAGGTAGGGGGAGAAGTGCCCATGTGTTTCACCAACTCCAAAAGAATGGGCTTCCTCTGAGGTTGCCTGCTCTTGTATCCCACCTGTGCCAACGAACAACAAGCTGCACATTTGGATATGTTAGTTGGAGCATCGGCAATGTATTCGGCTACAGTTTACTTAACTCTGCACTTCCTGTTCATCCATACACCAGATTAGTACATATGGACAGAGGCGGTGCAGTTGGGACAGCCCTTTTCAGAAACCAAAAGCCATTTTTTTCTAACAGCATTTGATTAATTTATTTGCATAATTGGTAGAGATGAATGAATTTGTGCAGTCACTGTGACGTTTTGCTGGCAGGAATCTTTCTATTATCGGGACATACATAACGCAGCACAGACCAAAATGGGGATCTGCATTTTCTTCTCCATTGTCTCATGGGAGTAAAATCCAGTTGGTGAATTTTCATGGGTTTGCTCATCGCCACTAATTGGCAGGATGTAAAATCGCCCATGTGCATTTTAACTCATTTCTCAATTTAAGTATGCAAATTGGATATGGTACAACGCTTCAAGGGTGCCACCTATTAGGAAGAAGCATTCCTGCAAGTCTATGTCTGACCCTCTAACAGGGCTTGTAACATGACTGCAACCTATTGCACACTGATGAGGGTCAAAAACCCCAAACAGTCTGTCTGTACATGGTTTATCTGTTCCTTCTGGCTTTGGCTTCTATTCCCAGTCATGTTACAAGGCTTGTTAAAGGGTCAGACATTGACTTGCAGGAATGCTGCCACCCTCTGCAGAAGTGTATCTGTTATTCTAATTGTCATATCATGTACAAAGCTCCAGGCCGGCATCACATTTTTACTGTCTGTCCAAATCCTCATTGACATTACTAACACATTGAGTAACACTATAAAACAAGACCTTGCACTGTGAATGGATTCTCACACCTTTTAAATTTGAGAGGAAGACCAAAAAAAGATTATGGATAGAGGAAAAATAGCATTGTACAAAATAAAATTGTATGCTCTTCAGTAGAACATAGCTTTATGGTCACCGCACTTTGAGATAACCTGTGCTTATATGGTAGCCAATGTCATAACTAGCATAATTTCAAATCTGTTTATTTACCGAAAATGTTTTTTATGCCGAAAAATCCTTTTTAAAGTACTTTCCCCTCCTAATTTGATGTCCACTGCCTGTTGTCAAGTGAAGTCTGTCTCTAGTAACAGAGATAGCAAAAGGGGAAGTAGAGGCGAGTGATGACTCATGCTATCCATAGAAGTATATTCAGAGGAGAGGAGGAAGCTGCTGGAGGGAGAGAGACTCTCGCAGATGTGCTGCTACATCTAATAAAAAAGTTATTTACTCTGAACTACTGGAATCACGTCCACACTATCCTAGTGTACTACATGATGATGATATTTATGTGTGTGCTACATAGAACTGGGGAGCAGAATCTGCTGTTTTCTAAATGCACACTGTATAGAAAACATCATGGCAGCTAGTCTACACCCACCAGCTCAGGGAAGACTAAAAATCAGAGATGCTGCCTCCATAAGGCTGGACACCCACTGGCGTTTCATTCTCTCTTGCGCTGCGAGAGCAAGTGAAAACACTCGCCTCGCAGTGCAAGAAAGACGCCGGGATGAGGCCGGGATATCACCAGTCTTTTCAATGGGGCCAGCGGCAGCAGTGCTAGCCCCATTGAAAAGATTAGGGGAATACCGTGGACTTCTGCCACAGCTGTCACAGCTGTGGCAGAAGTGCAGCATGCTATCCCATTGCTTTCAGGCAAACCCTGCAGTATGATTTTCGGGGAAGGCTTGAAATATAAGCCCTTCCCTGAAAATCATCATTAAGTTGTAAAAAAAAGAAAAGAAAAATTTACTCACCTCTCCGCCACTCAGACTCGTCCTCCGGCTGGCTCCCCAACACTGCTGTCCAGCCCTTTCAGCAGACGGGGATTTTCCCCGCCTCCTGAAAGGGCTGTGCTGATTGGTTGAGCGCTCAGCCAATAACAGCTAGTGCTTAGCTATTGGCTGAGCGCTCAGCCAATTACAGCTAGTGCTTAGCTATTCATTCATGAAGTATTGAGTAGCCATGTCTACTGCCCGTCTTGTTCCTTCTAATCCTGGTGATCTTTGGTGAAGTAATGAAATAGTTGAAGATTTTGCTGGTTCCATCCTTGATTCAGTCTTCGGGATGAAATGTAGAAGCGCAACGACTTTATTCATCATACCTTTTAACAATGTATTTTAAACCGGTATCTGGCTCTTTGTCAGGTAGGTATCCTCTTAAGATATCCACCCAATAGAGAGCCAGTTATTGGCTTGAGACATGTTATTACTTGGTATTATGAATAAAGTCCTTGGACTTCTCCATTTCATTCCATGGACCGCTGCAGTGGTTGAAACTGCAGAACCTTTTATGGTTTAAGGAATATTAAGTACTGAAGTTGTGGTTCTGTGTTCCTTTAGCCATAGAATTTATTGCTTTTGCACGGTACTGTACATTGATGCAGAAAATCCACACTGAAAAACTTTAAAAAAAAACAACACAAAAGCGCAATAAGTAAATATGAGCTTAGGGCTGATTTCCATATAATGATACTTGCCATATTTTCCTTTACTACAAGTCGCTGCCGGCAGCAGATTGCATTGAGTGTTCCTCGCTGATGTATGCACAGTTTGATTTATTTTTTCTCTGATCTTTCTTAGGCTGTTCAGGGTCGAATCGTGAGTCAACATGAGCGAGACTTGCGGGTTGATTTGGGATTCCGTGGCATGCCAATGACTGAGGAGCAGCGGCGGCAGTTCAGTCCTGGTCCACGAACCACAATGTTCCGTATTCCAGAGTTTAAATGGTCTCCGATGCACCAGCGGTTATTAACAGATTTGCTCTTTGCTTTAGAGACTGATGTCCATGTGTGGCGAAGGTAATCCATTCTTTTATATACTGCAGTGTTGTGCCATATGGAAAAGAGACATCCCTGGCACACGTGGCTGAGCCGTGGCATGGGTGATCCATGCAGTTTTTTTTTCTTACCCTTTTTTTTTCATACATAACTTTAATTCCAACTTTGATTATATTGTCACCACAGTTTTAGACCACGTTTGTTGATATGATAGACAGTGTAATAACTAGAAAAAGTGCAATTTACTTTATATTTTTTTACTTAAAATTATGTTTTTGTGCTGAAAAATCCCTCTCTAGTGCTGGCTAGTAGAGGTCCTCCTAATTTGCTATCCAATGTCTGTTGTTCAGTGAAATTCATATCTAGTAACAAAGATAACAAGAGAACAGGGATGAGTGGGATGAGTCATGCTGTCCATGGAAGTGTATAGAGAGAAGAGGGGAGGGGGGTGGCAGACACTCCCATAGATGTGCTACTAAAGAAAACTAGAGATACCACCTTCAGGTTGGGAAATTAGTCATAAATGCAGGATACGAGTCATATAATGGCCAAATATAGTGTTGTTCATCATGTACACATATCGCAGATTATTCTAAAAAGCCATCTGAAAGCAGGGGATTTGCTTTAAAGAAAAGAAAATTGGAGGGGAGTATTACGTGGTGTGAAGCCTAACACAATGCTTCAGTTTCAGGACAAAACTCTGTCGCCCATCCTATCCGCCAGTTCTGGGCCCATTTTCAGCTGTTTGAGATGGCTGTAGCAAGTTTCTAATTTCCTAATACATAATTTACACTGCTCACTGATTGGCCAGTGCTGACCACATGTTCATCTCTGGGCAATCAAGACAGGTATAGTGTATTGGTAGTCTAGCAGTACCAATGCATTGTGAGGATTGCGTGGTCTAAACATTGTTGGCCTTCTTGGAAGACCAAAACCAGGATTTTGAACCAGTGGATTAGAAGGACGGCAGAGAAGAACAGCGGCAGGTAATACCCCCTCTCTCTCTCACCTCTGGACCTAGGACATAATTTTATACCCAAATTGAAGGATCTTGTTAATTAAAACTGTGATCTGATTGGTTACTACTAGAGATGAGCGAGTATACTCGCTAAGGCACATTACTCGAGCGAGTAGTGCCTTAGCCGAGTATCTCCCCACTCGTCTCTAAAGATTCGGGGGCCGGGGAGCAGTGGGGGGAGAGTGGGGAGGAACGGAGGGGAGATCTCTCTCTCCCCTCCGCTCCCCGCTGCAACTCACCTGTCACCCGCTCTGGCCCCCGAATCTGTAGAGACGAGCGGGGAGATACTCGGCTAAGGCACTACTCGCTCGAGTAATGTGCCTTAGCGAGTATACTCGCTCATCTCTAGTTACTACGGATGCCTCCAAATATTTCTATGCCACAGTTCTCACAACTACTGTTTTACAAGTACTAGTTGGTTTTTACTGGAGTACCCTTCATTATACTGATATGTTAGGCCTCCGTCGCCCTAGCGCATTTGGGTCCATGTGCTGTTCGTATTAATTCACGGACCCATTATAGCCTGTTGGGGTATGCACACTACTGTCTTTTGCCCGGACCGTAGGTCTGCAGGAAAAAAAACTCATCGCCTTTCCTATTTGTGTCAGTATCACGGACCAGAACTAGGATATCCAAACCAATCCACATCTATGGCCGTCTATATATCGGACCCCACATGGACCGGTGTCTGCGTGGTGCTTGATGCGAGTTGTGCCCAAGCCTTTCATGTGCAACTCAGATACACGGCAAGTGTGTCAGTAGCACTAGGCTGTATTCACATGGACCAGTGGGACTTTGGCAGTGAAACGCCAACCATTTTCAGTGCGATTTATTTATTTTTTTTCTTGTATGATTGACATCCGCTTTAAATCCGTTTTTCACGTGCGTTAAAAAAAATCAAGTTTCTTTGCACTTCCTGGTTCTTTTTTGCATGTGGTCCCCATAGCTACACACATTAAAAATGATTTACACTCGCATGGCTGGAGAGTAGGATCCGTTTTTTTAAAATCCGTTTAGTAATCGCATTGTTGTCTTTGGTATTTTATGGTGGCCATGTTTTTGAGCGCTCATTCACATGGGTGTATCTATACCACATATTACACAGTCAGTAGGACCCATTGATTTCAGTGGGTTCATTCACATGCGTATTTCTCACAAGATTTTTCGTCATGTGAAAAAAAAAAATCTGCAGCGTGTCCTATTTTGGTGCGTATTGAAATAGGCCATAGGAGTCCGTGCGCCGGTGTAAAGATGAAGGAAACCTGCATATCCACTGCGTATTTATACATCAAGACAATGACCCTCCTGCGTATTTTTCTGTGTCAATATCACTGCATGTTTATGCAAGAAAATAGCGCAGAAGGGCTTAAATCCGCAGTGAAATAGGCGTTTTTCAGTCCGTGAATACGCTGTGTATTGATGGACTGAAATATGTGTACGCCCGTGTGAATGAGCCCTTAATATAAAGAGAATGTTGCACACTTTCTGATATCTGCTCTGTGAAGTTTGGGCTAAAACTCATTTGCATATCACGCTAGCGTACAAGCAGATCGCTTTTTCCAGATGCAGCCATCTAACAACAATTCTTTTATTCCTCAGCCACTCAACAAAGTCGGTCATGGACTTTGTCAACAGCAACGAAAATATTATCTTTGTTCACAACACCATCCACCTGATATCCCAAATGGTAGATAACATCATCATCGCCTGCGGAGGGATACTGCCTTTGTTGTCTGCCGCCACATCGCCAACTGTAAGTACAATATCGCCATCTAGTGGCCCACCACAGAACACAATTCAGATTATCCTGCTACTGTTACTGCTCTCATTACTGTAGGGTTTCCTGTAAAATATTGCTGTATATATTAATGGATAAATCCAATTTATTTCTAAGACTGGGTTTTGTTTTTTAATCTATTGATATGCTAATCTTTTTATTTTTTTTTTTCATTTTCAAAGTCTTATTATAACAATAGTCATTTATATTCTTTTTACTACCTAACTTATTTACTTGCCGATTTAGTTAATATTAGAGAATGTGATATTTACTTGATTTCACATTGCTTTTTCATTTTGATTTTAATGCCTTTCTTTTTCTTGTACTGTTGTGGTCTGTTGTCTGTGTGTCTATTTCATGTCCAGGGTTCTAAGGTTAGTATATCTGATGTAAGTTTCCTTTTTTATTATTTTTCATTAACCCCCCCACCCCCACCCCCATTGTATGTTGTGTCCTTGGCAATACTACGTTCTTTTAATCGAACACTGACGCATGCGTATATAGAAATATACAAATCTTTTTGTGAAATTTATGCTTAGAGGGAAGGCTGAAGCTTTTGTAACCGCAATTCCAATTCACATTTTTTAAACATGGAAACGCATGGAAACATGGAATCTGTGTTTAAAAAAAAATATATAGATATAATAATGATGCAATTCAAGAAGGTTTTAGTTACTTCTTAAGAAGAGCACCTGGTGAGGAGACTTATAAGGCGATGCTGCTCTGGGAAATCTTATGTATAGAAGGATAGAACAATGCCTCCACAGCGCCACCTATTGGAAGTCAGCATTCCTACAAGTCTATGTCAGACCCTTTAACAGGCCAAGTTAGAAGGACTGGGAATATAAGTCAAAGCCAGAGTCTTCTCCATAAGGAAAAAAACTATATGCAGACAGTTTGTCTTTTTTTTAACATAACACTAACCAAGCCCCTTAAGGTGTTTACTCGGAGCGTTCTTCTACACCGTCGTTTCATGCAGAAAATATTACTGGTATTGTCATTGCTGAAATCTTGGTGTAGTAATAAGTGTGTGATACACTACAGTTATCACAGACTTGCATGAAACAGACCCTTAGGCCGCCTGCGCACGAACGGGTCTGATTCCAGATGTGGGATCCCGCATCGGGGTCTGACCCTGTACCCAGCCGGTCACCCCGCATACCGGTCTACTTATTCTTCATCTGTACTGCGCATGGTCTGGACGGCTCACATTGGACATGCGCAGTACAGATTTTCCAACGTGTCACTAGGCGATGATGCGGGTACCGCGACCTTTATGCAATGTTGATTGCGGAAGGGCTGTGGGTCGGACGGCTTTCATTGACACCGCACAAAAATAGAGCGTGCTGCGATTTTACCTCCGGAAGCAGAAAATCGCAATTGATTTCTGCTAGTGTGCAGGGACAACCGCTTTTCCATAGCATGCTATGGATGGCATTTTCTGCGGGACCCACGGGCGGACACCCGCCCCAGATTTCGCAATGAATATATACCTGGGTGCAGCCAGCCTTAATCCAGTTTGCCTTCTGCAGCTTTTTCATAGGGTGTAAGTAAGCCTTCTGTATAGTGTGAAATCAGGAGTGCTTTTACATGGAGCAAGAAATCGGGGCTGTATGAGTGAATGAGAAAGACTGAACAACCGCTCTTTAAACCAGACGACTAGTGAATGAGCCAACAATGATTTTCAGGCTTGCATGAAATGAATGATAAGTCAACAATTTATTGTTCATCATTCCGTTGTTGGCCGGGTTTAAACTGAACGATTATCGTAAAAATTCAAATGATCCAGCAATACATTTTTTTTTTTTTTGCGCTTATCGTTTCACTTCCACAGGAGGCATAAAATAATAATACAGCTCTGTCATTTTCCTCAGTCAGCCATGTTGCATTTCTGATCTCTTAGGCTTCTCTCACACAGGCGCTTTCTACTGCGATTAACATAGTGTTTTGAACATCGTGGTATAGCACTACCATTGAAATCAATGGGGCCTCGCGGACATACGTTCGATCGCGGACCTGGATGGTGCTTTCCAACGCCACGATTTTTGAGTGTTGTCTGCTCTATCTTTGGCCGTTTGGCGCATCTCCTCACGCATCACAATGATTGGGTGTGCCATAACACGCTGTCGGACGCAGGGAGCTGCGACCGAAAATGAAGACGCTTTGCCGTGTCTATGTGTTAAAGAGCCCTTATACGTAGCATTAGAGGGGGTTGTCTGACTGTGTGAAGTGTAGCTATCATGTTAAATAACTGTTGATACATCATAGAGACATGTCTGCAGTTTTGATAGGTGGGGGTCCCGGTGCTGAGACCCCCACTGATTGCTGAAATGTCCTAGCAGACGCACTCAGTCTTCACCTTGTGAGGGGATACAGTGCTTAAGGTGAGCACTTCTGCCCCTTTATTTCAGCTAATGGTGGGGGTCTCGGCACCCAGACTCCACCAGTCAAAACCTCTGACATGTCTCTATATGTCCGGTTTTTTTAATGACCATTACACATTTTTTTAAGTTTTTATGTCTCTTGGTTGAAATTCCATAAAGTGCCTGCTAGTGTAGATATACCTACCGATAGATATATTGATGAAATATTGACCCCATTGTGGTCCCACGTGACGCTATGCTGAGCCGAATCCTACAGTAGATTAGAAGTCACTATTTGTTAGTTCCTAGAAGACTCACATTGTAGTTCTCAATGGAATGAAGAGAGAAAGTCCCTTCCAGTCGCGCAGCAGGTGCTGTAGGAATCCACTAGTCACAGTGTGGGACCAACGCAAAGCAGATATTTCATCAGAATAGTGATCAGTAAGTGATATATAAGTGTATTATATAGTCTAGGAGGTACCATATGGCAATTGTACTCTACAGAAACTATAAAAAGTCGCTCTTTAAGAAGTTAAAACAACCCTTCAAGCCTAGACAAACAAAGATAGCCACACCAGCTTCTGACTACTTAATGCACACTGTGTATTAGTACGCATCATTAGGGTGGCTGCACACAGGCGGATTTCCAGATTCAACCAAGTCCCACATCACACATTGAGAGTAAGCTGTGGGGACCATACACTTGACACGTTGAGAGCCCCAGACCTGAGAAAAGTCTGGAGAAGAGGTAAGTATGAAAAAAATGGGATGGAGTCAGCGAGGCCGCTGCTGCGGAGCTGTACAACCAGGCCAGACGTCTTTGAACTCCAGGACAACTTCCTTAGCAAATACACAACATGACATGACTGAATTAGCAGCACATCTACATGTTCTTGTTGGATAATTCGACAGCCATGTCTGTGTTCCAGCAATCTCATTCTTCTGTAATGCTCAAAAACGTAGCCACAGGAGCAATAGTGAAGCTTTATATACATACCACCACAAAATCTGTCTTCACTGGAGTTCAAGGATCCAGCCCAGACTAGTATTCATTTCTCAAGCTGCTTTGTGGAGGAAGTGGCTGTAATACTGTATCAGATGACTGACTTAGACTTAAGTCCTCCCATGGCTTTCGTTGCATTGGGCGACAAAAGAATGCCATCGCTCACGGTCAAAGGCAGCAGTTTAGGGATCGTCCCATGAAGGGTAGACAGTACATAAGTCCTCTATAAATGTACGTTGCCAGGTGATCTTTTGTCTTCCTTGCCAACGCTTCCTATTTTTTGGATTCCATGAGATAGCGATTCTTGCCAGTCTCATCTCAGGCGTAGAATTTGCTCAGCAAAACAGAGTTGGGGTTCGATGATTCAGGAGTGGACTGGCCATGTAGCAGAGCGGCAATAAATTCCTTCATTTGTAACGTGACCATAGTAAGTGATGCTGAGCAGGCAACGAAGGTCATTGTTGAAAATTGTCAAGTCACTGGTTCATACGTTTGGTCACTTTACATATTTCCAGAACATATACGGGCGTAGATATTGGAAAGTTGCCCACAACTCCCTGATACGACACTGGACATCATGTTTGGCATCCCCACCGTTGGCGATTGTACTACCTTGGTAGACAAACTGGTCGATCTCTTGCAACCGCTGTTGTTGGTTTACCGTGATTTTGGGCATTTGTGAATATGGCGTATCCAACTCATAATCTGTGTCTTCTTTTAGTTAATGAGTAAACCAACCGTCACTGCTTCTTGTTCATGAGCGGACATTGTTGGATTTTGGAGAGCGATGGTGCAAGTTGGTGCTGTTTCACCCTTAACGTCCAAGTCCAGTAAAGTTAGTCTTATCAGACTGTATCAGATGGGAAAACTCAGCTCTTCATAAAATGATATTCCATTGTTCCTTCATCCTATAATGTGATGCTTTTTACCACTCTAGGAGAAGATTGACATTGAGCGTGGTAAATTCAGGCTTGTGTCCGGCTGCAAATCCACGCAAACCCAATATGTGGAGCTCTCGATGAAGGGTTTTTATGAGACTTTTCTTTCAAAAGCATGTAGTACTTAGCAGTGAAGTTGAGCTGTTTTATGTACTGTGCTATTACTATCTTCCCTCTGAGAGCCCTGACTATCATGAGAAAAAGTATCCCCTAACATCCAGTGAGACAATCTGATGACAGCGAGACCTGGCCACACACATTTCCATTATAGTCTATCGGGGGTGCATAAATAGACATAGTAACATAGTAGATTAGGCTGAAGGAAGACAATGTCCATCTATTTCAGCCTGTTTCAACCCCCCCCCCCCCCCCCCTTGTTGTTGATCCAGAGGCAGGCAGAAAAAAATCCAATGAGGCAGGAGCCAATTAACCAATCGGGAGGGGGATCCTTCCCGACTCCATAATGGCAGTCAGCATAATCCCTGGATCAGTATTTTGATAGTTCCTACCTGACTCCAAGACCCGGATCCACAACCCCGCTGGTTATTTAATGTCTATATCCTGTAATATCATAGCACTCCGGAAAGGCATCTCTAGTCCCCTCTTAATTCCTCTATCAATTTTGCCATCACCACGTCCTCAGGCAGAGAGTTCCACAGTCTTACCGCTCTTCCAGTAAAGAACCCTCTTCTATGTTGGTGATGAAACCTTCATTCCTACTGACGTAGAGGATGCCCTCTTGTTACTGTTGCAGTCCTGGGAATAAACAGATCTTGGGAGAGATTGTCCCCTCCTGTATTTAAGCGTGAGTTATATTGTAAAATGAAGCTAGAGGACTCCTGTTCTCTGGATAGTTGGAGGTCCTATAAAAAGCCTGCATGAAAAATGCTCACAAAAATGATCTGCAGGCCTTATGAAGGTGCTGCCGATCATTCAACTCTTGTGTCAGATGATCGTATCACCAGAAATGATTGTTGTCAGCAGCACATCTCCCAGTGTAAATGGGGAATGTTCCGACGACAGCGATGGAGCAATATGGGTGTCGAATGATCTTGTGAACAACCGTTTGTTCCTCATACATCCTGAATCGGCCTGTTAGAAGGCTCCACAAATGAGTGCTGATCCCGCCAATTGGCTGTTACTTGGTTCAGATCGAGTTGGATCCTTTAGCAGTGGGCGTGGAAATAATGTATCAAGCCAATTAATTCCGAGGGGTTCTGTCTGTCTCTTTTTGGCCTTGTTGTACATCTTTTTTGAAACCCGTACCTGAATTGACCTGCATATACACATTTCCTCATGACGGCTGATAACTTTGTAAGGAGAAGGAAAGGTTGCATCATTCAGAGCCATGTTGTAAAATAATTTTCCTTCAATGTGGCAGATAGCCAGTAATATGACAGACCATATATTTCTCAGCATTCTGTCCCCTATGGTATATAGTGTCAGAAACTGGAGATCTGTGTTAGTGAGACAGAGCATACCAGAAGCTGCAGGCGGCCGTGCGCTGAGAGGGTTCATTCATCTTGCATCACTCTCTGTTGAGAGTTGACTTTTCATACCTGCTCATCTTTAAAAGAAAGTATGTATTATTAACTGCCGTGTGCTACGAGGCGTGGGCGTACGGTAGGTCAAGACTGCAGAAGCCAAATAAATGCATTTAGGAAAATGTCCTCTAATATACATGTTTAGCAGATGTTCTCAATCCGCACCTGTTAGAGGAGTCCTGTGGATGCTGTCATTTTGTAGCATTAGATCAGAGTCCAGACCTGTCATCCACAAGCTATTGATACTATGGTGTAGCCACGCATCACACAATCCCCAACCCCTAAAGTTTGGTTCACGAGAAAAATGTTCCACATCATAAAAATCGCAACGCAAGGCGTCAGTGAGTCAAAAGGGTGCAGCATGCAGGACCACAGCCCAAAACTATGCAATACATGGAACACACTTTGTATCCTTCATGGCAAAAAACAGAGCCTGAGGCCGCCTTCACACCGGCGAAAAACATTTCGTGAGATTGTACGTCGTGAGACGCACAAATATGAACCCCATTTTTTTTTTTATGGGGTCATACACATGAACAATGTTTTCCTACATGGCACCACGATGCTATTCGGCTGCTCAATCTCACATTGCAGCCCCAATGGGGCATCGGCAGCCCCATTGAAAGCAATGAGAAAACTCTACTATCCTCTGCTGCCGCTATGACAGCCGCGCTGGGGGATCCCTGCATCCCCGAAGTAATGCAAGGCTGTTTTCACATGAAAAAGCCTTGTTTCCCCAGGGCCTTCAGATGCCAACAAGTGCGATACCGGGCTGTGAATCATGGCCCGATATCGTGGTCACCAGTGTGAAGGAGCCCTTAGTGATCAAAAAAGTCATATGTATCCCAAAATGGTGTCAATAAGATCGTCACGCAAAAAAAAACAAGCTCCCGCAGAGCTCCATCAATGGAGAAATTAAAAAGTTGTGGTTAGAGATGAGCGAGCGTACTCGCTAAGGCAAACTACTCGAATGAGTAGTGCCCGCTTGTCTTTAAAGATTCGGGGGCCAAATCGGGGAGCGGCGGGGGAGAGCGGGGAGGAACGGAGGGGAGATCTCTCTCTCACTCTCTCCCCCCCCCCGCTTTCTCCCGCCGGCACCTGATTCTTTTGAGACGAGTGGACAGGTGCTCTCATAAGGCACTACTCGCTCGAGTAGTTTGCCTTAGCGAGTACGCTCGCTCATCTCTAGTCGTGGTACTCTTAGTGAAGAAAAAAAGTTATTTATAATAAATATGGTTTTGGTATCCTTTTTCTACTGACCAGCAAAAAACAAAAAAGTATCATGTCGCTCATACCGCATGATGAACACACAAATATTTTTAGGACTGCATGAAAGATCTGATCAATGATTTATTACCAATCGATTTTTCCTTGCATGCATTCCCACAGCACAATTATTGTGCAAACCGCTTGATCTAATGAGTGTACGATAATAGTGCTGTGTAAAAGGGGCTTTAGAGGTCTGTTAAAAGGTCGGATATTGACTTGTAGGGTAGCTAGCTCCCAGTAGGTGGCGCTGTGAAGGCATTTTTCTCCTGTACTATTTGCATACATTTTTCTCATGGAGCATTACATGGCCTATAAGACTCCAACACCCTTGTGGTCCTCTCCACAATCAAAAACAGTAGCACCCCCCTCCTCCCTAGATGTTTAGTTAGAAAGGAGCCAGTGGAATAAGCTTTCTGACAACTTTAAACATTTGACATTAAAGATGCATCCTGCAAATTACACTTTTCTGTTCCAGTGATTGCTGATGGCCTTACACGGTTATGGTGATTTGCTTCTACTGTGTCTTGTGTAGTCATTTTATCTAATGAACCAGTAATAAGAAGTATGAATATTTAGTTGTAAACTAGTGACGTCCTGATTCTACAAGGTACCATTGAAGGTGGCCATACACATTAGTTTAACCCCTTAAGGACCAGGGTGTTTTGGTTCCAAAGGACCAGACACATTCTAGGGATTTCACCTATGTGGTGGTTTTACTGCCCTTTTTTTTTCTTTACTTCAGCTACCAAAATTATTTTTTCAGCTTTTTTTCCCATGGGCTATTTTTTTATTGGTTTATTTTTCCCGTTTTTTAGTTTTATTGTGGGTAAAGAGATAAAAATATACATTTTTTTTTAAAATGTATAGTTTATTTTTAAAATTTGTATATTTATGCTAAAATAAAGTACTGGATTGGTTTCCTCATTTTGTTTTGGTCCTTTTAATATGTAATTTGTATAGTTTTGGATTACAGGGCGCATACGGCGACTGTTTTGGTTGCCATCAGCAGTGGTTTTTTTATGTATATATTTTTATTTTGTTCTGTAAATATATAATATATATATTTTTTTTTTTTACTATTTTTTTTAACATCTATGTTCCCCATGATGTCATATAAGACTTCTGGGGGTCATTCACATTGTATTTCTTTTTTTTATTTTTTTTATTTCTCCTTTACACTGTACCTGTAGCATCCATAGGAACCATATCCATAGGAGCCTCTGTTACAGGGAAAAACATCCCCCTGTAGTGACATCAGTCACTAACAGAGCTGATCAGGGTCTGCTAGGACCCTGCAGCTCTGCTGTGATAGGGGCACCCAGTGGTCACGTTATTGCCAGGCTGCATAGTGGAAATACTTCCACTCTTTAGTACATAGTTCTCATTGAGCGCTATGTAGCCCTGAAAGGAGAAGGCAGAAGTAGTTAAAAACTGCTTCTCCCTTCTCCTCTGGGTCCTCAGCTGTGAATTGACAGCTGAAAACCCGACCTGCTTCTGCTTGGTTGCAGAAGCAGAGGCTTTAATCCAGCGCCAAAGTTCTGCTATTAACTGGGATTAAAGCCCAGGATCAAGTGCTGTATATTTACCGCGCTTGGTCCTTAAGGGGTTAAAGTTCATCAAAGTGGACAATTTCCACCCAAACAATCATTTGTGAAATTTAGCAGTAATCAATCATTTTGTTTTTTTTTTTTTGTTTTTTTTACACGTGCCAATAGTCACCCCAGTAATCGCTCAAAAGAGTGATTATGGATGACTGTTGTCACATGTAAACATGGGACCTGACTGGGCAAATGAGCAAGAGTCACTTAATTGTCAGAGTCACTTGGTATTCAGCTCATCTTAAAACCAATTGACTGTTGGCCCGTTGAGCTCATCTATGAACGATTGCATATTTACTCTGAATGGAGGCAGGCAGCTCGAAGAGATTCTCCAGTGCGTTCAGCCTCCATGCAGAGAGCGATCATCACTAGTGTTTGAAAGCACAAGATCGATAATTGTTGGGATGGCTGTCAGGCACTTAAGTGTCCAACAGTTGTCCTTTGTAAAAGTACCTTTACCCAGTCTTATCTCGGCCGAAAGGGAATGTGCTCTCATTGGGGGGAGAAAAGTAAGCAGATACCAGACCCCTCTAACAACAAAAGAATTTGGATTGGGCATGTTGAAATCCAACAGCCTAGTCCTTCTTTTCCCCTCAGACATCTGACATTAGGGGAAAATCAGTATACTGTATATGCAATGGATGGTCTGTCAGTCTCGCTGAAATCAGCGGGTTTGGCCAACAATGATCTTGTATGCATGACCATGTTAAAGGGCTTATCCAGGAAGGGAAATACTTCCCTGATCCTGTTCAGGTCCGACCGTGCTGTCCTCTCCATTTCCAGGTCAGTTCCAACACCTTTATTCGGTTTGTTTCAATAACCAAGCCAGCCCCCTTCTCTGCCACGGCCGATGAAGGGACCGAGTAGAGGGCTGGCGTAGTCACTTTCCCAACAGATCTATGTTTTTTCCTTTATGGTTAGGTAGATGCAGTACAACATAGAAGTAGCATCCATATACAACTGCTGAGTCCCACATTCTTCCTAAGGACTTCACATCTCAAACCAATTTAAAGTGTAATTCCACTTTTAGCAACATTGTAACCATTTAAATAACATACACAAGTGTAATAACTTTGCCTGCTCTTTGCTTTGCTGTTTTTGTCCAGTTTTTCCAGTTTTGAGTCATTTGATGTTTTTCTCCTTTCATATCCACATGTGCTTTCAGAATTCTGCTGGTTTCCTTGGAAACAGACAGCAGATTATCTCTACCCTGTTGTCAGACATGTGACCTAACAGCGCGGTTCTCATTATTGTCCAGCAGTTATCTGTGCTCCCACAGTGCACTGCTCTCGTGTGAAGGAAGCCAGCAGAATTATGAATTTCTATTTCCGAAGAATAAACATCAGTAAATGAGTGGAAGATGAAGCAAATTCTTGACAATATTATTCGATATTTTGTGTAGAATCTTTGGTATCAAATTTCCATCAAGAAGGGCCATGTGATCTTCTTGTCGTACAACCAATGACTTTAGCGCATGCTCCCTAGGGTGTACATTCACTGTACTATGCCTTGACTAATGACCCGTTTACACATAACAAATGTTGCGCAAAATTCATTCAAACAAATAAAAATGCGTGATAATCATTACGTCTAAATGCAAAGCCATCGTGCACTATTCACTTACTTTTCGTTTGTCGCTCAGTTTCAGCCAGCATAAAACCATCACTGCGTCTGAACGCTCCCCGCTCCGTGTTTCACATAGAATGTGAAGCAGCGAGCAGGTAGTTAGCCGATTCTCAGCAAAGATCTGCCCATCTAAACATTCTACACGGGCACGAACAACTAGCGGTGACGTCTTCCGCTCATTTGGTCTACAATCATCCCGTGTAAATGGGGACTAAAGCACTGTTCACACCAGCATAATGGCTTCCACTTCTTAAAAGGGGTTTAAAAGTAGATTTAAACCTACTGGACAACTCTCAGCGCTTCATGGGACACTTATAAATGCTGCTGTGTTCCTTCATAGCATTTTGAGTGCAGAGAAAATATTTGCATATGCAAATTAGGTGACAAGTGAGTGCCATGAGGGCGGTTCAACTTTCAGCCAGTGCTCCATGTGCAGCGCCTCCCCCTTTGCTCTTTTAGCACCAGCGTTTTCCAATTTGACTGGTGTTCATCTGTTCTTGGCATGGGGCATGCACGCCTGTTGTGGGCAGCGGCCCCGGAGACATACTACACATGCGCAATAGCCATCAACAGAAAAGGCTGTCTCTCTCAATCAGGGCGAAGGGGGCATGGCATTGGGCATGGTTATCAAGGGACACATGGAGCACTTGTCAGTACAGAGACCATCCTGATGGCACTTGCAACCTAATTTGCATATCTTAATACAGTTGATTTTCTCTGCAATAGAGGTCATTTAGAGGGACACAAATGTATGTGCCCACTTGTTTATAAGTGCCCTACAAAGCGCTGAGTCAGTAGGCATAAATCTGCTAACCAACTCCCTTTAGACATTAACTGATGAACTCCAACAGAGCCCATTGACTTTAATGGAGTTAATTGAGTTTCTAAGTTTCTACCAGCAAGCACTTCCTACCGAAAATACCAGAAAGCTTCATGGAAACTGTGTGCAC
Organism: Eleutherodactylus coqui; assembly: GCF_035609145.1. Taxonomy (NCBI): domain Eukaryota; kingdom Metazoa; phylum Chordata; class Amphibia; order Anura; family Eleutherodactylidae; genus Eleutherodactylus; species Eleutherodactylus coqui. The sequence continues at coordinate 443,002,170 of NC_089837.1, read as the reverse complement.
CGCATATGGACCTTTTAAAATTCTATATGACCATATACATGTTTCCCTATACAATGCTAACATGAACCAATACTGTTCGTATTGGACTTGCTTCGACCTCTTAGTGTCAGCTGAAATCTGTTCTTCCTTTGCATGTAGAAACACTATTTCTTTAAGAATTTTTTCTTGCCATTGTGTCTTAAACATAACATCGTTGTTGCCAGTCCCCATAGTTTGTCTGCATACTGAATCTCTGTCTGGACTACGTGTGTTTTTTGTGACATGCTTGCGCTAATATATTCTGTCTTTAGCCTTTGGCCAAGTGCATAGCCCCTCTCTGTGTAATGAATGGGGCGCAGCAATTACCGATCATGGTCATAGAAACAGATTGTCATTTCTTATTTTATTTTCTTGTGACTTTGTTTTAAGACTGAGCTGGAGAATATCGAAGTGACACAGGGGATGTCATCGGAGACCGCAGTGACTTTCCTCAGCCGTCTCATGGCCATGGTCGATGTCCTGGTTTTTGCCAGCTCTCTGAATTTTAGTGAAATTGAAGCGGAGAAAAACATGTCTTCTGGTGGCTTAATGCGACAGTGCCTGAGGCTTGGTAAGTTCATGCTGTATAGTGCAGATGGTGTCTGCAAACCCTTTGCATGCTGGAAGATACAGCCAGCACTCCCACCCACTCCCCCAGCACTCGGTGCATTGTGTGCTGCTGCATGGTGGAAAGGGTTAAAAGCTGCTCGCCTGTAGGAATGGCATACATGGCTGTATTTCAGTATGGGAAGGTTTTGACCTAGTTCTAGATCTGCCGTGATATTATATATTTATAAATCACCCACTGTGCAGCCTTATTATACAGAGCCGAACAATGCGATGAATTCACCAGTTAGAATCCCCAGTAGAGAAGGTAAAGAGGTTTCATAAATGGATTCTGTAAAGTAGAAATGTATTTATTTTGTAAAATGTATTTTCATTCCACTCACAGTTGCGGCTTATCAAAACTCAAAGTGGACTTGTCACAGTGCATTAACCTTTTCTCATTTGATGGGGCTCGGGAAGCCTTTTTTTTCTTCTTTTTATAGAAATACTGCATTTACTTTTTTTATTTTTATGGAAATGGTTACTTTTTTTGTCCTTTTTTTCTTTTCGAATTCCACCATTGGATCTGTCATCCGTTGCATTGTGGCATACACAGCAGTAGTCGGATTGTATCTTACAAAAAAAATATCTATACCATTTTTATAATGAAGTTTCAAAAAGTTGCAAAACATTTGCAGCTATTGTCTGAGAGGAGCGAGGTTGATGCTGAGCTAAATGGAAGGGCACATTCACAGAGACATGTTTTCTGTCCATAGTTTTTACTTACTGAATATGGACAGCACACAGACCCATTAAAGGGATGTTCCAAAGGATAAAACTTTTTTCAAGTTTTCAACCATTGGCTGCATGAGTGAAAATTGATAGATCGGTGGGAGTCAGACTGCTGGGATTCCCACTGATCCGGAGAACAGGGAAGCCATCGCCCTTCTATTCTAACTGCATAGTTGCTTCTCTGTATCGCAGATGTGGCCGCGGGTCTATTAATTTCAGCAGAGCTGGCAAAGAAAGTTTTCGGCTATTTTTGTCAGTCCCATTGAAATGAATGGAGCCGGCGGGGCGAAGTTAGTGGTCCACTCACTGTGACGTGATGGGGAGAAACAACCCTGTGTTGATAAATTAGGGGGATAGTTGAGGGTCCCAGCTGCTTAACCCTCACCGATCTATCAGTTTTCACTCATCCAACCGATAGTCACTACAAAGGTTCAAACCCACAAAATGGAGATATTGTTTTAAAGGGAACCAGTCACCATGAAAACGATGTCTAGTCTACCTGCATCATGTTATAGAGCTGAGCAGAAGAAGCTGAGCAGATTGATATATAGTTCTATCGGGAAACATTCAGTAGAGCTTGGATGTAAATGAATACAACACAAGTTATACAGAATCTACAGGGGGTGGACAAAAATATGAAAACACCATTCGAAATGCATGGGATTTTAACCATTAGCACTGAGCTGCTCTTTTGACCCCTGCCTCGTAAGAGCTTTGCCAACAAATTTGTGTTTACTTCACCTCCTGCCCTGCTCTGGGTGGTTTTGGGGGTCAGCTGGTAACAGTAGCTGAGTGACTCAAACCCCTGACCAATGGAGCCTTGTTGCTCGGCAGATATTCACTTCTGCCTGGCAGCATCTCTGTCATATAACGTCCCCTTAAGTTACATGCGATTATAAATTAGAATTCAATAAGCCATGTAGAGACTGATTTTAGGGCATGCATTTTGTACAGTGTTTCCATATTTTTGTCCACCCCCTGTATATATATCTGATCAGCTCGTCCTCCTCTGTGGTGTGATGCTGGCGGATTGGACTGCACGTTCAGCTTGACAGGTTCTACTTGATTATTTTACACTTGTGTGAAGAACATACTTATCATTTAGTGCCAACATTTTAACTACAAGACATGACCCGACGTGGACAATCCCTCTACATTAGAGATAAATAGTCAGTGAGCGTGCAGGTCTCAGACGATCCTGTTTACCAGAATTCTTTCTCACGATCCACCTAGATTAATCAGAAGCAGTTGTGTTTTTTTTCTTAAAGTGGAACATTTTCTGAGATGCTTGTCAATTTTCCTCCACACATCTCTTCCACATGTGTTTCCAATTTCTGGATTAGCTTCTCTCCTCAGATACGTCTTCCTGCTTCTCAGCTATGTTTCCACTATGATTAAGTGGTGTCAGCGATAATAACTTGTCACATGCTGCACCTAGACATGTTCACACTGACAGTACATCCACTTATGTATTAGAGATCTGGTCTGTCTGTATGTTATATATGGCAGAGATGCTAATAACATTAAAGGTGTTGTCTCACTATTAGGACTCCAAGTGAATGGAGCTTTGGTGCACATACCGAACACCGCTTCATTCACTTCTATGGAATGTAGGGAGATCGATGCACTCAGCTATATCCCTCTGTCCCATAGAAGTGAATGGAGCTTGGGTGCACATACCCGAACACCGTTCCATTTACCTCTATGGAACAGAGGGAAATCGATGCACTCCGCTATATCCCTCTGTCCCATAGAAGTGAATGTGGTCACGTATGTTCACACCTAGTGCCTTTTGGTAGGGATCTGCATCAGAATCTGTAGCATTTGGTGCAAATTTTGACATGAATTTACAGCACATTTCACTCTTTCAGGTGAAGGGGGTGAAGTCTGCCACGGATCCACATCAAAATCAGCATCAATGCAGCGTTTTGTTTTTTTTATTCGGAATTTGATGTGGATTTCCTGCTGTGAAACTGCATCACATATTACCGAACTCTTGCGCCCGCGGAGGCCTTGTCTCTACATCCGAGGCACCAGATGTCTTAGATGCCAACATTTTAGCTCGAGGTCTACTTCTTACATTACACCTGCTTTCTTACATTAATCCGCAGTTTAACTTCTGTATCCCGCGTTGCGCTCTATCAGCAGGCGCCTCCTGCTCCTCCACAATCCCAATTACATCACACACATAACCTCGGCCATAAGGTAACCACCTTACAAGGCCTTATATTAACCCCTTACAATGATGGTGCCATGAATCACAGTCCTATAAGGTTCCAACAAAGGTCTCTGCCTATGAATTTATGTAACAGCGTTCCCGAAGGAACAAATCGATTGTCACAACTGCTGACGTTGGCGTTGCCACAAATTTGCCTCTCCATCTTTAGTGCTGGCAATTGTGCGGAGGGAGATTGCCTCCTCTCCCTTGTGCTGCGGGGTCCTTCGCTCCAGTGATCTGGTCACACTCCCATTTTCTATGGCTGACAATCTCTTTGGTCCCCAGGTCATTATGACCCTTTTAGGTCTGTCTCCCAGCGGGCACTGTGTTGCAGCCCTGGTCATGCCCGCTGCCATGTTTCTGCAGTACTCTGCGGCCTACTGCTGCCCTACAGTCAGCTCTGTTACATGCAGCACTGCACTCTGCTCTTTTCTGCCACACTCAGGAGCTCCTCTCCTGATATAGGACACCTTCAGAGCTTCTTGAATGTTTCTGAACTTTTCAGGTGCGGAGCTTTGCACCTGCGAATCAATATTCGTGGTATGTGCACACGTGCGATTAAATATTTGCACAGGCATGTAAATATTTGCATATGTCTTTGCATGCACCCCTCTTACAAGACGACCACCAAAAAAAGTTGTGGCAAAGAGACTAGACATTTAAAAACTTAGAATTGCTTCACAACTCCTCTGTCCTTCCTGGTTGCTGCTGATCAGCTCATGTGACTGTTCCAGCCAATCACTGCTACAGTAGTAACTTTTTATAGCCAGTGATTGGCTGCAACAGTCACATGTCCTGGTCAGCATCAACCAGGAAGGACGTATGGGTTGGAAAACCCAAGGACTGGTAGTTGTCTTTCCATGCAAACAGAAGTATACACCATATTACGTAACATTACGTTCCAATGGCCTGTGTTTTGGGTTGGGTTAAGCCCCTTATGACAAATCACATCACATGACCATTGATTTTTACTTTTCATTGATGTGTTATTTCACCATCAGTTACACGATGAAATAAACGGGAGTCGATTTTGATTAAACCTTTTTTAGTTTGCTGTGTAGCTGTACGAAACTGCTTGGAGTGCCGGCAGAGACAGCGAGAGCGGGGGACCAAGATCATGGGCAACCAGAAGGTCCAGGACAATCTGCAGAGTGTTCCAGTTGGCAGTGCCACAAAGGTAAGCCTAAGTACTTCTAATATGATTTATCTATTGTCGTCAGCTGGAATCTGCAGTTAGAAGACTCTTCCCTACTGTGTATACCTGCTAGCATACTAAGAGTACAGGAATGTGCACTCGCCATGGCCCATTTAAACAGCTGATCCATGGGGGTGCCAAGAACTGGACTCCCACTCATCTGATATTGATAGCCTTTTCTAAGGATATGTCATAATTTTTAAGGAACTGCATAATCAAAAGGGATTGCTTGAGATAAGGAAAAAAATCTAATTTTCCTTCCCCGAGAACAGCGCCCCTTTGGTCCACTGGCTATATTTGTTATTACATCTCTTACTAGTTAAAGTGAAAAGAAATAAACTGCAATACCGGACACCGTCAATGGACAAGGGGGCTCTGTTTCTGGGTAAAAATATGCAAACCCTTTTTTCTAGCCTCACTATATTTAATGTACAGCAATAGGCAATGAATGGTTATTACTTTAACACTAGAACTGCTGGGGGGGGGGGGGGGGGTATTTATGACTTCTTCAGTCGTTCTAGTGCGATCAGTGCCATTACATGAGTGCTGCTTACATTCTTGTCTCTAATTGCCGTGCTGCACCTGGACTTGCATTTTCAGCAATTAGAGCCAAATTGCGCGCACTAGCCGCGGCCACTTGTACTCGTCTACTCGCAGTTAATGGGATATTTGCTTATTTGAAGATAAATCTTCACACTTTGGATCAGTGTCCTCGGTTTACTGCACCGTTGGGGTTAGCGCTGCGCATGAGGATGAGCGAAGACGCCTTTCCCAGATACTGTGACTAAAGAGAATTGCAGACTGTCGTTCAATACTATGTATGGCTTGCAGGTGACAGCTGCAAATTGGGGAAAACCTCCCTTTCCTCTACACATAATGTCCTTCCTGATGGTGAGACGATCATCCTATAACCTGCCCTAGGGCAAAAGCAGGGAAAATATTCTGGTGGGGTCTTCTGAAGACCATGGACAAGGCATCCAAGGAAGGTGTATTGTCAGAGGTTAACAAAACGGAATTAAGTCTGGCACAAGTGGGACTTATTGCATTTGCAGAGTAAAGCTCTTAAGCAGCGGTAAAAAGTGAAATGGAATCCTAGGAAAACACTACTGCAAGGGCCGGGATATTGTTCTTAAATCAGAACCATACTCTTCAAGTAATTAAAAGCCAACCAGAGAGGAGGCGATCAGCCAATTATCATTGAGAAGCCATTATGTTACTGTTCAGTCCCCGGGGACTGGTAATAGAGTACATTCCATTCCTTCAGATCCCCATTACTGCCATTCTGCAGACTGAACAATATATTCTAAACATAATGAAATATTCCTAATCCTTTCTCCACCTGCGCTATGAGTGCGTGACTTGCAAGGAGAACGCGGTATACTTGAGTAGTTCAGGGAAACTTTTTATAAAAGCTGGTGTGCAGAAAATAAAGTCCCGCAGCTGATGAACATACAGGCAGAGGTTGGCATCCGCTTTCTGAGTTGGGCAGCACATTGCCTTATTAGTTGGCATTTCACGGAAGCAACATCTGCGTGGAGTTTTCATGTTTTCCTCCTGTTAACCTGACTGCCTGGTACATTGACTTTCTCAAAAACACACTGATGATCCCTCTGATGTAGTTAGATTGTGGGCTGCACTGGGGTTAATGGCTGATGAGTCGCTGCAGGATATATGTGCCACTGGCAGAATATGGTGCCATGTACAGGGTGAATCAAAAAGAATGGTGCAGAAGTAAAGCTGATTTACCCGTACATGAATTGGCATGCAACATCCAGAATGGCATGAAGAGATAGAAGAACTCTTCAAGTTTTATTGCCCCTTACAGATGTGCAATGTGGGCACCGTTGGACACAGCAGATGGCAAGTTAGTAGTGCAGCTCTGCCCAGACGTATCCCAGGATATCCTCCGTTATCGATTCCACTGCAGCAGATATGTTGTTTTAAGTCATCCAGTGTCGCCAACTTCACCCACATCAAACACACGTAAAGTGCATTAAAAACTTGGTGTTCTTCTATTACAGTTTTTTCACTGATCTTTGCAAATATTTCACTTTCCTTGTGTTATACCATTTTTTCATGTTTTGTTGATATTTGAAGCTTCAACGCTAATTAAAATATTGCCATTTTGTACCTGCAGACCCCAGTGGATAATGTTCCCACTAACCTTTCACCCATAAAGGACCCTGATCGACTTCTCCAGGATGTGGATATAAATCGTCTGCGGGCAGTTGTGTTCCGGGATGTGGTAAGCCATTACATTTACTGGGTGCCAACTCCTGGCTGCTTCCATCAGTCCCATACAGTTTGAATGGAGAGCAGCAGGCACCTAGTTAACAAAGGCCCATGCGTAATATAGGGGTATCTTGACTGTTGTATTCCTGACTCGTGTAGATCACCATTTGCTTTGTCTTCAAGGGTTTGCCACTTAAATATTCCTTCTATTCCCTTGAACTCCACTGAGTACATGGAATGGTGGTTGACTCTTATCTTTAACTAGAAGAAAAGGACCAAACCAAAGTTGCTATTTTTGGATAAGAATAGTCTTAAAGGGGTTATCTGGTTCTTAAAAATTGTTAGTGTATCCTTAGGGTAGGTCATCAATATTAGATCAGTATGCACCTGACACTCGGCACACCTCCCAATCCGTTATTAGAAGAGGTTGGGTCCCCTTCATGGTTTACCAGGCACCGTGTTAGTACTACCGTGTTTCCCCGAAAATAAGACAGTGTCTTATATTAATTTTTGTTCAAAAAGGCTTAACTTTTTTACATGTATAGCTGCCTGGACACTATTTAAATTGACTTTTTTAAATTAACTGTTAGCCGGGCTTAATCTTGGAGTAGGGCTTATATTTCAAGCATCCTTAAAAAGCCTGAAAAATCATTTTGCATCCTCATAAATTCTGGAAAATCATGCTATGTCTTATTTTCAGGGAAACAGGGTAGTACCGGTAGCACTATTAGTAACGTATGGGCCTAGTATTACAGTAGTTTCCTCCTGTTCAAGTGAATGGAAGTAAGGTGCAAGAAGAGGCACGACCACAACTGATGAGCACTGTGTGCCAAGCATCAGACCCCTGCTGATCGAATAAAGAAAGGCTGGGATAACCCTTTAAGATGACATGCACGTGGCAGCGTGAATGGTGGCATCTGGACTGCATTTTACCGTGACCAATCCTTTATTCACTTTATAGATAAGTTGCTATAGGAAGTCCCGCTTTCTCTTACTGAATAAACGTGCACGCCAAATGTACATACTAAAGTGAATATGCCACCAAGTTCATGCTGCCAAAATGACGGGCAGCATGAACCCAGGGCACATGTGCCCATTCAGCCTGTGTATATTTTATTCTGAAACTCTGCAGAAGTTTGACTCCGCTCTCAAGTCAGAGATAGGTCACGCTGGGCTCTTTCCGCTCGAGTCAGCAAGACTGACATCTCCTCTCCTTGATTGTGTAGAGGGAGAAAGCTGTCGATCAAAATGCTGTGGACGGGGAGAGCCCAGTTGGCCCACCTCTTTGACTCGAGAGCTCAGCTGAGAGTCAAATGTATATGGCCCAATTGGGCATATCTGTCCCGGGCTCATGCTGCCCATTGTCCCCTTCTTATGTGTATAGGCAGCTTTACATTTGCACAGATCTCAAATGCATTTGCCATAGCCATAAGCTACATATATGGCAGAAGTAATTGATTTAAAGGGCCACTCCCACAAAAACACATTTTTCCATCCCTGCACTCCTCACCTGATTGTCCGTAACACACTGGAGGCCTGCCATGGACATTGCAATCACTTCCATGCAGTGCAGCCTGCTGTGTGATACTTATCCGACACCATCTTGATGCTGAGATTTCTTTTACTGTTCTATGCTATCAATCCCATGATGCATCAGCACAGCAATACATGAACATCTAGAGGCTGTGCCATCTCTGCTGAAGGGAGGGGAAAATGCTGCCATTACAATTTGGATTCACTTAAAAATGGTCTATAGCTGGGATCTCCTTCATTATAACTGTTTGACAGGACCCTCTAATCATAAGCCGTAACTGTGATAGAAGTGTCTCTGTACCCCTCTGCAGAGCGGTAGGGTCCATTGTACAGATGATATGCTGACTAGGTTGAGAGTACATAAAGCCCCATTAACCTAATTTTTAAAGACAAAAAGCTAAACGAGAGTTTGGGACTTTTAGTATTGATCTACTCAGTCATCAATAGTTGATTGTTTGGGGTGCACCACTCATGATTGTCACTGACCAGCTGATCCCTGGCCCCGCTGTCTTTGTGGACAGTGCTGGAAGCAGATTGTGCTGTCCATATTGATGCTACCCAGTTTGATACTGAAGGCACGACTCCCATTGAATTCCATTGGAGCTGTGGTTGTAGTACCAAGTAAAGCCACTGCAGTGTTGACAGTGCTGTCTGCTTCCAGTACTGTCCACAAATACAACGGGCCAGGTGGCAGCTGATCGGTAGGAATCCTGAGTGACGAACCCCCAGCAATCAACTATTTGATGACCTATTCTGAGTAGATCAATAGTAAAAGTTCCAGAAGTGCCAGTCACTAATTTTTTTAAAGGTAAATAACTTTCTGTGTTTCTATGATAACACAATTATGTACGGTACACTGATAGGCTATTGGCATGTGGATCAGAGAAAGGCAGTGTCATTGTGATTTGTAGATTTGCACTAGTAAGCCTATTTTATCTTGAAGATTTTCCAGAAATTTATCTTTCCTGGCCATTTGATCATATTCCAAGCAGCCAAATGACCAAACCAGTTGTGAACTGTATTTCACTTTCCAAGCCCGGCCTTAGCAATGCGAGATTCATGCCAAAATGCAACTCTTGTTTCCCAAGAAATGAACTTGTTTGTTCCATGTCCATCCTTCTCCACCAGGGGGAGCAAGACTGCATTTTTATAATAAGCAGCTGACATTCTCAAAGCCTTGTTAGGATGGAGATCCAGCAGCATTAGTTGCATGCAATGGTCATTTAAACAATGTTTTATATGCCTATATGCCACTGCAACGTTTGTTGTGTGGTTATTATTTAGTCACTGTTGGAATATATGACCACTTTATTTTAGTATTGTTTATTTACTGCAGTCTATGGAAGGAAAAACTGCATTCATGTTTGCTGTTCATTAAATGTAGCCCAAAACAAATGGGCCAACCGTATGCCTGCCGCTTTAAAGGGGTTTTCCGGGACTTAATTTTTTTTATTTTTTTTTTTAACACTGCTTAACATTAATAAACCTTGAGTACTTTCCTATCCTGACTGCTCCCCATCTAGTGCTGCAGCCCAGGTGAGGGGGAGCAGTTGGGATAGGGGACTATTAAATTTTTTTTTATTCCAAGCCCTTTTAACTTTCTTTTTTTTAAGCCCCGGAAAACCCCTTTTATATACAAGTCATCAGAAAATGACTTGTATAAATCAAGCTTTTTATGTTAAACTTATATTTTTCAGAATTTTTGGTGATGTTTAAATTTCAATGTCACTATTAGAGATGAGCGAGCACGCTCGTTTAAGGCTGGTGCTCGAGAGAGCATCGATCTTTTCGAGTAACTGCTTACTCGTCCGAGCAAATGCGGGGGGCGGCGGGGGAGAGAGTGAGAGATCTTTCCCGCCCTCCCCCGCCCCCCGCATTTGCTCGGACGAGTAAGCAGTTACTCGAAAAGACCGATGCTCTCTCGAGCACCAGCCTTAAACGAGCGTGCTCGCTCATCTCTAGTCACTATGTATATTTAAAAAATAAAATAATCCTAAAATTCTGCAGTTTTCACACTAAGGCTCATAATAGCCTGACACTTCATATTCTGTAGAGGTCACTTCTCCACAGTCATCTCATTATCATCTCAGGCAGGAGTACGCTGAAAGGTATCACCTATGTATAGATAACACAGGATCTATCATTTACAGTATGTAATGTCACAGCTCACCTCCTCCCCCCCTACACAATGACCTTTGTATAGGTCACCGAGCATTTCCACAACATTTCCCATACGGTAGTGAAATAAATATAGATGATACATTCCGTTTAAAATAAGTCATCAATAGAACTTTCCTTCCCAGGACCTGAGTATTGTAAAAGTAGACCTGCATTTCCACTATTGGCCACTAGACTGCACTGTAGAACCACACGACCAAATATTCCAGTCATTAATTTATCACTATCTGAAATACAATGAGATATGGAGTTTAATAGCTCTTAACATGAACTGAACCTCCTAGTCTCTAAGTGCTACTTGTTCGTATATTGTCCTTAATTTAATGTATTGTATGTTTATGTGAGAAGCTTTATTACAGGTGATGCAGACCTGGAGCTAACTGTGGAATCTGTCATTGTTCTCGCAGCGTCCGTGTGTCAGGTGTACAGACCAATAACTACAGACAACTGTGGTGGTCTTGAACATCTCTGAAGTGTAATTGATTGCTGCCCAGCCTATCTGTAACCAGATCCTCTGCTCTACAGACTGGTTTTCAGAGTTGAGATGATGAATGGCTCTCATCCCTTTAGGTTCTTGAGCTTTTGAGTTGTTGCTCTGTAGAGAGGAGGGATAGCGATATATCATGTTAGCCTAACTGGCCTTATAAATGCTTATGCATCTATAAGATATAACATTAGAACTACTGGCAGGTGACGTGCATAACATAGACGGTTTCTGGACAATGGCACCTGTCATTGGGTGGGATATATGTGCAAGAAAGTGAGCAGTCACTTCTTGAAATTAATGTGTTTGAAGCAGGAAAAATGACAAGTCTAAGGATCTGAGTAACTGTGACACGGGGCAAGTTGTGATGACTAGATGATTGGGTCAGAACATGTCCAAAACTGCAGGTAGGGTATTCCCAATATGTGGTGGTTAAAGGGAGTTTCAGCTGGAACCTGCTGTCCAAACTGCCGGCATCATGTTATAGAGCAGGAGGAGCTGAGCAGATTGATATATAGTCTAATGGGGAAAGTTTCAGTATAACTTGTATTTTAGTCATTTATATCTCCACTCATTCTAAACTGAAGAGTCCAATGGGCGGGGCTATCAGTGATTGGTAGATATTGTGTACAGTCATACACAGATAGCTGCCAATCACTGATAGCTCCGCCCATTGGACATTTCAGCTCAGAATGTGCAGAGATATAAATGACTAAAATACAAGTTATACTGAATATTTCCCCCATAAAACTATATATCAATCTGCTCGGCTCCTCCTGCTCTATAACATGATGTCTACAGTTTGGACAGGATGGACAAGCTGAAGGGCTCTCTTTAAGGATTTGCTGTTAATTTCTTGGTGCCAGATACCACAGGGCACCTTCAGCGATCTTGTGGAGTCTTCATCAGTTGGAGCTCAAGGATGACTTACACAGTACTAGGCCAGTGGTTTCAATGATCTGAATGATTGGTCTACATTACAATATACAAGCATGTCAGTACAAATGTGCCCGAAGTATACCGTTTTCCCTATTCCAGAATACAAAAAATTCCAGTGTTGTGTGTGAGTTTTTTAAACCTTTAGGGGAACCCAGGAAATGTAAGAATGAATTTGGTAATGGTCATGGTTTTCAAGTATGTTTTTGTTGTATTTAGCAGTACTCCTCAGCATCAACAGTCCTGTTCAAATAAAAAATATTAGTTTACAGTAAATAGGTTTTTAAGTCTGGTTTCACATTTGCGTTGGAATTTTCAGCCAAAAGTTCCGCCGCAGATCCAACACAAAATACCAGAAGAATAGGTGCTGCATGCAGAGCTTTTTCTTCTGGCCAAGAGCTGGGCAGCTGAGCGGAAACCGAAAAGACCCCATAATAGCCAATGAGGTCCGTTCAGTGCTGTTCGGTACTGTCCTGAGATGGAGCCGTTGAGCCACGGGAATTCACCTTTCCTGCACCCCGCATGGAGCAGGGAAGCGATCCCCCGGGAGCACAGATGGGAAATTACACTGTCTCCCTTTTGTGCTCTTAAAAACCTATTTAATTGTTTCTGCTATGTCTGTTTCTAGGAAATCTGGCAGCCATTACACTTGTCATAGGGGTTGTCATTTTACTTTCCGACTACTCTGAATGATAAAGCCATAAAGTAATGGACTGTTATGTAATTTTACCTGAGCAGCTTTACCATTCAGAACTATTATAAAGTTTGGGGAGTGTCCCCGTGGGTGATACAATAGTCATTAAGTTTTAATTGGAACGAATTTGTTTTGTGTAAGAACCCTAGATCCTATAAATGTGTATATGTGGGGGACATTGCCTTTGATTGAATATACACCTATAACCTACTACTACAGGTGACCATGGGCGCTCTACCTTTCTGCTTTCCCTCCTTTCCCCTCCTTTCTCTTGTCACCTGGTGTATACTGACAGTGTATCATCCCTCTCTTTTAGGATGACAGTAAACAAGCTCAGTTCCTTGCTCTGGCGGTTGTTTACTTTATATCTGTCTTAATGGTGTCTAAGTACCGCGATATCTTGGAGCCTCAGCGGGAGACTGCACGCTCCGCCAGCCAAAGTGCTCGCAACATCCGGCAGGAAATAAACTCGCCAACAAGTACAGGTAAGACCTTAATGTTACTAGTCTGATGTCATTAATGATGAAATAGGATTATTTAGGTTTTATTGTGATGGGTTTTGCAAGCCTTTGGGATTTTTTTCACTAACAAAGCCCCCTCTCACCCCTGTGCTGTGCCCAAGTATTAAAGCTCAGCCACATTAAAGTGGTCGTAGCTGAGTGTCAATAGTAGACAGAGTACATGGATAAAAGTGGCATGTCTGTAAAATATCTTAGGCGGCTGTATTATTCTACCCATGGCCACTGCCTCCTCCTCATCATTTGTAGGGGCTGCAGTGGTCATTACTGTATATTGTCATACCATTAATGCTTAAGCTCATAGTTAAAGAAAAACGGTCATATTAAATATAGTCCATTCTGTATTCAGCATGGCATAGAGCAGGTGGCACTGAGCAGATTGATATATAGTTTTATGGGGAAAGATTCATCATAACTTATAATTATAGGTCTAAACCTCTCCTCTTTCTGACCTTCAGAAGTCCAGTGGGCGGTCCTATCAGTGATTGGTCACTGTAAAAGGCTGCCAGCCATTGATGGAGACCGCCCACTGGACTCCTAAGCTCAGAATCTGCAGAGAGTTAGATCACAATTACAAGTTATACTGAATCTTTCCCCATAAAACTTTTATATTAATCTACTCTGCTCCTCCTGCTCTATAACATGATGCCTGTAGAATAGACTGCATTTTCAATGGGACAGGCTTGCTTTAATATTTGCACTACACAACATTTTTTGGTTTAGGGGCCACATTGTCAGATTATACTTCTTGAAGAGGCTCAATATAGGGTTGACAAGATTTGAAATAATCTGGGGATTCACTAATGGGTCGCAAAAATAATTGCACCCTCTGTCTGGTTATTACAAAAGCATCTGTTGACTATGGGATGTGGCTACACTGAATGGCCAGTGTATAAGACATACATGTACTAGTCCTCTAGGCCTCCTTTTCCCATAAGAACCACAACAATTTGTCGCGGAATAACTAAATGTTCAAACCACTCTGCAGCAATGGTTGCAGTCGCCACGGATTGGATGGAGGTACTGGCATCTTCTGAACACCAGACATTAAGGGGTCATCAAGTCATAATGTTTGTGTCAAGTTTTGACCCTCCCATCAGTATCGTGCAAAAACAATCTGGATTTATCTGACCAGGTGAAATTTTTCAACTGTTCAGTGATCCAATTTTTATGCTCTTCTGCCCACTGGAGTCTTGCCTTTCTACTACTCTAAGACATCAATGGTGCTGGAACTCATTGGCTGTTTTAGCCCATCCATTCTATAGAACGACGAGTTGTATGTTTGGACACATTAGTTGGAGCATCAGCATTGTATTCTGCTGCATGCTGCCTGACATCCTCCTCTGACCCCTTTCATCAACTAGTTGCTTCCATCCAAAGGATCCCTTTTTGCTGGATGATTTTTCTCATTCACACTTTTCTCAGTATATCCTTCACCCAGTTGCATGAGAAAACTCCACAAGGTTGGCCATGAAATCCTGGTTAGTCTAGCACCAATGATCTGTAGATGTACGAAGTTTAGCTTGACGGTTAATGCGTTATTTCACTACCATTTAAATGACTGTTGTGTTAAACTACATCTGTAATTTCCATGCAGAGAATCTCCAATTGCGAAAGAGCCGGTGTAATAAAGTGACCATTCAGTCTATATGCTAACTTTTTTCTTGGTAGTGAAAATGTTATTATCAGCCCATGATTTTTCTGTTGCTACAACTTTTTAAATTTCTGTTCAGCCACTTCTCCTTTTTTTTAATGCTTGAAAAGTGTTTTTAAGAACTTGAGGGCATGGCTTTGACTAGTAGAGAGGGAACCCCCTATCTTATTTCAGTAGTGGTGCCTCGGACCATCTTCTGGGTATATCTGTTATCCCTCTTCTAGACGACAGCTCTACAAACTAAGGGTACTGTTGGTTGGCTGAGCATGAGCTGTCATTCCTTAAGCTGCCGCCATACGTAATAAACATAATGTAGTATAAAATAGGGGAGAAGCGGCGTTCCCGTACATGACTGGTGATGGCCGTGGGTAATACCGTCATATTCTTTGAGGCTTTCCCTTCAATATTGGCTCAGTGGATGATTATATAGTAGTCAACAATGTTCCTGATGTGTTACCAATTCATGGTAAGGGGATCTTCAAATTTCCATAAGCGGATAATTCCTAAGAAGGGACATTATAAGCGCAACTGTAGGTATTGTTGAATGATATTAAAGGGGCATCCAATTTAGAAAACTCATTTTCATATACCCGGTTAGGGAATGCTGAGCTAATAGAGGAGGGTCCTCTGTTTAGGATATTCATCTTATGGCTAGAGATCGGTTACAAAGAGTTTATGGTTCTGTTGGGGATGTGACGGGTTCCTTTTAATTAGCCACTGTGTAATGGTTAATTTGTCCTGTGGTGGCACTGCAGGGAGAATGAACACTTGCTACCAAGTTTGCCTACAGTTGATCACTAGGGTCCCAGCAGGGGATTAGTTTATGGTTAGCTTATTGTTAAAGGGGTTTCCGGGCACAGAATAGAAATTCTGAAAATGCTGAAATCTTAAGAGGTTACAGCTAAATAGCGTCAAGTTGCACCTTTTCTTCTTCCTTTCTGAATCATCTTCTTCATCCCCTGCACCCACCAATCTGCTGCTGTGTTTGCATCACTTTGGCCGTAAACACAACAACAGTCTGCTACCTACAACTCCCAGCATGCATAGAGCTTGTTTACTGGCCAGCACTGTAGCTCTGCCCACAGCTCACCGATCCTGCAACTTATCAACCTCCCCCTTATTGAGCAGACAGACAGGAGCTTCCGGCACTCTGAACTGCACATGAGCAATACAGCTCAGTGCTTACGCTCCTGTCCTCCCAACATGCACTGCTCACAGGATGTGGGAGGCTGCGGACAGAGGAGGAAGTAGCAAATGTGGACAAGATCTCAGAGGAAGAAGAAATATATTTCAGGCGGAGGGTCACATAACATAGAATATAGCTAGATCAGATACAATGAACCTGTTCTAAAATGACTTATTTTGATGATGTTCATTTTAAAATGTTAGACTGTGCCCAGAATACCCCTTTAACAGACCCCTCTAAAATCTGATTTTCCAAAATGGAGAACTCTTTTGATCAGTGGTGACCCAGTAACGCTCTGGTTTCCAGTCTGTACGTGCCTGAAATCCACCCCAAACCTCCCATCCAGCAGTAGGCTTTTAGTCTCTCCTTATTTACCTGTTAAATGAAATCCATTTGGCAGGATGACAGAGGAGAAGGTATTCTTGCTCATATTTGCATGTGCATAGATTGCCTTTGACAGTTGCTTAAAACCAGTGACATATTGGGTTGGACAGTTTTATACAGCATTGAACATTCTGTATTACGTTGGACAGTTTTATATTGTGTTTGAGAATTTACTTGTCCTTATTAAATGATGAGAGCTTTTCACTCCACGATTATCATCCATCTTACCATAAACCGTTTGATACACTAGAAGGAGAAATTAGTATCTACCATAATGTGTTCCGTTACTGTACTTCAGTGGTCTACAACCTGTCGGGACAACTAGTCCCAACAACCTGCCACTAATAGGGCATGCTTACACTTGTAGTGTCACAACAGTGGAGTAGCCACAGGTTCTATTAGCCGGTGTGATATCAATGGGATAATATTCGCATAGGGTTTTTAGCTACAGTCTAGTGATCTTGTGTATATTTTTCAGAAATCGGGTTTTCAAACATTTAATGAAAAAATAACCCCAATGATAGGTAATGGTTAAAAAAGTGAAATCGCCATTTCTAATCAGTTCAGTACCATCAACCTGCTTCCTTCTGCTGTTACTTACTGATACAGGAAGCAATGATGTCACACTCATCACTCACTGCAGCTTATTGGTGGCCTCAACGGTCATGTGACGTTCCTGCACGCATGACCACTAAGGCCAACAATTGGTTACAGCACTCTTGTAAGGGATGAGCGGAACATTATCACTTTCTGTATCGGAGGGGACTGTGTCTGTAGTGCTCGACTGGAGACAGTGAAAGGGTAAGTAATGGCTCTTTTATTATACCATTACCAACCTTGTGAATTTTTTTTTTAGAATTTTGGAAAACCCATTTACTCTATTTGATTTCAACCCCTTCCTATCATGCTACTTACACAAAGGGTGTCGGATGTCCATGATCAGATGTTCTCGATTTTTAAATGCTGCTGTTAATCCTGCAAGCAGAATTTAAGTGTCCCATACGGCATTTAAATGTGCCAAGCAAATTGCCTGCAGTGAGATTGTGGGCAGAAGATTGGGTGTTATGGCAGGTTGGGACCTAGTAAAGTCCGTGGATATTTGCCTATTGTGCTGTGCCTATGGCATGGCTTAATAGAATGCCTTTCAAAATACAGTGTAATGCAGTACTATAGTATAAGCAATTGAATGATCAAACAATTGAAAAATACAACTCAAAAACAAGCCCTCATGTTGCTATGTCACCGGGAAAATAATGATTCATTTAAATGCAAGGATGGAAAAATGAAAACAGAAAAGTGCTGCTGCAGACAGGAGTTTAATTCCTTTTTAATTCCGGTAATAGCTGTGTCACATACTAACACCTGGAAAAAACTGCCGTGTGTTCTTCAGAAGGGTTTTTACAAGTGTTTTGGTGGAGATTTTGCAATTTTTTTTTTAAGTAGCATTTTGTATTTTTTTTTCCTTTTAAGATGACAGAAACCCGATGGAACCCATTATAGTTAGTGGTCATTTGATGGATCTGGCTTGCCATTACTTTCATTATTGAACTGAATCTTATTTATGCGGTTAAAAAAAAAATACTGCCCCAAACCAAAAACATTATGTAGGTAAACTTCTCAGCATTTCCGTATAGACTTGAAGACGATTTCACATGAGCGGATTACAGGCACATTTATGGATGAGTGGCCTGACCTGTCTCGAATTCAGAACATCACAGGAGTCATTGCACAGGAATGGGCGAGAATAAATAAAAAGGGGCAGCGCTCCTGGGGTAGAAGATAAATAAATTCCAAACATACAAGTAAAGCAGAGGGGACTTACCTGGTGTGATCGGGCCAGCCTAAAAGGGCAGTCCGTCAAACCTGAAGTCCCGGTTTGCTTACAAATTAGCCGATAGTTACTAGTTATTAAAGCATCTAGAGGGAGGAGAGCGGCAATGAAATTCCAATTGAAATCTCGGAAATGTGAAGTAGAGGATGAAAATGAGTGAACAATACCCAGCGCTCCAGGGAATATGACTATTTATTTGAAGAGAGTAGAAGTAAGGAGTATGAACTTACTTTACAGGGGGTCTCAGTTTAGAACACCCGAAACGATCAGATACTTATGGCATGCGTATATGTATGTGTGTGTGTGTGTGTGTGTGTATATATATATATATATATATATATATATATATATATATATATATATATATATATATATATATATATATTATGAAAGCCCTCAATCACAGACTGACTGGTTGATTCGCCACTAATTCTCTAACGTCCCGATGTCGTACAACATAGAATTTGGCAGGAGCATTCTTTAGGTCCTAAATAGGAAAAGTAAAGGGGTCACAACTCGAAAATGAAATGCTAAGCACAAAAATATTGGCGCCCCTGCGCAATGTATCAAATCTAACTCTCTAACTTCCCGATGTTGTACAAACATGAAATTTGGCAGTAGCATTCTTTAGGTCCTAAATAGGAAAAGTAAAGTGGGTCACAACTCGATTATTCAATACCAATTGCAAAAGTATTGGCACCACTATATAATGTACCTAATCTAATTCTCTAACTTCCCGGTGTCCTACAAACATGGCATTTGGCAGGAGCATTCTCTAGGTCTTAAATAGGAAAAGTAAACGGGTCACAACTCGAAAATGCAATGCTAAGCGCAAAAGTATTGCAACCCCTATATAATGTACCTAATCAAATTCTCTAACTTCCCGGTGTCGTACAAACATGAAATTTGGCATGAGCATTCTTTAGGTCCTACATAGCAAAAGTAAAGGGTTTACAACTCGATTATTCAATGTCAATTGCAAAAGTAAGTGCACCTCTATGTAATGTAACTTCTTTGTGTCGTACAAGCGTGAAATTTGGCGCGAGCATTGTTTAGGTCCTAAATGAGGAAAGCGGGAGGGATGGCACATTCTGCAGAGGGACTTCATTACATGCAGCCTGAGGAGAATCAAACGCTCCTCTATGTGTATACATATTTTATTCCCCAGTTCCTCTAAAGTAACCTTGACTTAATAAAATTTTCCGTGCAAACAGGTAAACACCTGTGTCAAATTAACTCTGGCGAGGCCAGGTATATCAGCTAGTTTTGTGTTTAGGCCATGTACGTCTGAGATGATAATACGCCTTTAACTTCATGAACTTTTCTGCTGTTGTTGGTTGTTTGTGAATCGATAAACCATTTTTTAACAAATACAGGCTTAAAAATTTTATTTCTGGTTGTACACCTGCGTATGGATGTCCTCCTGCTCCGACCTTGGACAATCAGTCATCAACGATACTTGGTCAATCCAGCAGCATTTTTAATTGTTTATTAAATCATTGAGCCTCGTGTGGTGCAGAGTGTAAGCTCTCGCCTACAACCTGGAGGTTGCAAGTTCGATTCCCATGTGAGTCAGGTAGCCGGCTCAAGGTTGACTCAGCCTTCCATCCTTCCGAGGTCGGTAAAATGAGAACCCAGCTTGGTGGGGGGTAATAAATAATAATTACCTGAAAGCGCTGCGGAATAAGTTGGCGCTATACAAATACCACGATTTATTTTATTTATTTATTGAGTCCATGTAGTGCATCTTGGAGGATCAGTATATAAATCAATACGCACAATATACAGTACAGTAGATATGCAGAAGTAGGTAGGTGGCTATAGGTAGGTTGATAGATATAAACAGTGGGCAAGAGAGAGATATTAGACCGATGTATAGATATAGATGGATGGGTATTAGATAAGGGGATTGGTAGAGGTGTGTGTGTGATGAGGAATTGTCATCTATGCATAAAATTGGCTGTACATTGAATGGCACTCTATCACACAGTCATGCCGCATCTTCCCAGTTCTACCTCTTTGCTGAGCACATGACTGGCATTAAGGGACCCTAGCGAAGCCTCAATAAAAAGATGAGAACAAGTTTCTGTCAGAGCCCAATTGCAGATTACACACGTCTATGTGGATTGTGCCTGCACTGACGTAAAACCATTTTCTGAACTCTCTAATGGCTAAATAGATCCAGTCTCTCCACAGATTGCAATTCTTCCAGAGGTTGAAAGGTTTGAAAAAACTAACATGTCAGGCCCCAGCGCCTCCCCAGAGCCGCTCTGTCTTCTTAGTTTGTGTCCACGCTCATCGCGCTGTAAAACTAATGCCGCACAAAGTGCTTGCACTCTCCATCTCTTTGTCTGCACACAGCGGTGCTGCTCCGTTCTCACTGATGGCGCTGCCCTATGGGGAGGAAGCTCTACTTGCATGGAGACGCTTGTCAGAAGTTTTTACATCAATGTTGCATTTTCACCTTCCAAAGCTTCAGAGCTTTAGTCTTACAAAGATCTCCAGTATAATGGAACATTCCTTCTCTTAACCGGTTGAGCATGACTGCGTAGGAAACGCTATATAGTTGTCAAGCTTGGAGTGTATTTTATAGGGCTGCAACCCGTGTGACTTTGTAATAGTTGTGCTTTATCTGACATTTTCAGTCATCTAAAATGTTAATAAAGATTGCTTACCATTTCTATAGTCGAACTCCTCAAGGATATTTTAAAGATGACCTCTACAGACATGTCTTGTGTAGTAAATACTTGTATTCCCCATGAAATGGCCATTCTTGATCGCTCATGGAAATGTATGAATATATTGACAACTGGGCGTTACAGTTTTCCTTGTCTATAGGGTGCATTTCTACATACTGGCACTGCCAGCACTGACTGTATTAGTGTGTTTGGACATGCTTCTTTGACAAAGGGGACGGTTTCGCCCTGTTGTCAGTTTATCCAAACGCTTTCATGAGGAATAAATAGCACTGTGCAGCATTCTAAGATTAGATGCAGTTGTCAATTTATTCATTTACATACATGATAAGAGAGACAAAGTAATTTTTTAGCAAAAAAAAAAAAAAATATATATATATATATATATATTTTTTTTTTTTTATACACACACACACGCGCACACATTAAGTTCTGGTCACTAGGGGTCTCCATTCCTTCTTATTTGCTATTCACTGCATGTTGTCATGTGAAGTCTGTCTCTAGTAGCAGAGATAACAAGATGGGTTAGAAGAAGTATGTATGTGTTTGGGGAGGGAGGTGTCTGTCTCTTGTTGCCTGTAGAAATCTGTAGAGATGGTGGATGAGAGAAGCAGAGACTCGCATAGATGTGGCTTCAGCAGCAAACAGTTAGTGATTTACTGTCTCACAGCTACTAAAATAACATCTCCACTGCTCAGTACATCTTTAGGGCCACTAATGATGATATATCATGTCTCTGTGTGTGTTACAGACAGGGAGCAGAATCTCCAGTTTTCTCTATGTGCAGTGTATGATAGATGTCACAAATCTACACCCTGCAGCTCAGGGAAAGCTAAAAATTAGGGAGGCTGCTGCAGGAGATTTGGTAATAAGTGCAGGATATAAGTCATATAATGGCTAGGTATTGTGTTATTTCTCATGTATACACAGCAGATTATTAAAAGTTAGATGAGCGAGCATACTCGTTAAGGGACAATACTCGAGCGAGTATCGTCCTTTTCGAGTACCTGCCTGCTTGTCAGAAAAGATTCTGGTGCCGGTGGGGAAGAACAAGGGGGGGAGGGGGAGATCTCTCTCTCTCTCTCTGCTCCCCTGCTCACTCCCGCAACCCACCGCTCACCCCCGCCAGCACCCGAATCTTTTCTGACGAGCAGGTAGGTACTCAAGAAAGACGATACTCACTCGAGTATTTTCCCTTAACGAGTATGCTCGCTCATCTCTATTAGGTTCACTTTAAATATAATGTATCGTTTTTTTCTACCTCCAAAACATTATTCATCTCTTAATTATTTAATTCCAGAATTATTGACTCTTCATGGAGATGAAGTCAGTATAAAAATACGTAATATCTACCCTATATGCAAATTTCAATAACATCGCTACCAGTTTTTTAATTACTAGTATAATGGCCTATTGCGGTGCGTAATCAATGGGTTCTATTCACTGTGTATTACACACACAAAAATCGCATGAGTAATACTCTGCGCAAATACATTTGTGTGGACAAGCTCTTACTATACAGTCTTACAATTAGAATCGGCCCTTTGAAGGCAGCTGTAAGGCTGATGTGGCCCTCGGTCAAAATAAGTTTGACGCCCCTGCTCTAGGGCATGCATATTGCTGCTCTGTAATGCTCCTATGTCAGCATTCAGTAGTTGTGTCATTGAATAAGTAGTATTTTGTTCCATCTGATATGTGCTCTGATGTAACTGACTAATCCCAAAGCTGCGGTGTATGTGAATAGATTTACAAGTAACGTCTCACTCCTCTGGGCCTTTGAGATTCCTCTGGGTGACGACCAAGCTCAATATCCTTCAACTGATGTCACCACAAGACCTTGTCCATCTCTTTGTATGAGCAGATGGCACGCTTCTGACCTCTTATCACCCTCTTCTTTTAAGGCCATGGGGTGGGTTGATATTGTAGATTGATTATTTCGTACTCCTTTTGTATAGATTCTATATTTTAAAGAGAATCTGTATCTTTAAACTCCATTTTGTTGCCTTTTTGGGTGGTTTTCTTTTAATCGAGATATGTTAATACTTCTGTACTGACAATTTTTTTTCATATATCTTTGTAACAGCTAGCTTTATTTTTTTGATACAGAATTTCAAGTTCCCTGCATTGACATACCGTAGGTTTAAGCAGTAACATGCTGGCTGCTTTACATTGGCCTCAGTAGTAACATAGTATGGAGGAAGATTTTGTTAGATCATTATTAATGCAGACAAATTGGAGCTTGTATGAGAAAAATAAAGTTTCAACTGTTTTATAGGGGTTGTACTTGCTGAATTGTGGGGGTTTACTGCTGAGACCCCCATTGTTCTCAAGAACAGGGGTTCTATGTCCCCCCCCCCCCCCCCTCTCGCTTCACCCACCTTTCCTCACTGTGGACTTGCTTCATCTACCGCAGTGAGGTGGAGACTGAATGGAGTGCTGGTTCTGCAAGCACACTGGCGCTTCGTTCACTTTCAATGGGACTGTGGAGACAGCAGAGCGGCATGCACTCCGTTATTACCGTCAACCCTGTTCAATGGATCAGCGAACCAGCAATGTTTGGCCAGTGCCCCATTCATTTTGAAGTAATGTGCAGAGGGGGACACAGGTCCCCTGTTCTCGAGATCAGTGGGGGTCTCTGCAGTGAGATTTTTATCAATCAGCAAGTTTTGGATGGGGAAAAACCGATCATCTTGGTATTAACCCCCTTAAAGAGGGACAAAGAAATGAATCCACACAACATACTGCACCTATAAATGGTGAAGGTTCACTTTAGGGCCCGTTCGCATCAGCTCTAAAGGGTTCCATTTTCTTGCTCCGTTATGGGAACAAGAAAGCAGAACGCGATGGGCGAAAGCAGCCGTAATGTTGTGGAGCCGAATCAACACATTGGCTGCAGCATGCAGTGCTACTTCGTCCCGCATTTTAACGGAATTCAACGGGGGCTCTGAATGGAATCTCTGATACTGATGTGAACAGGACTTAAAGGAGCTTGGTTTCACGCTGGTCTCCACTTATTGCTGCAGAGCAAAGGCATCCTGACAATAGGACATGTGACCGCTATATAATAACTAGCAGAAGTGAGACAGTGATTGGCTGCAGACAGTCACATGTCCCTGGTGTCAGTATTGTCATCTCTGGCTTGTTAAAGCAAGAAGTGAAGACCCGCATGCAGTCAGGCACTGGCAGGATAGGAGTGGTGGTTAAGGTATGACTTTATATTATTTCACTACTCTGGGCCACTTTCAAAAAGTTGTACCTTCCTGGATTACCCCTTTTTAAGGCTTGCTTCACACTAGTGTTTCTGAGCTCCATTGTTCGGCTCCATCCTAGGAATCGAACAGTGGCAAAAATGGAAGCACCATATCCGGTGCATCCTGAGGACCCCATTGACTATAATGGGGTCAGTTGGGCTTTTGGCATGCCCTATGGCATTTTGCCAGACAAAATAATGCACCATGCTGAGCTGTTTTGTTGGGCATTTTGACCTGGATTTGTGCCAGAATCTCCAATGGTAGCCTACAGTGCAAATGTGGTCCGAGCCTACGGATGCGGTTTCTACACTAACATGATTAGGGAATCAGACGTTTTCTACGGCTTCCTGTATCTTGTGATTGACCTCGTTTTTTGTCTTCTTGCTTTAGATACACCAGCTTTGTTCCCTGACATCAAGGAAAAAGAAACTCCCACGCCTATTGAAGAACTTCATTTAGAAAGCTCTATTCCTCACACAGACTCCGGCATCGGAGAAGAACATATTAGCAGCATCTTAAATGGAACTGATCTAGATAGCACAAGCCCAGACGTAATGGGTGAACTACTGTCTACATTGTCATCGGATGTGAAGAAGTCACAGGAAAGTTTAACAGACAGCCCAAACGAAATGCTAAAACCAGCTCCCTCCATATCCAGCATCAGCCAAAGCAAGGGCATCAATGTCAAAGAAATTCTGAAAAGTCTAGTGGCTGCTCCATTTGAAATGGCCGAGGCTGGGCCTGACCCAGTACCGTACCCAGACCCAGCACTCAAAAGGGAAGCCCAGGTCATTCTTCCCATGCAGTTTCATTCCTTTGACAGGTATGACCTCATATTAACTTTTAATGTTTTTCAACCTTTCTTTCTCAAAACGTTAATTACCGTATAATTTATATGAGCAATTTTGGTTGGCTTCGTATATACACATCTGGCCAAACAGACTGGTGTAGTTAATGCCCAATTTTCCTGATAATTACAGTTTATTATTTCACAATGATCAAACACTGATGTGATTGTATCCCATTGGAATGAACATGTCATCAGATTAAAGAGTACACACATAAGGTCACCTGCCGAAACCAGGCAGCACCTTATTATTATTTTTACGTGGTGATTTAGTGAGAAGAGCAACATCACTTCCACATAGGAAAATGCATGAAAATGCACGTCAGACTTAATGGAGTCAAGCTGGCCTTGTGGGCGGGCAGACTTATTGAAATGTAGCTCCAGTCTTAATTTTCTATGGCAGAATTAGCGTGTTCTTGTTGTTGTCCTTTACATCTGAGAGCTTTACGGTCCCGATTCCCTACTCTAGTTCCCATCGCAAAGTGGAGGTGGCAGTTGGGGGACCCAATCGTCTAGCTATTGCTAAAGTATACAACTCCTATTATTTGCACTTGTAAGAATGTGTCGGCAGTGGGGGGGGGGGGGATTCATTAAGACCAGGGTTTACAACACAAGTTTAAATATGATCCCTGTCAACTCCTGATATGCCTCACAAATGAAGAGACCAACAAAGTTACCACAGGGCAACCAAAAGCCTGTTGGTTATGACCCCCACCAAAGTAAAACATGACCTCAAGTATATAAATGAAATAAAACACCTGTGGTAATATTATAAATGACAATCCTCTGGCAGCTCCTATAGACGAAAGTAGTCATGGATCATAGATCATGCCATAATGGTATGGAAATTGGGAAGTCACCAAGCTGACTGCTATCATGCTAGAATATGGAGGAATTGAACACAGGCCACAATCCCCCACAAGTATGTACAGAGCAGCAGTAAAGTCCTGAGCCAAAATGTAACCACCCACCGACATGTTTCACCTAACTAGGTGCCATCGAGGAAAAGAACAGGGACCACCCGATTTCTATACCATTATGACATGATCTATGATCCATGAATACTTTGGTCTATAGGAGCTGCAAGAGGCTTGTCATTTTAATATTTTCATAGGTGTTTTATTTCACTTATATAATGAAGGTTATGTTTTATTTCAGTGGAGGTCACAATTGACATACTTTAGGTTGCCCTTTGACAACTTGTTTGTCTTATTAGTTTAACCCCTTACTGCTATAGGGCTTAACTGTACATCCTGGCAGAGTGGTACTTAACGTAACAGGACATACAGTTACGCCCTGTTTATAGCACACGATCAGAAGAGATCCCTCGCTGTACGGCAGCAGGAGCCAGCTGTCACTGATAGCTGCTCTCCCACTGAAAGAGCAGGGGTGCATCAGGGCAGCAATCCCCGCTGCTAACCCCTTACATGCCGCAATCTATGTAGATCACGGCATGTAAAGGGCTCACAGAGGGAGGGCGCTCCCTCTGTGACGTCATCAGACCCCCATGATGTAATCACAGAGGCAAAATGCTTTTTTTTTTTTTCCTTTCATTTTGCCTCTCAAAAATGCAATAAAAGTGATTAAAAAGAAAGCCATATGTACCCCAAAATGGTACCCATAAAAACTACATCTCGTTGCGTAAAAAGCAAGCTCCATCCGTGGAAAAATATAAGTTATAGGGTGGTTATTGCGGAAAAGTGGAAAAACCTAAAAGAGAAAAAAAAATGTTAGTATCATTGTAATCATATCGACCCAAAGAAAAAAAGTATTGTCATTTATGCTGCATGATTAACACTGTAACCCCCCCCCCCCACCTGCCCCACCCCCACCATAAAAAAAAAAAAAAAAATGGTAAAATTGATGTGTTTTCTCTCTTTGCTATCATAAAAAAAAATTTATAAAAGTTTTACTATAGTTTATGTAAAAACTACAGTTCACCACACAAAAAACAAGCCCTCATATGGCTGTGTTGGCAGAAAAATAAAAAAGTTATGGCTTTTGAAAAGTGAGATGGGAGGAATTGAGCTAAGCAGCAGCACATGTGAAAAAGACTTGGGTATACTAAAAGATAATAGACTGAACATGAGTCAACATTGTGATGCAGGGGCCAAAAAAGGCAAACGCAATTCTGGGATGCATTAAGAGAAGCATAGAGTCTAGATCACGTGAGGTCATTATTCCCCTCTACTCTTCCTTAGTCAGACCTCATCTGGAATACTGTGTCCAGTTCTGGGCACCCCAATTTAAAAAAGACAGACAACCTGGATCAAGTTCAGAGTAGAGTAACCAAGATGGTGAGCGGTCTGCAAATCATGTCCTATGAAGAACGGTTAAAGGATCTGGGAATGTTTAGCTTGCAAGAAAGAAGGCTGAGAGGAGACTTAAAAGGGTTGTCCCGCGAAAGCAAGTGGGGTTAAGCACTTCTGTATGGCCATATTAATGCACTTTGTAATAAACATCGTGCATTAAATATTGGCCATACAGAAGTTATACACTTACCCCCTCCGGTGTTGGCATCCATGGCTCCGACCAGAGCCGCCTTCTCCCTTGATTAGACGTGCTTGCGCAGTGTGCCTTCTTCTGTCCAGCTCCGGTGTGCTCGCGCCGCAGAGGTCGCGGAGCGGCCCTTTCAGCGCAAGAGCGTCTAATCCAGGGAGAAGAAGACTTCGGTCGGAGCCATGGAGACTGGGACGCCAACACCGGAGGGGGTGAGTGTATAACTTCTGTATGGCCAATATTTAATGCACGATGTATATTACAAAAGTGCATTAATATAGCCATGCAGAAGTGCTTAACCCCACTTGCTTTCGCGGGACAACCCCTTTAATAGCTGTCTACAAATATCTGAGGGGCTGTCACAGTGCAGAGGGATCAGCCCTATTCTCATCTGCACAAGGAAAGACTAGAAGCAATGGGATGAAACTGAAAGGGAGGAGACATAAATTAGATATTACACAGTGAGGGTGATCAATAAGTGGAACAGGTTGCCACATGAGGTAGTGAGTTCTCCTTCAATGAAGAAGGTTGGACAGATATCTGTCTGGGATGACTTAGTGAATCCTGCACTGAACAGGGGGTTGGACCTGATGATCCAGGAGGCCCCTTCCAACTCTACCATTCTATGATTCTATTAGATCAAAATCCTCTCAAAATCGTTGTGTCCTTATGCCCAAAATAGGCCATGTTCTTAAGGGGTTAATAGCCTTGTGTGACCCTGGGAAATTTTTGAATTTTTTTGTTTTATAACTTATGAAGAGGTGCCTACACAGAAATGTACCCCAGCTATGAGCTGGAGTAGATTGCTTTATTAATTTACGCCAGCTTCCGGCACAGACCTAAATGCGTTGGTCTGGGATGGCCACACCCCCTGCCAATAAGCCGGCCCTCTTTCTTAAGTGGCTTGTAGGGGTGTACATTGCATAACTTTGCAAGCAAGGATTATGCCAGAATCTTAATAAATTCCCTCATAGTTCTGGCACAGAAATGTGCAATGTTCGGTTAAGTAATGCCCTATTGTTCACGGTTAGCGCTTACATGTAATAATAAACCTTTATGAAAAGATATTGTCCCATTGCCATTAAATTCTGTCTCCTGTAAACCAAGCATTCTCATCACTCCTTACCATTGTTCCATCACCATGGATTCCCCATAAGTTCAAAAACTATTTTTATATTCATTTTACTCATTTGTTTAGCGCATACATATATCCCAATTCTGTACAAACCTTGTCATCGGTTATCTCATTCCCTGTCACCATTGGGGTTCACAAACTAAATTTCAAACTAACCTATCAATATTCTATGCTAACATGGAGAGAACATACAAACTCCATTCAGATGTTGCCCTTTGTTTGGATTCGAACCCAAGACCCCAGTGCTTCCATTAAACCACTGTTCTGTTGCAGCCATTTGCCCTGCAAGCTTAAGGCCCAATGTCCACTTGCACTTGCAGATTCCGTGCAGGGAATCCCACACGGAACCTGCCTGTTCCCGCAGCCATGGACAGTTGTCTTACCTGTCAGGAGCTGGTGCGGGTATCCTCTGTCCATGGCTGGATCTGTTTTCTTCTGCACCGCGGATGCTCTCAGCACGCCGCGCGGCAAGCCATGTGCATGTGCAGTACTTTCCTTTTTTTTAACTCCTGCTTTTTTGTGAATCTGTGGCATGTCCACAGTCTCAGCTGCGGGTGTGCAGCGGATCGGACGGCTTCCATTGACTGCTTGATCCGTGGATCTGCCGCGCAGGTTCCACAAATCAGATTTGCATGTGGACATTGGGCCTAAAAGAAAGGGAAGAGGAGAAACTATATACAGAGCTTTAGGTTATAATCACATGTTGCAAATTTTCCATCAAAATCAAAAATGGTATCCTAGCCAGTGTCCAAGCTAATCCTAGTCTTATTCTTGACATATGTTGTGTGACACATTTATGACCTATTTGACAAATCTGTCACAACATACATTGTACATCATTGACTTTAAAAGGGTTGTGCCATCAGACACTCCCTTTAAGAATGCGGCACCAATAGCGAAGAGTTGATTGCTCTGGATCCCACTCCCGACTGCCTTGGCCAACATCTGACTTTGTGGAAAGTCACCTTCAGCCAGGCATTTCACCCCGCAGGTGATTTTCATGCAAAATACACAGTACAAAAAAATTGCAATGAAAAATGTTGTCCATAGATGCACTTTACCTAAAGGGTGCGTTCACACGTCGCAGATTTTGGTGCAGAGCTGCAGCAGATTTCACCATTCCAATTGAATTCAAAATGAAGGGGTGAAATCTGCTACAGATTTGCACCAAAATCTGGGACAAAATCTGTAGCAAATCGGCGACGTGTGAACGCACCTTAAGGCTGGATCCACACGGGCTACAAAATCTCGCCAGCAAATCATCGCTGCAAAACACATGTATGTGAAGCTCATGGTGTCCAATGGCTACAAAACATCTCATGTGGATAAACCCATTGGACACCATGGGCTTCACATACATGTGTTTTGCAGCGATGATTTTCTGGCGGGATTTTCTAGCTTGTGTGAACGCACCCTTAAGGCTAGAGACAAATGGCCTTAATGCCAGTAAGACCCGAGAAACTGAGGTGCAGCACACCACAAGAACGCCTGTCTCTTTGCTGTTCGATGGGCACGGACCCTGCACATTAAATGCCCTACTGCTGTGCATGAAAATGGACGGAAATGGGATATGCCATGTGTCTTTTCACTTGGACTCTTGGTCTGTGTGAAAAATCGTACATATATGTCATCTGCTAGACAATAACGGGGCTGTGTGCGGTCCATGCAATATACATGGGCAGAACACTTCTCGAAAATACTGGCGTGTGCTATCAGTCTTAGACCGGTTCCACACAGCCGAGAATCTTGCACAAATATGAATCCTATATTTTTGAATGGGGTCATACACGAGTGATGCGATGTGTAGGAAAAAAATTGTGGCATGCCCTATCTTTGGCATCGCCCATTGTTTTAAATGGGGCTAGCAAAGCATCGCCCCACGTGCTAGGTGCACACCAGTGCAATGCGATGCAAGGTTTACCCATAGAATACAATGAGAACACGCAACACTCCGCGATCCACCCTACTTCCCCGAAGTGATGAAGGACCGTTTTACACAAAAAAAACCTTGCATCCGCGGGGACATCGCATGTCCAAGTTTCACGGCCTGATATCGCATTCACCGGTGCTAAATTAGCCTTGGGCAGATATAAATTAAAGGGAACCTGTCACCACGTTTAAAAAACATTCTATGCAGTTACTTTCGAGACATTGGCTTCTTCCCCTGCTTATGGATCATGAAGGGTTGTCATCCTCGCTAGCCCAAATCAGGAAGGCTGGTTCACCCAGAAGACCCCAGACGGCAATACACAGTCCGGGTACGTCCATTGGACTATTAACCTGCATCCGGTGCAGGACTTTTCCAAACTTGATATATGCAGCACTCGCTCACCATTGGGTAGATGTTAGGAAGGGGTTATTCATGATTGACAGTACGGTGTGAACGGTTTGATAGGATTAACCCTGGTGACGGGTTCCCGTTAACAAAACTAACTTGCACAAGACATTTGGAAGACGGGCTAAAGATCTATATAAGACTCGGAGCAGGTATATTTGCCAGCTCAGGGTTGCATTATGGATATTGGCCGATTACGTATTCCTTCTCTGGTTAGCATTGTGTACTGTATGGCACATGTAGCCATTAACCATCCTCCAGGTCTTTTATATGTCTCAGGTTTTAGTAAAGAAGAGGAAGAATGAACAGTGCAGAAAAGCCATCATGCTCTTGTTAGACCCATTATTGTTCACAAGCGAGGGACTCTGCTGAAATGACAACATCGAGATACAAAGTAGGCTAATACGCTTCAACAAAAGGCGCTTCAGTGTTTGTAATGTATGCAGCAGCTCAAGAACTATCGAATGTAAATGATGAGGTGATATTGATGAAAGGAGGGGATTGAGGTCTCGGGGGGCGCCGGTGACGGATTGAACAGAAGCGGCCTTGCTCTACTCGGAACTGAAGCCTGTCGTCTTCACCGCTCAAAGCCATAATGGGAGGTGGCAGTCTGAAATGAGTTGCCACGGCAAAGAGTATTATTTTTGAAATGCTTTCACACAAATCACTAGGCCCCGCATACAACTTAGTTTCATGCTTTAATGTCATCAGGAGGCACAAATTGGTGTGTCTAATTGTTTGCCACCTGCCAGCAAAATGAGCTGCCAGCTTGCCAGACGGGTTTGATTGTCTGTCAGCCATTCAGTCGATTGAGAGTGACAACATCAAAAATTATCCTTCAAACTCGGAGACCTTGGTGCAGCTTTCCGGGCCGCCCTCCTTCACTAGAGCTTCTCCACTACAGCGTGTTTTAATTAATTACCAATATATCTATTCTTACTGCCTCATCTGTGTGGGAGTACCTATAATTAAGGAATAAACTAAGTCACTGCAATACCGAAACCAACAGGGCCGGATTCATATTGCCTTCTGAATTTTTTTTTCTTCTTTTTTTCCTATACACAATTTTTTTTTGATCAGTCCAGACGTTAGCGGCCATGGGAGTTACAGGCTGTAGTAATTACCAAGGGCTGTTCACATCATGTTTTTAATGGAAACGTACATAAAAAAATATGCAAGCTTATGCAATGTTAAGCATATCTATGTGGACTTTTATTTAGGTATGCGCTAAAATGTACTTTTTTATATAAAGAAAATATATGGATTGAAGGAAACCACTCAGGATCTAGGGAGAAAAGCGTAGGAGCAATCTAGTGTCTTACGCCAAAAGGCACAGATAGTGATGAGTGCCTAATAAGTAATGTACACTCACCTGGACTGGTTGTACTGGAGTTCTACGGCCGAGAAAATCACGCAAGATTTGTGTGTTGCGAGACACACGAATATCCACCTCATTCTTTTGAATAGTGTCATACACATGAGCGATGTTTTCCTGCATGGCGATGCTAGAAAAATCGCGGCATGTCCTATCTTTTTTCAATGGGCCCGGCAAGGCATCGCATGACGTTCGAGGTGCGATGTGATGCAATGCGAGGCTTCCCATTGAAAACAATGGGACACACGCCACGGCAGAGAATCGTAGCTTCCCTGAAGTGATGCAAGACGGCTTTAATATAAGAATGCCTTGCATCCATGGGGACATTGCTGTTGGCGAACCCGATATCTGGTCGAGTTTCACGGCCCAATATCACACTCACCTATGTGAAATTAGCCTTGGGGGTTCACGCATAACATAATTGGCTGCAACTCACAGCAGAATTTGCTGTTGGGGTAATCCACACCAAAATTTGCATGTCTATTTGTGGATTTTGATGCGGAATTGCCTGAAGAATCAAAGGGGTTGTCCGGTTACCGAGCAATATTGCTATAATAGCCGCAGCTGCCTTAAAATAAGAAACACAGCAGTACTTGCCCGTCTTCTGCTGCTGTGCCCTGCTTTACTCCCGTTAATTCTTGTTCAAGATGACATCTGCAAAAGTCACCTGCTGTATCACCACCCGCTCACTTTATGGGCACCACGATGGCAGGAGTTCAGAACAGAGAAACTGCAGTCACGTGGCTTCAGCTAATGTCATCTTGCACAATCATTGGGAGGACAGCGGGGCAACTGCACTGGATCCCTGCAGCAGAGGAGGGGTAAGTATTGGTCTGTTTGTTGTTTTAGTTGGAGCAATAGCAGTAATGTTGTCTGGTAACCGGACAACCCATTGAAGCCAGTTCTGCACCAAAATCTGCACACATAGCAGATATTGGTGCAACTTTTCAGCATGGCAGCAAATTCTGCTGCGTGTTGCAGTTAATCCCAGTCTGTGTGAAAGCACGGTTAGCATTTTATAGTAGAACAATGCTGGTTGTGGGAGCAAACAGGAAATCTGAGCTACAAGCCTCTGCTGGTAACAAGGAGAACTGCATATCCTGGACTTCTCTCTGGTCAAGCTGTTAAGACTAGACTCGGTAAAAACATTGGCACAACTCGCAGATATCCAGTAATGTCCAAGATGGAATCC
The DNA here is from genome assembly GCF_035609145.1 of Eleutherodactylus coqui. Taxonomy (NCBI): domain Eukaryota; kingdom Metazoa; phylum Chordata; class Amphibia; order Anura; family Eleutherodactylidae; genus Eleutherodactylus; species Eleutherodactylus coqui. The sequence continues at coordinate 442,968,441 of NC_089837.1, read as the reverse complement.
ACTATGAAGAACTTTTTTAAAATACACCTACATATTATTCAGACATGGATCTACTCATCCATCGGAGTACACAAAAAGTTTTTTATTTTTAATAAAGTTTTTTTGTAACAGTTTTTGGCATTTCAGATCAAAAACGTCTGTGAACTTACAGCTTTACATTTCCATGCATTTCACATTGACTGCAATGTAAAAAAAAATGTTGACCGCATTCAACAAAAAATTGCTCAAATTTAGAAGTTAACAGTTTAGGCACTATTGTATATCCAATGAGTATTCTTCTTAAAAAGGGTTTTCAGGTCCTATAAAAATGATGAATGGCCTGAGGATAGTCTGTCAATATCAGATTGGGTGAGGGTCTGGTCTTCAGCACCCTCCAATCAGCTGTTTGAAGGAGCCCCCTGATTGTTTACCAGGCTCAGCTCCATACTAGTGGTGGTGCCTGGTATTCACTGGAATGGGGCATTGCTGTGGTAAACTGTAATGCCATTCACTGCTGCTGTTAGTATGGAGCTGTGTGCGCTAAACAGCAAGCGGGAAGCAACGCTCGTCCAGAGAACTCAAAGAGCTGATCATCAGAAAGTTGGATGCCCACCAATGTGATATTGCTGGCCTGTCCAAATATAATAGCCTAACGATAGGCATCAATATTATAGAGGTTTTCCAGGACTTAAAAAAAATTATTTTCATAGGCTAAAAATGTTATTAAAGAATGTTATAAAGAAAAAATGCCTACTGGCCTGCTCTGTTGGCCGCCCATCCAGTGCTAGAGCCCCGTTCCTGCCGCTTGGAACCAGGAAAAAGCCAGCAAGCGGTCACGTGCCGTTAATTGTGCACATGACCATTCAGCCAATCACAGGCTTCTGCAGCTATGGAAAAATCACTGCTGAAGCCTGTGATTGGATGAGCAGTCAGGTTCAACATTAGCGACACATGAACGCCAACCGTTGTCTTTGGGATTCCATATGATGGAGACCAGAACTCCAGTGTTGGACAAGAAAGTCACTGGAGCGGGGGAGTATACATTTTTCCTTTTTATTTTATACAATTTTAAAGGGAACCTGTCATGTGCGAACACCAGCATAGACTATGTTATAGTGCTGTTCTTTTAGTAGCCAAGGGTCAGGGGAAGTCATTTTTATACTCCCCTGCTGCCTGATGCCCGTCGGTGAACATCATGCACAGACTGAAGATATGTCTCTTCTGTGAGTAAGGTGCACATGCTCTCCCATAGATTTGTTTTAAAGTGCCACGTGATTTTCACAAACCTACACCGGAGGAAGCTGGTGAGTATAAAAATTACATCCCCGGAATACTTGTCACCTGCAAGAACAGAACCATAACTTAGTTTATGGTGCTGTTCCCACGTGACAGGTTCCCTTTAAGTCTAACCTTTTTTTTTTTTAAGTCTTGAAAAACCCCTTTTAAAAAACTGGATAACTCATTTAAAGAGGTTATCCTACTACTATCTGTTTTGCAGCAGGAAACTGGCAGCTCCATACATTTCACAGTGGCCCAGGTTGGTACTGCAAGCTGAGTCCCATTCACGTCAATAGGACTCGACCTGCGGACCCAACTGGCGCCACTGTGCAATGTATGGAGCGGTCTGCTTCCTGCATTAAAAAAGCTAGCAGTGTGACAACTCCCTTAATGTTAGTCCCTACAGCTATATTATAAATTGTGTTGTCCATGCCTAGTATAAGCTATACACAATGCTGGGCATCCTATGCTAATCTCCTATGTGTTTTCTCTATGCTTTCCCCCCACAGAAGTGTAGTTGTACCAGTGAAGAAGCCCCCACCTGGCAGTTTAGCTGTGAACACAGTGGGTGCCGCCAGCGGTGGTAGTCTCACCCCCAGCACAACACCAAATATATTCGCTGCTACTGGAGCAACACCCAAAAGTATGATCAATACAACAGGTATTTGTTCCTTCATTTCATCTTCCATCAATAATGTGGTGTTGGTGATGTAAGTCTTGTGCCCGCAGGCATCGGTGTTGTGTAGCTTGCATGTGAATGTGCTTACACTTTGCGTAGACTCGAGTTCACGAAATATCAGTTTAAAGATATATTGCTGTACAAGTCAGGAATAGAGATGAGCGACTATACTTGCTAAGGCACATTACTCGAGCGAGTAGTGCTTTAGCCGAGTATCTCCCCGCTTGTCTCTAAAGATTCGGCGGCCGGCGCGGGTGACAGGTGAGTTGCGGCGGGGAGTGGGGGGGGAGAGAGAGATCTCCCCTCCGTTCCTCCCCGCTCTCCCCCGCCGCTCCCCGCCGGCCCCCGAATCTTTAGAGGCGAGCGAGGAGATACTCGGCTAAGGCACTACTCGCTCAAGTAATGTGCCTTAGCGAGTATACTCGCTCATCTCTAGTCAGGAATATACTGCATATGCAATAAAACCTGAACATCGGGCCTGTCTCAGAGAAAGTGTCCTTGTTATCTGCAGCAACCAACCAGATCCCTTGTTTCTTCTGTGCGGTATAGAAAATGGAAGCTGAACTCTGATTGGTTACAACCAGGCCATTTTTTTCTCTGAGACTTTTCATGTCACTCTATGATATCATGTCTTGTCCTGTCCCGTCCTGTGCTGCTCATATACTCCATGTGTCCTGCTCTGTTATGTACCACTATATGATGCCATATGACATGCGCTGCTTCGTTCTGCCGCATAAGATGATATGCTTTCATGTCCGCCGCAGCTCTAGTTTGCTTTAGTGCCCACTGGTAACCAATATTCGTAGATTGTAGTGAAGAACTCGTTGCAACACTTTGTGGGCTCCGCTAGAATTCTTTAGAATAGGTCTATCTTTACAGAGATAACAGGATAGATCCTGAAGCAGCCTAAAGTCTGTTATCTGCTTTACACGGGTGTAGCTATAGGGGGCGCATAGGCAGCAGTTGTACCTGGGGCTGAATAGCATCCCTGCTACATCAGAATACATCAGTACTGTATGGGGGACCCTGGTTCAGATTTTGCATTAGGTTCCAGGAACTTTATGTTCCCTTTCTGAAGCTTTAAGTTGCCTACGTCACCTCCTTTGTACACCTATATAGGCAAAAATACTCTAAATATGCATTTGTGTTAGCTTCACAATTGTAAATTTCCTTCACCATCAGAACTCAGAGTTGGCTCTACAACAGCCTACAAGTCAACTAACATAGCCCTGATCAGAGATTGCTAAGAAATCTATGGTGTCAGTAGTTGGGAAGAAGGCTGCAAGAATTCAACATATTTCAAAATAGTGTATTTTATCCCTCACCTACTGCCATATTGCCTTTTTACAGCAACCATATATGGGTCTGCTGATATGCTGCCTTTCTACGGTGTTGCAAATTGCCTAAACTGCTATGAACAACAACTTAAGCATCAAGTAGTGATCAGAGACCTATAGATGTTTAATGCCGTACATACCACAGTCATAGTAACCATAGCATCTAAGGAGTTGGACAGAAGGGGCTCTCTCTCTGTACCACGGCCTCACATAAATATTTACGGCTTTGGGAATTTTTTCCTCTGGTCTGGCTTTGAGAAAACAAGGGGATGAGTCCTAAGGATATCTAGGACTTACCTTCTGACCAGTTTCATGTAGGAAGTGATTTAACTTCTTAGTACTGAAGCTCGTTTTGCTTAATGACCAAGCAATTTTTCATTATTTTTTCTCGTCTCATCTCTAATGCAATAACTTTTTTTCATTTTTCCGTTGACCTAGCCAAAATAGGGCCTGTTCTTTGTGGGACAAGTTGTATTTTTTAATTATATCATTTTGGGTTGTAAATGTATTGAATAACTTTTTTAGTCCATTTATTTTCTATGAAGATTTTCCAGCACTGCTTTTTGGATGTCCTTTTCATGGCACTCGGCATGCAGAATAAATAATGTGATCACCTTATTCTCTGGGTTAGCACGAGTTCCGTGATACCAAGTTCATAGGCAGTTTTTTTTTAATGTTTTGCTTTTTTTTTTTCCTTTAAAGATTTTGATAGTGTCCCTGCATTCCAAGAGCCATAACATTTTTTATTTTTTCTCTGTGAGGACATGTTTTTTTGCAGCCCAAGCTCTAGATCCCATTTTTGGAGAACATAACCCATAGATCAGTTTTTATTCTATTCTTTCTAGAGGCAAGATTATCAAAATCTGCATTTTTGGCACATTTTATTTCATTTTTTTTACAGTGTTCACCATGCGGTATAAATAGGTTACATTTATTTTGAGGGTCAGTACGATTACTTTAATACCAAATTTATATAGGTTTTTTTTTTTTGGCTACTTTTTCATACCCAGAGGCCATCTTCAAATCCTCTGGGTGACATAGCAGCTCATCAGGACCCCATCATTACATTGCTAGGTTCAAATGGGTGACAGAGAGAGCCCCCTTCCTGTATCAGCCTTTTATATGTCGCGGCATGTTTCTCCGATCCCTGCTGTTTAGAGCAAGTGCCGGGCTGTCATCCAACAGCCGAGCACCTGCTACCCCTGGCACGAGAGACCCCTACCAGGCTTCTGATGCAGCACCGTAAAAAAGCACATGCATCACAATAAGGCCAGTTATTGTCCACCGTCAAAAGGCGTATGGGTGGTCGTTAGGGGTTAAATAGTACCATATGCTATGCCCTGTCATTCTAAAATATAAGTTGTAGTTCCTTAGAGCAGATGCTATGACCTCAGCCTAGTATATAGTCCCATCTCGGGCCTTCTCACTGCTCCGCTGCCGCGTGATGATGATGTATTATGTCTGTATGTTTCACATGTTGAGGTTTTCTCTGTACAACAGGTGCGGTGGATTCAGCCTCCTCCTCCTCCTCTTCATCATCCAGTTTCGTAAATGGTGCTACCAGCAAAAACCTACCAGCAGTGCAGACCGTGGCTCCCATGCCCGAAGACTCTGCGGAAAACATGAGGTAATGATCATCGCTTTGTATACTTTGGTATATATTTAGAGGATGACCATTTGTACTTTTTACGTCTGAATACCTTTTAACCCTTTCCAATCCACTGTCTGACGTCTGAAGACACTCTGATTGAAGGCTGTACAGCTCCAATGTCGGAAGATGTCCGGCAGGGTATTCTTACTGCATATTACTGGCCGCTCTGTTGTTGGAGGCCTCTCCAGCATGTCCCACACCACACTACTGTCTCTACCCAGCAGATGGTGCCATTGTATAATGGCAGAAAGAGAAGGCCCCCTAGGAAACCCTGAATCCAAAATTGGATTGCAAAGGGTTAAGTCTCTGATCGCTGTCTAAGCTGCTTTCCCGTTATATATACGACTGGAGTCGAGGCCTAAAAATAAAGGAAGCAATTCTGCGCATCCTTTACATTGATGTGCATTTTCTATTGGTTTGTTACTAACTATAGACTAAGACTCACATCGCCGTATGCCTGTTTACATCAGTGTTGACGAATGTTAACAGCTTGTAGTATAATTAAAATGAAATTTGCATGTGTGTTCCCCCTATATTTACAACGCAATGACATATGCAGGTATTTGATAATTAATCATTTACATGCTCCCATACAGTTTCTTCAGATTGCTCTCTCCTAATGAAGAATCACTGGTTTAGTCATGCGTGTAATACTTGCGCACTCATCTGCTCAGGTCTCAGCCCTCATTGTCCCACCACCAATTTGTATCGTCTTACTCGATGGTGATTGCATTCACGATAATTTTCCTATACTCCTATTTATTTTCCCTCGATACGGACATCTATTTATGTTGCCTTTGTTGTTATGTTAACAGTACATTGTTTCTTGTATTCTGTATTCACAGTATCACTGCCAAATTAGAGAGGGCTCTGGAGAAGGTCGCTCCTCTTCTACGTGAGATCTTTGTTGATTTTGCCCCATTCCTCTCCCGGACATTGCTGGGAAGTCACGGACAGGAGCTGTTGATAGAAGGTATGCAGCACCAGTACTTGCTCCTTATTCCTTTCAGATTCTTCATTATGATTCTTTATCTTCTTTTCTTCCCTCCTTTGTTTTTCTTGGATGCAATAATGCTAATTAAAGAGAAGATATAAAAGGTCATGGCCAGTCTGCGTTGTTATTACAGTGAATATTGAAGGCAATCATAGAGTTATAACAGCGATTCCCAACTGGTGTACCGCGAGAACCCATCGGGGGCGCCGCAGCTCCTAGGTTGGGAATCACTCAACTTTTGCTAAATTGTTTTTTTCTTTTGACTTAAACCCCTCCCCACTGGACTTCCTAGCAAGAGGGGAGGGGGGTTACGGCTGCACTAACAGCACACCATCCGGTACCTTGAAGGTCTAAGCGCCACTTATGTGATCCGCACGGTGCTGCTGATGCAAGTGTTTGCACCCAGATTCTCCCTCCCCTGAGCTCTCTTACTTGGTTCTGCGGAAGTAGAGTAGAAGGGAGGAGGAGGAGGAGGAGTCCCACTGCTGTCCATGAATCCTGCAGCAGCGTGCTGATCACAGGAGCGGCGCTTACAACTTCAAGGTATGGGATGGTGTGCTATCAGTGTGGCCATGAGCCCCCTCTTTCCTCTCGCTTTGCTGGTAGTTTTCCTAGGAAGTTCGTTAAATAGGCATAAGAAGTTCAATAAAAAAAGTGATTTTGCCAAAAATATTAAAAATGGGGACCCTCTCCCCATCATTACTTGGGGGAGGGTTAGGCGAGGGACACAGAAGAACTACCGTTAGGGTAAATTTATAAAATGCATATTTTGGTGCAAACCCGCACTAGAATCTGCATCATAAACTGCACTGTTTCCCTGGAAAACCCATTAAGGGTGTGTTTACATGGGGCAGCGTTTTTGCATCCAAAACAGAGTAAAAATCTCCACCATTGGTGTACCCGGCTGATTTCAGAGGATACAGCACTCATTTCTTAAGTCTTCAAGCTGTTGGTGCACTCCACCTGGTACCCGGTAGCCTGTACTGAGCGTTTCCACAGCTGATTTTAGAAAATAGCGCACTCCCTCTGACCTGCGAAGTATTCCCGCTCATGGTGCCTCCTTCACCGGGCATCCAGCGGCCTCTCGTGAGTGCAGTGCTGCTGGTCAGGTGATGTGGAAGTGACCAGTGGCACTATGCTTATTATAGGCCGCCAGTTGGCCAGAAAATCCGAGGTAAATTCATACACCCACTTTTTGGTAGGGGTGCCCCACGGTAAAAAAACTTTTTCCCTTGGGTGCGCCAAGGCTGAAAAGGTTGTGAAACACACCTCTGTCTAATTTTGTTTGGCAGCAAATTTCAAATGTGTACACCAAGTATATGCCTCTAATGTGATGCAAAGAGGGCCTACAACTGCATGCGCTTTCAACTTGTCAATAAGATCTGGCACCGTTTTTGTAGGAAAGCAGCTATGTGAGTTATGCAACTTTTTAATATACTCTAGGCCACCAGAGGGCAATTAAAATGGTCACCAATCCACTCAAGATTTTCCAAAGGACAAGGTTTTTCAGTCTTGTCTTCATTTATGACCAACCCCATCTCCATGCGCCTGTTATGACAGAAATATTAATTTGCATCCAGTTGACAAACCACATGACGATGGGGGATTGTTTGGAGGACTGTTGAAAGAATAGGAGATTGTTTGGAGGGCTGTGGAAGACGATGGGGGATTGTTTGGAAGGCTGTGGAAGACGATGGGGAATTGTTTGGAGGACTGTGGAAGATGATGGGGGATTGTTTGGAAGGCTGTGGAAGATGATGGGGAATTGTTTGGAGGACTGTGGAAGATGATGGGGGATTGTTTGGAAGGCTGTGGAAGACGATGCGGAATTGTTTGGAGGACTGTGGAAGACGATGGGGAATTGTTTGGAGGACTGTGGAAGATGATGGGGGATTGTTTGGAAGGCTGTGGAGGACGATGGGGGATTGTTTGGAGGACTGTGGAGGACAATGGGAGATTTTCTTTTTTTGAGGACTGTAGAGGATGATGGGGGATTGTTTGGAGGACTGTGGAATATGACGGGGGATTGTCTGGAGGGCTGTGGAGGACAATGGAGAGATTGTCTGGAGAGCTGCGGAGGACAATGGGGGATTGTCTGGAAGGCTGTGAAGGATGATGGGGGATTGTCCAGAGGGCTGTGGAGGATGATGGTGGATTGCAGGGCTGCAGAAGTGGGATTGCAGGGCTGTGGAAGAGAGTGCCCTGCATTAATAGTGTTTGTGTATTTAATGAGTGGCCCAAGACAACTCTTCATCTTCCAATGTGGCCCAGAGACGTCAAAAGGTTGGACACTCCTGTTAAAATCCTTACAGGAGATTTACCACAATAGTATCTAGCCTAGCAGCTTTGGCAATCCTTTGGGCTAGAGGTCTTTCCCAGGGCTTCCATAAGAGCGGGGGTGGATCCCTCTAGCCCCGCCCCTCACCCCCACTCTCTGGAAAGCCCTCTAGCCCTGCCCCCTATCTCTCCAAATATGGGGATATATGTAAGAGATCCCTGTATCTCTGCCTCCCCCTCTCTCCTCACTATGGGTAATTCCAAAGCTCTTTCTATTGATTTCAATGGGGCACTGCTTCCACCGGCCCAATTGAAAGCAATGGGCGATATCGCAACTTGGAGTGAGTGAAAAAATCACACATGAGAATGAAACCATTGAAAATCATTGGTTTCAAAATCATGCGTTTTCATGCATCGCAAGAAAATCTATCGCCAGTGTGAAAGAGCCCTAACTTTTAGGACCACGAGATTTATACTGCTGATGCCTAGGATTGCCTAGCTTGGATATCTTTGTAGCAAAGAAAATGCAAGTACTTGCAGCTGTACCAGCTGACATTCTTATTAGCCCAATAGAACAGAGGCCAGTAATAAACATCCCACTTCTTTCTCCTTCAGAAATGCTGGCAATGCAGCCATACTGCCTATTAAAGTTCAAAAAGTTTTGCCGAGAGTCATCAGGCATTCTGTTCTAAAGCTCCATGAAATTCAATATTTCTGTAAGTTGAAGTTAACTTTACAAGTGAGGAAATCTGCCGTCAGAATAAGCAGTAACCTTTGATTTATGAAGAAGTGTCATTATTTTTTATTGCGAATACCAGTCCCTTCCCTAAGCTCCTATCTTATTATGTCTAGGGAGGAAGATGTATTGCAACATAAAACACTTATTCTTCATGTAATTTGTCACTGGGTCAGGATGTCTGCTTTTCATTTTAGCTAAATACAAGATTTGGTAATTGACAGCTTGGTATGACAATCAGGAATGTTGTCACATTACCTGGGCTTCAGTGTAGACATTTTAATATATTGTGTATGTAAATATATATCATTTATATATGAGGCTGTTCATCACATTTTTAATGCACTTTTAGGGTATACGTTAAACATACATGGAAAAAGTATTTAAAAAATGCAATTTTAAGCATCCATGTCCTTTCTTGGCATTTAACCATATATCCATAGGTTTCCATGCATTTGTGTCCACTTTTAGATAAAGTATATATTTTTCATGGTGAAAAAACATAGGATAGAAATGGTCGTTTTTTTTGGCAGATCTGTGTACCAGATTCGTAAAAAGAAAAAAATGGGAACAATAGTTTCTGTTTGATGGCAAATTCGAAATAAACAGAAAGCTGTTTCATTTAAAAAAAAGTTTGTGCGGATTGGTTAAAAGTGGAAACCAAACTGCTGAAGTGAATGAACCCTGATTACAGTATATATCGGGAGTACTCATCTACATTTTGCACAGACCCACATACCTAGGTCTGCTGGTGAAATTCTGAGCTAAACTCCATTGATGGTTAAAAAATAGGTGCATTGTGTTACTGATGTGCTGTAGTGCCACTTCCCCTCTTGGACTGGGCGATCACTTGATTGTTGGTGACCCCTGGCATGGCAGAGCAGCTGGGTCTTGGCAGACCCCAGCCCAACTCTGCCAGTGACTGCTGTCAATATACAGTAATAAAAAAAGTAGGAATAGGGGGCAACCCTTAAATGGACATGCACATACTCAGTTGTTTGCCATAACAAATCTCCATTTTCATTTGATACATCCAGCTAAAAAGCATAGGCTCCTAGCATTACTGAAGAAGCAGCATTGCCTTGCTTCAAAACGTGTTGAGGTTTTTAGCTGGTTCTAACAAATAAAAATAAAGATTTTTTTTTTATGGAAAAGGGGTATGTGCATGTCCATTTAAGGGTTGCACCCTATTCCCAATTTTTTTTATTTTATTTTTTATTACTTTATTTACTACTCGCCAACTCGGGGGGTTGTACACTTACGGGTTGGGCTGCACCCAATATTCTATGCATATACCTCTCCTATCAGGACACATTCATCACTACTGCACTTGATCTTCACTGGACTGGCTCCAGTCTTTTTTTTTTTTTATACACCAGATCTTCTATACTATCACTATAGGGGAAAGTTTTCCCTTGTAACTGGGTCTTCTATGGATGCTGTTCCCATGGATGCCCCAGTTACAAGGGAAAACTGTAAAAGAAGGAAGAAAAATGACCTTGTTAATGTCCCCCACAGGCCCTCTATGACGTCACGGGGGATATAGATATTAAAAAGAAATCTGCACAAATAAGTTTAAAAAAAAGACAAAATTAAATATATTTTAAAAAAAAACAAAAAAAACCCCAATCTACCTAGCCCATGCCAACCTAAACTGTTGCCATATCTGCCGTGCTATCTGAGACTATACAAATTCTACATCAGAACGTTAAAAACAATATGTGGAAGTCATTCTTATACTTCTAGCGTAAATGTACTCATTTTGAAACTAAAGAGTTCTAAAGTAAAAAAAAAAAAAATAATAAGTTTTTGTACATGTTATGATTAATAAAAGAAAAAAACAAATCGGTGGAAGACGTATTAAAGAATAGCCCTGTACGTCACCAGAAAGACGCAGCAAAAATAATTTTGACAACTCAAGAAAAAAAAATGGGGCTATAAAACCCCAACATGTGTAAAATCCCTAAAAAAGTCCATCCATGAGGAGCGAAACGCTCTGGTCTTCAAGGGGTTAAAAAAAGAGCACGGCTCCGTTCCTGGCCGGTGTCTGCAGTCCTGGTGTAGACTGCGCCCGTGTTGGTAAATAGAACAGTGAGAAGTGTTTGCAGCACCGAGTTTTACCTGACGAAGCACAACTATATTACTGCTTCTAAAACGAGCCTCGTCGTCTGAAGCCGGCTGTAACGTGCAGCGCCCGCTCTACAGACTCCTAATGATTTGTCTGTTTAGAAGTGAGGCATATAAAAATGAAGGGACTGAACTCGGAGAGTAAACACACAATTTGCACTGCTTGCATTTTAGATGGCTCAGTGCTAACAGGACTGAAAACAATGGTAAACTGCCTGCTTAGCTGGGCTTAGCATCTCATTAGGATCACTCCGGCTGCATTTAGGAGACTTTGCTTCCCGATCTCATGTGTCTTCATAGAATGAATTCATTTAGGTAGAAAATGCTTATACTAGAAAAACATCCACTGCGGCCGGCAAAGCCTGTGCTTATGATTAACGGCCATAACTGCGCTTCTACCTGAGGGATTCAGGCGCAACTCGCATCAGACTGTACAACGATAGCTGCCTGCTATGCAGGGACAAGGCACATTCATAGGCATTGCACAACCTATGTCTCGCCTGTGAAACGAATAGGTATAGGACGTGCCATCAGGTTTTTTTCCTTATGGGTCCTTGTGGAGAAAACGTAAATGTGTACAACCTCATAGACTGGGAGAGGTAAAAAACTGCTTGTGGAGAGCACCTAGTAGATGTGAGGAGACTTATAAGGCCATGCATGCTCCTCTGGGAAGTTTAGTATGCAAATAGAAGATGGGACAATGCCTCTAGAGTGCCACCTACTGGAAGGTAGCATTCTTGTAGGTCATAAACCAAGGACAGAGTCTTCTCCCATTTGCCCATGGCCATAAGGATCCTTTACACCTTTCATGGTTTAAGTATATTGAATATATTTTTTCAATTTGACCATTTTTCTTTTTGACCGTTTCATAAGTCTCCCTTTTCATGGCCTTTTTATTCTGAAGGCTGCCCATAGTAACCAGTCAGTGCTCAGCTTTCATTTCTTATAAATGTCTATGGAATAATGAAAAGTGTGGTATGATTAGTTGCTATGGGCAACCAAGGTTTTCCTTTTTAGATCTGTCTAGCATCTTAAGAAATCGACTAGTGACCAGTGAGTCAGTGGGCTCCACTTACAAATAACAGATCTCCTAAATTAATGGTCGTTTCCACAGACTATTAAATGAGTGTACCATGTAAAAAATGTTTGTTTAAATTGTTTTTTGCAACAACAAAATATCTATTATGGGTGAACTGCAGCAACTTTTTTAGCTTATGTTGGGAGCAAAGTGTGCCTCCATATAGGTCCTACCGCCCAATCTGACATTGGGTGGGGAAAGACTGCATGCTGGGCAGTACAGTTGCCTGGGTTAGAGTAGAAGCGGCACAGTACACTCCAGGCGATTTTGATTGCCTTGGCAACTCTACTGCCAGTCATATGGTATCACTTTCCACAACCGGTGTCAGATCTGATAAGAGAGCTTAATGGGGTTGTGCCAAGTTATAAAGTTAGCGCCTATTCACGGGATGGGGGATAACTTTATGATTGTGGGGGTCTGACCACTTGGATCCACACTGCTTCCAAGAACTGCAGTCTGTTTAGTCCCCAATTGAATGTAGTGGAGGCATGCCATTGCTCCATTCACTTAAGTAATAGCTCCAGAGATTGTAGAGATTTAAGTGCTCCGGCAATCTCCAGAGTCGTCATTGAAGTGAATGGACGAGCAGTGTGCCTGCATGACCTCTGCAGCAGTTTGGTGTGGGTTCCAGTGGTCGGACCTTCACTGATCATAAAGTTATCCCCTATGTTGTAGATTGGGGATAACTTTATAATTTGGCAAACCCCTTTGAAAAGACCCTGTTACTATGCACTCGGAGGGACTTGTCACTCAGTGTCCGGAGGTGGTGAGGGGAGTACAAGCATATATGAATATGCATAATCTTCATTAAATTTATCCTAGGCCTGGCATATTGCAAAGTTTCAAAAGTTAACTTTACAAGACCAGGAAGCAGTCATTATACCCCGCAGCCTGGCCGGCGTAGAGGACCTGATAGGTTACTTTTATTTTTTTAAAAATCAAAAAAACCCAGCTGCAGTGAATACCTAAGTTATGGTACAGCCCAATGTGGAACTGACTCTCACATCACTGCATACCTACACTGCATGTCCTATTGGATGCTTCCATGTAAGAAGAGTTCTAGGGATGGGACTGAAAAGGAAGCGCAGTTTTTTTTTAGTAAGATTGGAAAAAATTTACTAAGCACAAACTTGGTCTTAAAATGTGCCAGCCTTGTCACCGTGAATCTGCTGGATGATAAACTCTTCTGCCTATCTTTATACCACCTATGAGTTAGCTTACGGTACATTTACAAGGGCGATTTTTTTTCCCATGCGAGTTCTCTGTGTTACGAAACACAGAACTCGCATGGAAATAGAACTTATTGTTTTTAATGGGTCTATATACATGAGTGATTTTTTTTTTTTCTGCAAGAAAAAAAAATTGCAGTAGTACATTTCAGTGGTATCGTTCATTATTTTCATTGGACCTGCAAAAAAGCGCATCGCATTCATGTGCCATGCAATGTGATTTTTTTTTTTAATTACTATGTAAAGAACATACGATTTATTTTTTTTTTGTTGTTGTTTTTTTTTTAGTTTTTTGATTTTTTAAAAGTTTTTTTTCCCCTCCATGTATGAAAAACGCAGGTTGCAGCGATGCATTTTTCTTGCATAATGCATCGCTGGGAAGTCACACATTGACAAGCGCAATACATACAGCTTTGCATTTAAGCCCTGGTCCCTTCCTGCAAAGCAATGCCCCTTGCCTGATGGTGGCGAGCAATCTGTGTCCAAGCATCTGAACCGCATGTGGTACAAGGCATGTAAGACCGTTTTCCAGCACGTTCTCCATCTGCCCTGCCGTGTCAGTGACATTTTTATTTTCTTTTTAAATTCTTCTTCACTAAAGCTAAACATCTGACACAGGGAAACTAATGAAATAAAGTGTGTGAATTTACCCTTTTGGCTACTTTTTAATCTACTTGCAATAAAGCCCGTTGTGCAGAAATATACAATGGGCTCTTCTAAAAAACGGTTGGTCATTTCTTTCATGAAGCATTAAAATACCAAATGTGGGCCGGAGACATGGACTGTCTTCTGCCTGCCGGCCTACAGTTTTCTACATTTGTTAATGGGTTTATATATTTTTTTCGCTTTTATCTTTCCCTAGCAAGCATCCGTTATATACAATTATTTAGAAATCCGTATCAACATTGAAAGATTTCTTTGTATGCAGGGCTCTTTGTAAAGATTTTGTCATGCAAATGAGAAGTAGAATAATCCTCCACAGCGCCACCTATTGGAATGTTTTGTCAGAATCTGTGTCAAAGTAATTTTCCCTGCTCTGGTTCTTGGATAAGTTGAACTTTTATATGCTCAATGCGTACTTTTCGGGTGGGGGAGCACGGGCACAGGGTTCTCAGCAATAAGCCTTGATAGATAGATGTGTGTGTGTGTGTGTGTGTGTGTGTGTGTGTGTGTGTGTGTGTATATATATATATATATATTTTTTTTAAATATATATATATTTTTTTAACTATATATATATATTTTTTAAATATATATTTATATATAATTTTTAAATATATATTTATATATAATTTTTTCATAGATATATATTTATATATAATTTTTTCATAGATATATATTTATATATTTTTATATATTTTTATATATATATATTTTTTTATATATGTATATTTATTTATATATATATGTGTATATATATATTTTTAAAATATATTTATAATATAGAGAGATGGATAGAGATGGATATATATGGATTATTATAATCAGTATGACTTCCCATATGCAGTATAATCGAGAGGTAACACCAATTGGGACAATTTCCTTACGATATAAATATTACATCGAATTTTGTGCAAAGTTGTATAAGGAGTTTGTTTCAAAAATAGTATAATAAATAGTACATGGCTTTCTCTAGTGTTTAGTAGATTGACAAATCAGATGATGTCTGATGTCCTCAAAACATGGTAGAAAAATAAAAAATGTAGCCTTTTTTATATGTATATAACATTGCCCATTTCCCCTGTGTGCTATGTTTAGCTTTATTAACTATTTACATAATATTACTTTTAGGATGTTTGTCCTACACCCATTGGTTGGCGACTTCGCCCAAATATCCCAGTCTGTACATAAAAACGTGCACATTTACACTAAGTCTTGCACACATGGACATGGCACATATTGATAAGTCCTTTCCAACGCCTTTTTCCACATTGTAAGCATGAAGGCAAGTGCAGCCTCCGCAAATTAGACCAATTTTAAAGTTTCTTTTTCTAAATTAATCCAAGCAAACAAAGCATTATAATTTAACTTTCTGCGCTTGCTTGCCAATTGATTCCATTTGTGAGAAGGACTTCTGGTTGGTGCAATGGGGAAATCATTGGGAGTAAAATGTAGACAAACCTTGATAAAGACCAGACGGAATGACTGTGGTATCCTGCTAGACTCCTACACATATTGGAGCAATAAAAAATAAAACACATCAAACCCTCGCTCTTATTTCATAGGAAATATACCCCCCTCTCTTTTAACTTTTTCAATGCCAGGAAGAAGCTCCAAAAAATTATATGGCAGGCCCCAGTGGAATTTAACAAGTTACATGCAAGTTATATACCTCTGAGGCAAGAAGTTCATGCTAAGAGTGGTACAATGGCAATCAACATAGAAGAAAATGTGATTTATTTTTTTTTATAAAGTAGGTCATTTGCATAAAAAAAGCATACAATATTTTTTTGCACAGTTGTATAAAAGAAGCAAAGCTCTGTTCACTAACATGGCTGTAATCTGTGGACCTTTCTTTATGGTACCACTTGGACATGATTATGGTGGCATTAAACTATTTACCGCCTACCCTTGTAAATATATAAAATAAGCCTTTATTGCATATAATTCAGAAACATATAAATTACATTTGTTTTTCTGGAGCCGTTTTAAACATATATTCACAAAGCATCCATTGATATTCCTTGCTTTACATTACAGCAAATGTTAGAGAGAATTGTGTTATCAGAAAGTAACTTATTGTATAAATCAATCCTTTTTTTTTTAAACATGTTTTAAAGAATTTTTCTTTTTTTTAAAAAAATTTTTTTGATAAAATCTGTATTTGATTTATTTTTTAAATCCTGCAGTTTTCACCCAAACCACAAAGCCTTATAATAGTCTTGAGTCTTCCTATTCTGTAGAGAAACTTTTATTTATCATCATAGGTAGGATTATAAATGAAAGATAACACCTATATATACATAACACATGATCCACCATTCACAAAAGATGATGGTTACAGCCCACCTCCTACCCTCCCTGCACATTGACCTCTGCACAGGTCATAGAGCATGCCCACAACACTTTCCTAGTCTCCCATAGAAGACAATGTGTCCCCCTCCTGTCCATTATGTTTATGAGTTTTGCTGTAAAGGTTCTCTATAAATGCTGTTAATTCCAGCCCAGGCAAGATGGCCGCCTCCATAATTATGTGCAGACAATAGAATTAAAAATCTACAGTTAGAAAATAAAAACAGATTAGACAAATAGTGAAACATTCCATCTGGTTTTATTTAATAAAGACCTATAGGTGATACATTTTCTGTAATAATGGCACCTTGTTTTGTTTTCTCTTCCTTAGGCTTTATGCATATGGCAAGTCCGGATTCTGCCTGCGGAATCCCGCATGAAATCCGGCCTTGACCACAGCGGGTGACCCTGCGTACCTGTGTGTGCAGGCAGTCTTCTCTGCCGGTATCTGGGCTGACCTGTCTTCTAACGGTTTCTCTGTACTGCAGATAGTCCGCACAGCGGATGCGGCCCACTTTGGTAGTTGGTTCTCAGTAAGGCAGTCATTTTGAGGACCTTTTTTTTAGAAGGAAGAGTTGTATTCATCAATGGCGCCATTTTGAGGAACATCGCAAGTATTTTTTAGGGGTGGGGGCAAGGGTCATAAAACGCAGTAATTCTTCCACATTTATTTTTAGGTTTTGCTTTTACTATGTTCACTGTGCGGTATAAATGACATATATACGCTTTTTAGTAAGTAGTTGTGAGTAATAAGATACCAAATTTATATTGATAGAATTATCTTTTTTGAAAGTTACTGCATTTTTATAAACTTTTTGCCATATCCTAACGACTTGTCAAAAGTGTTGATCAGTGGGGGTCCGTGTGCCGAGGCCCCCCACTGTTCGCTGGCGTGAAGGGACAGAAGCGCTCACCCGAATGCAGTCCCCCTTTGGCTGTCATTATTCTTTGTCGGGATCTTCTCAGCAGCGCAAGACGAACACTTAGACTTCTATGCATCCATCTGCTGCTGCCGAGAAGACCGGACTAGGAACAGTGACAGCTGAAAGGACACTGCAATCGGATGAGCGCTTCTGTCCCTTCGCTTCAGCTATCAGTGGGAGTTTTGGCACCTGGACCCCCACTGATTAAAACTTTGATGTCAAAAGTTTCTTAAAAGTGTAGTTACTCTTTAGAAGAAAGCCGTTCTTGTGATGCCTATATTACAGAATTAAATCAGATTTAATTATTTTAGTAGGTGATAAAGCTTTTTAAGGAATGCGTGATTTTGATTCTAGATTTTGGAATATGTGTTCTCCTCAGTTGCCCCAGTGATGTAATCCCCACTGTGCCTACTGAGATATCAGGCAGGACTCGCGAGGCTGTGCGCTGGCAGCAAGGACCCCAAAGAATTTTCTGAATATTTCCCTGTTCTAAACATTTGTAAATATTTTGGGCTGAATCTAAACATTTACATATAAGCACATGGACTCCATAACTGAATGCTGATGGCTGTTGTTCTGCCCCAGCAGTCCTTGTGGATTACCTAAATCTTTCTTATTAAATAATCCTTTTCAATGATTTAGATGGACATTTACATATACCATGCATGCTGTCCCTAGGAATCTGAGCCGAGGATTTCATGAGCCAATTTCTTCTCTGCAAGTCATCAGATGCTCTGGTGCAGTTACCAGCCTTTAGTCTATTCCAGTGTATACACAGTATGCTTGTATGTATTGTATTTCTGTTTAAGGCTGGTTTCACATGAGCGTATTAAGACTCTGTGCAGGTGCCGTATAGTTAGTGCCAAGAACGGGATCAAATCCCGTCCTCTCGTAAGCCTTTAAATGATTAGAAAATAGAGCGTTGGCTTTTTCCCCCTCCAGAAACAATACCCCTTCATGTTCATGAGCTGTTTTTGGTATTGCAACTCCATCCCCATTGAAGTAAATCAGACTGATCTGCAATACCAGACAAAGCCCATGGACAGAAGTGGTGATGTTCCTTTCAACTTATCTTCTATAGCCCTTAATTTCCTTTTTTCAGGTACAGATTTGTCCACCCTTAGCTTGAATTTCATTAAAAGGGGTATCCCAGGCATTTAACCTCTTGCGAAATTGATGACCTATCCTAAGGATAAGTCATCAATAGTTGATTGGCATGCATCCGCTGCTCAGGACCCCTGGCGATCAGCTGGTCTCAGCTCCCACGCTGATTGCAGCAGGCCAGATGTTAACAGCTCCATCCGTGTTGGGGTCGGAGCTGGAAGTGCCATAGAAGGTATAGTTCCTATTGATTTTAGTGAGTGCGAAGCCTTTATTATACCTTTTATTGCACTTCTGGCCCCAATGTGGATGGAGCTGTTAACATATGGCCTGCTGCAGTCAGTGTAGGGTCTGAGATCAGCTGATTGCCAGGGTCCAGAATGGTAGACACCCGCCGATCAACTATTGATGACCTATGCTGAGGATTGGCCATCAATAATGCATGGGATTAAATGCCCAGAATACTACTCTAATCTATACAGCTTGTTGGGAGCACAATTCAGTACAATCCTACGCCAGCCAGTAAAAAACATCCTGATCATATAGCTCTGCATGCAGTGTTATTTGGACCAGGAATTTGCTGACATGCATAATGATAACCAGGTGGCACCTATTATACCCGTTCTGCCAGAACCTGCACTTCAGCTTTTACTGCTAAACTAAATCGATCACACAAGCGTGAATGAGCCCTAACGCTCAAAAAGCAAAATAACTGATGTGAACTGGTATTGATGTTGTCTTATTTGGCAAGAGGCACCAAGACTTAGGTGTGTCTACTAATCTGCACCCCAAGAGGTGTTAGTGGTCCTTGTAGTATATCTTTGGCTATTAGCTACTATAGTAGGACATGGGACTATTTGCAATTTTCTAATAGACTTTCGCCAGCAGAGTTGCTACCTGTGATAGCAGGGGTCATCTACAAGCATGTCCCATCTTGATGTTATTTTTTAGCTTGTTGATCCTAAACATTGGTGGGCGAATGATCATTCCCATTTCCCTGTTTAATAAAGACTAGTCTATGTTACACATGGAAATTTGTTATATGGAAAGTCCACAATTTGAAGTGGGACCGATCCATTCTTATAATTTGACGTTTAATTTTGGTCTTGGAAATCGGAACCCCAAAGTTGCATTTGATTCCCTAGTTGTATGAAACGCTACACATCATACAAAATGTGGTGCATAAAATGTCATTCATCAGTAAACCTTCTCTTATGTTCCTTGCTACGTAGGACATTGAATTATATTGCTGTCCATTTTAGCTACAATATTTCAAATAACTCTGCTACTAGGTGGTTTTTACCATGCCTCTCATGATGCATGCCAGAACAATGATCAGGACAGCGCCTTTGTGGATGGGGATGTTGACTGTAGCCAAATACTAGAAGGGAAAACCTGTATGCACTGTCTGTGGTGTACAAATGGGGGATGTGCTAGTGGTGGAAGGCATCCCGTCCCAAAAGGACTTTTGAAAGGGAGCATGCAAGGAGAAATTCTGTGGTGTCAGAGAACCCCAGAAATGACTAAGACACAAACAGTAGGAAAGAAAAAAGACTCCTGTGCTCAGGATACCAAGAACCACCAAAGTAAAGGGAAAAGTCTTGTACAATCAATAACAGATGATCATCAGGAAGTAGTGGAACCACCATGATAGAATCAAATATGTATTTATTGTGTCACAGGAGCGGAGACAACTCGGGGTTTGTGCTTGATAAAGGAGCAACATCGGCTCCAAAACACTGTATGGTTGTTAATAAATACACATTTGATTCCATCACGGAGGTTCCACTACTTCCTTCTGATCATCTGTTATTGATTGTACAAGATATTTCCTCTACTCTGTCTACTATTTGGTGGTTCTTGGTACCCTGAGCACAGAAGTCTTTTTTTTCTTTCCTACTGTTTGTATCCTTCTCATGATGCATACTATTATAGTTAATTCATATATAATAACTAAGATATCGCACCCAAGTGCACAGCAATGCATCCCAATGTGAGATAGACAAGGAGTATCTTGCATCATGAATGAAACGGAGGACTGTTGGCGATCACAGATTATACTGTATTAAAGGTTTACTTTTACTATAGAAGGCGGTAGTATTCAGTAAGCCCCTTATAGAGATATCAGAACAATTCCGTGTACAAGCTGGAGGGTTCAAATAATAGAGCAGCAAAGTCCTTCTATACAGATACAGCAAACGAAAACTGACATTTAATGCGTTAAGCTAACGTAATTATAATGGGCTACAACGCTGTTAATTGAGTTATCATGATGTAGCAGTCTTGTTAATATTGCTACATCTGTATCTATATATTCCTAGTTAACCATTGTTATCTGCTGCATCATACAGGTTTGATGAATCCTCTTGATTAGCTTTGCATATGTTCTATTTACTATCTATACCACTTATGCATTTACGAAATGTTACTTGATTTATTTTTTAATTTGATATATATTTAGTGTTCCCCCAAAATAAGTATTTAAAGCCATCCATTTTTCCAAAACAATCATGCCTATTCTTTGTTAGAATTTTGTAGCTAGCAGATCATCATTCATTGTAGTACTTCTCAAGTCAAAATGTGGCTTAGAAATACTTTGATTGCATGTGTTTGGATTAAAGTCCGGTGTCCAAAGTGTTTATGCAGTTTTCTGTACTGTAATGTATAATAAATTATGGTTTATGTTAAATTAGCCCTAAAATGAGGTCCACCAGTAAGAGGATATGGTGTTTTTTATACAGTGAACTCTATATTGCTCTTATATTAACTTTACTGTGCAAAATAGATTTTACAGGCTTGGAGCAAGCCCTGCTACTAGGACATCTTTCCTTGTGATACTAAGATTATTAATATTCTAAACCGTACTTGCACTATAGCTGTATCATTTTAAAGTGTGCCGCCATGGTACCACTACTAAGGTGGGATCTGTGCCTTTCGTTACAAGCACTGGTAACTACTCAGCTGTGAGAACAGCGGCTTTAATATTGGCTGGGAACGGCCAAGCAACAAAAGAGAAATACCAGTGTAATATTTAGCTGCAGCTCTAGGATTTGTACCTTCCCACTTAATATATACCTAAATATCTATATGTTATCCTAATGTTTGGTAATACTGTAGAGCAATTTTTCGAACAGTGTATTTATTCATTTATGTATTGATTGTTTTAAGGGCTCGTTTGCATGAAGTCCAGTACGTCCGTGGTGGAGCTGGTCATGTTGCTTTGCTCTCAGGTAAGTTTTATATTCCATATTTACTATCGGTTGTCCACAAATTGAGAATGTTTCTATTACTACTAATTTTCTATCTACAAAGATTTAACTATTGCCCAGAACAAAGAACTTCTTGGAATGGGTCAACGATCAGACCCCTTTCAGGTCTTGCCAGATCCCATAAAGCTTTAGCCATACTACCACATTACAATGGTAAAGACAGTTTCTATAGAGCCAGATATGTGATTTGAACTTTCCCAAAAGTTTGTTTTCCTGCTTTCCCATGACGAGACCTAATCCCATATTTGACTCTATATATTGCCCTCATACAGCTGTGGGAATAATGTCTATGGTAACTCAGTTTCCCTAAAAAGCTGGTGATTTTAGTACAGCAGACGTTGGAACCAATCTCCTCTCGTGGATCCCCAACCAGAGTTATCATCAGAGATGAGATTTGACAATGCTGTTAAATAGGTATTCCGGCATTTATTTTTGATGACTCCTCCTAACTACGGAACCCTCCTGATGCAGTATGCCAGCCAATATTGTTGGGGAAAGTTGAGTTTGGTTCCAGTGATGATTTTTTTTTAACAACTTGTTCATTTTTTCACCTAATTTCTGATGGCTAATGTATACCAACAACCTGAGGCTGTGAAATTTTGCTTCCTTTTCACTGCTCAAAGCGCTCGTAAGAAAAAGTTGAACAGAGCGCTTTGGGGGAATATGGAAGGTGAAGCACGGGTGTCGGGCCGTTTTCAGCAAAAATGTCTTCACACTCAGCGCTGTGTGGACAGGTGCGTTGTCATGATGGAAGAATTAGTCAACTGCTTGCCTGTCACCTGTTTGGTTGATGTATAAAAATGTCATGAAGCAGAATATGAACCTTCCAAAGAAGTAATCTATTAGGATGTAGACCAAAAGAAAATAATCCCCAAATGAATTCTGCTTTTACTATAATATGCTCGTAAGACTATGTCCGCACATCACAGACAATCTGCAGCGGATTGTAGCACAGATCCAAGTTAAAATCTGCACCAAAATACAACTCCGAATCCTTGTGTGTTTTTAATGCAGATTTTGATGCTGATTTTAACCTCTCGTTTGCGGTGAAATCCACTATAAAAATCCGCAGCTTAATCAAGACTTTTATATCTGGACCACCAGTTTCTTTACACTACAGATTTTTTATGCCTTGTGTGAATGAGGTTTCCCACCATGCATACATCCCATTCACTGCGCCGCTACTGTAATACGTTGCGTATTGTCTGCACACAAATATTCAGTTATATGTGGCACATCCGCTATGTGTAAATGCATCGGAAGGATGGTTTTGCACATTTTGGTTGAATTGTATGATTCAGCAATTCGGCTGTGTGTATGTATGTATGTATGTATATATGTAAATGTTTTTCAACCCTTAATGATTTATCAGTTTCATTAAGGACTCTGAGCATTGGAGCCTGTAGCTAACGGTTGGCATCTGTGACAGCAATCCACCAAGAAAGTATACATTAGACCTTATATAATAAATAAAATAAAAAGTATATACACATAGTTTGTATCCTAATGTATATAGAAACACATTATCTAGATATAGTGTGGGATATATATATATATAACGACCTGGAGTGTGTAATCTATATTGAAAGTCAGAACTATAGAGATTATCAGTTGTGAATTGTGCCCACTACTAGAGAATTTTCATGGTAGTCTCCTTTCAGCTTGCACAGATCATAGACTATTTGCATCTAGGTCGAAAAATCTTTACCAGATCCACACCAAATGGTATGAATTTTGGTACAATTACACCGCCCCTCCGGTTGAAGAGATGAAATCGATGCTGAAATTACATAAATTGACATACTGCAAATTTAAAATCCAGTGGATTTTCTCAGTGGATGTTATTCCCCCTGTGTGCATAGGATTTGTAAGATTCTATCCACAATCCTTTTCCTATAAATGCTGCAGATTTTCCTTAGCTAATTCTGCTGTGGAAAATCAGCATTTTTTTCTGACCTGTCGGAACATACCTTGGTAATGGGTAAATTGCTGATAATAGTGGGAATATTGCTGAAAATGTGCAACATGACTTAGAATAGTAATATAGTCATCTATGAGTCTTAACATATTGAAACAGGCGAAGAAGACTATCAAAATGACTCAAAACGTTTCGGATCCTGCTCATTATTATCAAAGCGTGTAAAGACCTCCTAAGTGCCTCTGGACTACTGCGAGGGGCATCTCAACACAGAGCGATTTTCTCTTGTATATAAAGCTATATGTAGCCCGGTAAATCGATACATTTTTAAAGAACCGGTTTGGTCCTTATTATAAAGCCTTCAACCAAATCTGGGAATATATAGAGTAGCCCCGTGATAGCGCTGCATCTGAGCCTGCTTCAGTTCCCCCTGTTCCTGATGTTGACAGGCGGCTCGGTAAGGTCTCTCACATTTCACTACACACTTTCAGTTCCTGACAGTGATTACCTTGTATTACCTGAATCAGTGCTTGCCTGAACGTGTGTTCATGGATTCACCTCTTTGACTTTCTTTTTGACAGTCATTTGTAGTCAGGACATCTTTTCTACTATCATTTCAAATGGAAGAATGGTTTTTTATAGCAAGTTTTCAAAATACTTAATACAAATCCAGTAAGTTTTATTTATTTTTGTTTATAATTTTTATTCTATTTTTTTACCTATAAATCGCTCAGTCAATAAATCTGAAAATAAGGGTAACTGGTAATCTAAAATAATCTACAACTTTAATCTAAAAGAACTGGAACAAACCCTTTCGGAATAATGCCTCAAACTGGTTTAATGTAACTGGTGTAAGTATATGCTGCATTTTTAGAGATGCACCTATACAGTTTTGCACCCACATGATTTCTGTATATGAGCTCGGAGGGTATTTGTTTGCTAGATGCATGCTAGTACGATATTCCAGTTAGGATCAGATATAGATGGCCTTGGCTTTTTAGTTCGCCTCGACCTCTATAGGTCTTATATGATGGTTGTTATAGGACTATTTTACTTGTCTATGGCTAATGGGGATATCGGTATAGTTTATTGAGTTATACCAGATAAACGGCTTGAGCTTTACATAGACTGACTAAGGCTTTATTCACACTGGTTGTCTTTGCCAGCGCGTTCTGGCATTTGCTGTATGAAGCAAAAAATACTTCAACCCCGATGGAATCTGACCAATCCCGTTATAAGTAAGTGGGGTCCTTCAGGCTCCATATGAAAATGGATCCAACATAACTGTCATGGCGGTGTTCTAAATGGATGGCATAACGCGAAGTGTCTACAAAGCGTAATAAAGAACATAATCAACACTAAACATCATCACAAGATTGTGATAGTCTTTAATCTTTCAAGAGGCAGGCGGCATTCCCATTTTAATATGTCATCCTTACATGCCTTTACACAAACTAGCTTCATGTGATAACCTTCGGATGACTTTGGTTATATAAATACAGTGTTCCCTTTCCATTATATGACATGACTTTGGATCTGAGACTGATTAGAGTTCCTCACAGTGTATGGTTTAGTGAAATAGCATAATCGTCTACCTACCTGCTGTTTGTTTGCCCATTCTTCTCTGCTTGGTCCATAAGGAAATGATTAGTTTCTGCTCCTCTTCGCATGGTTGATGGTGAGAGAAGCCTTAGAAAAATACAGCCTTGGCAGGGATCCTCAATGGGGTTCCAACTTCAGACTCACTCCTGCGGGGCACTTGCAAAAATTGTAGCCTGCAGGTTGCAATGAGGGTTTCGGGAGAGAAATTCCACCATATCTTTTATGACCTCTGATCTTTGTCATATTGGATTTTTTAAAATTTGTGCTGCTTTTTGTTTAGGGAGAGAAGAAAAATGTCTCAGAGCTTCCTTCACCCTTGGCAGTTCACATGAAGAAAGCACAATGTAATATGAGGTTCTTGATGGCCTCATCATCTAATCAGAGGTCTAACATTACTCATTTGCTGGCTCCAGCAATTCCTGCCATTAGTGGCCCCAGAGATGAAACTTTGCCTCTCGTATTGATTGAAGGAAAGAGTGAGAAATTTAAGCCCTATCGCTGTTCCTTTACTAACTACATTTAGCAGAACCTTATGTACCATACCCTCTTAATGGTTCTCCATATTACACGTTTTGAAGGCACACTAAAATGTCGAAAGCTTTAATTCTCCAAAATTTTCACTCTTGGTTATATCAGATATCTAGCTGCATATAGATACACAAATGAAACACTGTTATTTGACACTTCTGTTTGCTGCTTATGCAAGGGTAAAAGGTTACAGACGGTAAAACATGTCTCCTGTTACATATATGCCGCATTAAAGTGGCCCTCAAAGCTTTCAGTTTAAGACATGCTAGTAGCAAGATAAAGCAGATGAGATCATTTCCAACTCACTACAGTTTGCCTTTAAAACATGCATCGCCTCCGAGTACAGCGCTATAATGTGTTTTAAACTTGAACATTCATGTAGAGATATGTATTTCTAGTATACAAGAGTGAATCAAAAGTAATACCTCCACCGTCACCACAACTTAATGAATGGGTCAAAGCAAAAGTGACCCAGATGAACGCCTGAAGTCTTCTGTTCATGATTGTCACCATTACCTGCAATACATTTGTGTCATCTTTGAACCCAAGTGTGAAATGCAGTTTGGAAAGATTGAGGAGTTTCCTTCTGTGTTGATCTAGCAGATTTAAATTTTTTGGGTCATGGAGAACCATTATGGCGCCATTCCTTAAATTGAACCTTACTCTCCGGGTCATATAGCTATGCCCGCATCTCGTCCCTAGTGACATTTTTGTAGAAGGCCTGATCCTCCTCTTCAAAGGCGTCTAGGAGCTCTTACCAAACTTCGACCCACCTCCTCCGATTGTCAACTGCTTGGGAACTCACTTAGTACAAACTTTGTGATAGAACAAAGTCCTCATAACGATTCTTCAGCCGATTATGGATTTCCTTATGTGCACACCACTCTTTCACTAGAAATTCAAAGACAGTTCTTAATTTTAGCCTCTGATCCATTGTTCTAATCGCTGTCTGAAAAAGAAAAACATACATTAGTAGAGTAAGGACACTCAAATAGATAGAACGTTACGGACACTACTTTTTTATTGATCATTGTTAGAGATGAGCGAGCACCAAAATGCTCGAGTGCTCGTTACTCGAGTCGAACTTTCAGTGATGCTCGAGAGTTCGTTTCGAGTAATGAACCCCATTGAAGTCAATGGGCGACTCGAGCATTTTTGTATATGGCCGATGCTCGCTAAGGTTTCCATTTGTGAAAACCTGGGAAATTCAAGAAAGTGATGGGAACGACACAGAAACGGATAGGGCAGGCGAGGGGCTACATGTTGGGCTGCATCTCAAGTTCCCAGGTGCCACTATTAAGCCACAATTGTGGCAAGAGTGAGACCCCCCCCAGCACTGTCGGCGTAAAGATCGTTCTCCTCTGCCACAGCTGTAACAGCTGTGGCAGAGAAGGACGATGTTAGCCCATTGAATTCAATGGAGCCGGCAATACAGCCGGCTCCATAGAAAGCAATGGGCTGCCGGCGATTGCGGTATGAATTGTCGGGAAGGGCTTAAATATATAAGCCCTTCCCTGCAATTCATCCAGAAATGTGTAAAAATAAAAAAAATATATACTCCCCTTGTCCCGGCAGAACGATGTTAGCCCATTGAATTCAATGGAGCCGGCAATACAGCTGAGAGCTGGCAATACTGCTGAGAGCTGCCCCTGAGCCAATCAGAGGCATCACTCACTCACTCATTCATGAATTCATGAATGGGTGTGAGTGAGATCTGCCTCTGATTGGTCAGGCTGTGACCAATCAGAGGCAGCTCATTCAGCAGGCAGGGATTTTAAATCCCCGGCTGCTGAATACTACTCACAGCTGTTCAGAGCAGTTCAGGAGGACTGCAGCCTGCCGCGCTGAACTCCGTCTGCCGGGACTAGGTGAGTATATATATATATATATATATATATATATATATTTATTTTTTTTTACACATTTCTGGATGAATTGCAGGGAAGGGCTTATATATTTAAGCCCTTCCCGACAATTCATCCCGCGATCGCCGGAAGACCATTGCTTTCTATGGAGCCGGCTGTATTGCCGGCTCCATTGAATTCAATGGTCAGTGCTCGTTTAATCGAGACGAGTACCGCGTGGTGCTCGTCTCGAGTAACGAGCATCTCGAGCACCCTAATACTTGAACGAGCATCAAGCTCGGACGAGTATGCTCGCTCATCTCTAATCATTGTGTATTTTTACTATAGTGCTGTATGATATTGTCTGCTCTTCTCAGCAACTGAAGATGGGCTCATAGAAGTTTGTGTCCAACTTCAGCTGCCAAAAAGAGCTCAAGAGTAATGATCACAGCTGAAGGGGCACAACATTTGGGCGAGCATTTCTGCCCTTTCATTTCAGCAATGAGTGGGGGTCTCAGTATTCAGACTTCCAGTGAGCAAAACGTTTAACATATACATATGAGATGTCAAAAGTTTTTTCTGTAAAATGCAGTTACTCTTTAAATCTCTTGTTTTTTCCCCAAAAGCCAAATGGCTAATTCAGAAATTATGTGTACAGAGGTTGCAAAGTTTGACTTGACCGTGATAACTTTCTGTGACAAGTCGTCTTATTTTAAGGCATTAAAAAGCTATTTTATGTTAATGAAGGGAAATTCATTGAAAAGCCATTGAAGGGGCAAATGAATTGTGGCACAGAAAGTGTGTTGACTAGAGTTTACTTTGCTACATCTGTAGGAATGGTTCACGTAGTATTTGGTGGGGTAGTAATGTATGATCAGACAGTATTGTAGAATTGTTTTTGTTTTCTGGCTAGTGCAATACCACGCTGTCTTTGTTATATATTACTTTCTTAAAACAGAAAGTATAGCTGAAGGCAAAAATTGGAGGAAACATTTTTTGTTATAGGAAATCATTTCCCATGTGTTTGTATCGTAAGTAATTGTGTCTTCCTGTATGAGAAGAAAACAGTTAGTGTTAATGAGGCTATAATAACATATACGCAATTTGATACAAGTTCATACATAATAACAAAAATCCCTTCCTGGATAATCTATAAATAAACTAACAGCAACTCTTGTCTCTGATACGTCTCTAAGAAACATGTGCAAGATGGAGAGATACTTGATTAAATCCAGTTGAAGTTCTGGTTAGCTGGACATTAAAAATGTGACTGTGGATATACACACAAAAGCAGCTTAGAGTTGGATAATCAGTGACAGAATGAAGCTTTGTTTGAGAAGGGGCTTCACTTGTGCATTAAAATGAGCTAGACACGCACCATATTCATAAAAAGTTGATGATCTCCAGATTAAGTTTTCACTCAGCCTAGGCAGTTCTTCTTTTAGCCTGCATACTAATAACTCTGTGATTACATTAGAGATCATATAGTCGTGTTTAAGGGGTTTTACGGGAAAAATAAATAGGCCATATTCACAAGCTTACCTTGTCCTTGGTTCAGCACAGGAGCCCCAGTCATCTCTACTGCACACCCAGAAGAACCCGTTGATGGTCAAGCGCCATTTATTGTGCACGAAACCACTCAACCAATTACGGGCTTCATAGTATTATCACTGCCTTTTCCTAAAATTGGTTGAGTGGCCATGTGCACAATAAATAGTCCGTGACCGCTACTAGCTTCTTCTGGGTTCAGAGTGGCAGGGACTTGGTTAAGTGTGTTGGGTTGGGACAATTTAAGGAGGTGAGTTTAGTTTATTTTACAACATTCCATAGCTATATCATTTTTTTTCTTTGGAAAACCCCTTTCGGAGATTCATTTTTGAAGACAACCTCTTATCTAATGACAAGTAGTCATTCTGAAATGTAGTATTACGTGCTGGCCAGGTTGTGGTCGGATGCATCAGAATAGGACCTGTTTTTAGTGAACAGCTCCCAGCTCTGGCGCATAGAGGGGTAGTCCTGAGTAAGGATCCCACCTCTTGTGAACAGAGGTTGTCTTTATTGGATGACACCTTTAAGCAGAATGCTTTACCCTTTAGAGTTGGTTACATTTTATTTTATAAATTTGTAGAGATCGAAACCTTCATGGTCAAGCAAAGCCCGTTTTAAGAATGTTCCATGCTTCATGATGTAGGGCAAGATATTGAATTGATAAGCCAGCTATTAACAAGACACACGTGTAATGAATGATCTGTGTCACTCTGTAGAATTGAGGAATGACCAGCTTGACTGCCCATATAATTCGGGGGTCTGTTTTTTGACAACAGGTACTTTACATACTACAATTGAATTGAGTTGTTAATGCAACTTGCATGGTTGATACCTGAGCATGATTAGATATATATAGTGTGTGTGTGTGTGTGTGTGTGTGTGTGTGTGTGTGTGTGTGTGTATATATATATATATATATATATATATATATATATATATATATGTCCCGCTGTAAGTACAACACTTTTGCACTACACACTAAATGGTTTATGTTCAATCAGAAAAAAACACTTTTTATATAATTTTTTTCTTCAGGGTAGTTTAAAAAAAAGTGTAATAAGATTTTTGCAGCGTACACCTACCAACATGTCAGTAACTTGATTCTGTAAGTTAGTAGAACTACAACAATGCCAAAAAGATAAATAAAAAAAATATATATATATATAATATAATATATGGATTTCTTTGCTGTACTACTTTTAAAAGGTAAAATTAAAAAAAAAATTTGCTTCTGACCACCATAACTTTTTTTATTTTTATTTTTTTTTAATTGTGCTGTCAATGAAATATGTGAAGACTTGCTTTTTGCGGAACAACCTGCAGTTTCTATTGATGCTATTTTGGGGTATTGCTTTAAATAACATTTTTTCTTGCAGATAAAGTTACTAAAAAAAGGCACGATTTTGTCATTATTTGTTTTTCTGACAGTGTTCACCTAGCAGGATAAATAATGCATTATTTTAATAGATCGTACTTTTATGGTTGCGTCAATACCTCATGTGTATGTTTTGCTTTTTATGTTAAAAAGTGGAAAAGGGGGTTTTATTTTATTTATTTAGCTTATTTTTCTCTATTATTGTGATTGCTTATATAATAAACTGCAATACTTTAGTGACTTCAGTATTGCAGTATATTGCAATTCTACAAGCATTCTATTAGGACATGCCACAGGCACATCTTAATAGGTAGAAATACATAACTGCCCTTAGAGCCTTCAAAAGGCCCTGGGCTGCCATGACACTAGAACTCTGCAATCATAGTTCTCTCATATCGTTGCTGTTGCAGGCATGTATCTGCCGTCAGAGACAGCTGAAATGCATCGTATTAGTAGCAGGCATGGCTCCCAAATCTGCTCATTACTAACCCCACTGTCAGGGGGCGCACACGTATGACCATTAGCATTAAAGTGGTAATCCTATTTTGCGACCCCCATATTATTGTATTGCAAATGCAAAACTAAAGCACTCACTGATGACATGTCTTTTTCAAAAAATGCCCTGTTTTTTTCTTGAAAAAATAGTCATTTTTGCAGTTGTTTACTGCTCGTCGCTAGGGGAACTGACCACTTCTGCTATGGAGTGGAGATAGCCAGTGCTTGCACACTTCTTAGGCCTCCCTCATGCATGTGTTGCGTTAAGCACTGCAATTTAAATTGTTCCACTTTGCCATGTTGTACTTTCATTTTTGACCGCATTGCTGAGGAGCACTAAATACTCAAAAAAAAACCGACACCGCTCGCAAATCGCGTCGCTCGAAAAGCACTGTGATCGAGCGGCTGTCTAAGCGGTCCCATTGAAAACAATGGGAGCCTTATACCGCGATAAGCGCGGTGCTGAAACGCCTCCCTGTGTAAAGGAAGGCCTAACTGTGTGCAAGGATCTGCTGGCTGGCCAGGATTTCTGGAGCACATGTGTAATAGCTCCTGCCGTGGCCACCGCTGCTCTCTGCTGTTTCTTTGTGTAGAAGGGCTTCTGAGAAGCACAAACAAGTTCTAAGCATAGGAAGAGCACGGATTTAAAAGAATGAATTGCAAGTTGTACTAAATCCCTTCCTACAAAGTATACATCAGCTCCTTCTACTCTATAAGACGCTGCCTGCAGATCAGACAGCATGTTCAGCCTGACAGGTTCCCTTTAATTCACCTGAATTCATCTGATGATTATAACTGACAGGACTTGCAGCTCATCCTATTGTATCGACAGCCCATTTATTCATCCGTTAGGATCTCTTCTACTGACAGAAAGCAAATTATATTAGATTTATTTTCTTACATTGGATTTCCTCTATCTTAAAAAAAGACCCGAAAATCCATGGACACGTTTTCCCCAAACTTTTTTTCCCTCTTTTTCCCAAACCATAAGCAGAAGAATTCAGTTACTGTATATGTTCAGACAGGAAGAGGAAATAGCAAGTTTGTTTTTCTTTAAATTACTACAGCAAATTAGATACTTTTATGCCCTTTAAGATGGAAATTCCATGTTAACGACTGTAGATTAGCAAAAATGTCAGATTTTCTTTTCCCCCTTCTCTCGGCTCCTGAATAAATGTAGCATTGCCAGAGGCTCCTTTTTGAGGTATGGTCTAAATTTACGTGACATATCGGATTACGAGTGTCTGAAGGTACATGTCATAGATAATTCAGTTCAGATGGACTGCCTTTCAGATTATACAGCATCCACAATCAGGACTTATTTATCCATTGGAAATCTAGGTGAATGAAAATATACTGTGTTTCATAAGTCCTGTACAAAGCAGCAAATCTTTGATTTTGCCGTCTTGCATCATTTGCTCTTAGTTTTTCTTTAACCATATTCTTAGAATTTTAAAACAATTTTACCTTTTTCCAGCAAGTTCCATCTTGATGATTTGAGGAGTTGTTATAACCTAAACTGGAGAGCATTAACGAAATATTGTATCTTAATAGAGATGAGTGGCACCCAAATGCTCGGGTCCTCATTATTCGAGTCGAGCTTTTCGTAAAATTTGAGAGCTCTACTCGCGTAACGAACCCCATTGACTACAATGGGAGACTCGAGCATTTTTGTATGTGGGCCGCCGGGTCCCAAGCTTTTTTTTTTTTTTTTAAAGTCTCCCTCTCTCCCTCTCCCATAAAATTTGCCATTGGCACGTGCTGTGGTGGGGAGGAGCCAAAAACTAGAGCGGGGTCGAACACGGCGTGATGCTCGTTCGAGTAACGAGCACCGTCGAGTACGCTAATACTCGAACGAGCATCAAGCTCAGCAAAGTACGTTCACTCAACTCTATATCTTAACCATTTGTGTTCATTAGCTAATTCCTTCTATGATATTTGGCATTACCGCAATTAGTTTATGTGGGATTATTTTTGGGCTGCATAACGTATGTATTACAAATCAAAATAAATGTTACTTAAACTCTACCAATACTCTAAAATCCCGACAACTGAGCACCTATCGACCAAACAAAAGATGAGAAAATGTGTGTTTTGTTTTTTTTTATTGTTAAGGGCCAACAGCATCACAAAGGTTTTTCATGTAGCCATTCAGTAAAGTTTTAACATGGCTTTCTGCTCTTGACCTGCAGGTTAATATTTCCCCATGCTTCTGGTACTTCTGGCCTATCGAAGGTTATCGTCTACCTAGAGATTTATTCAGTTTTTGTTTAGAACTATTTTTGACAGATATATCTATAGCTTGAGTTCACCATTGCTGATGATGATCCGTTCCGTCGCATCCGATCTTCGGTCACATCTATGGATCGATTTTCTTCAAGTATTCCTGTCTTTCACCACATCTTTCAGTTTGGTGATTGACCTGTTCGCGGTGGCCTTGTTTGCATCTAGCCATCTTGTTCTTTGCCGTCCTGATCTTCTCTTTCCACTGACCTTACCAAGCATCAGTACTGTTTCCAGTGAGTTAGCAGGCATCACACATCCAAAAAAAGAGAGTCGTTGTTTGATTTTGTCCTTTTAGTGATATTTTCGATTTGAAACGATCCAACACTACCTTGTTCATTGTCATGGCAGTCCAAGGTATCCGTAGCATTCCCCTCCAGCACCATAGTTCAAACGCATCAACAATTTCAATATTGACAAGAATTTACTTGTAGACACTCTTTCCCAATTTGCGGTTTCATCGAAACAATAGATCTGAGAGACTGAATGAGGGATAGAAGTTCCGTTTCTTGCCACATCGATGAGATCAGGAGCTTTTCTGCTGTAATTAGAAATGTTTGGAGATTTGTATGTGAAGGGTTGAGGCTAGCAGAGCGTTTCCAGAGAAGAGCTGATGCTGGGGTTAAATTAAGTGTAGTTGAGCATATTTTATTGACCTGTTCATTTGTTCTCATCAAGACTGAAATACTGGGCATTCCCACCATATATGAACCAGGGTACCTCTGTGGATTCCATATCTCCAAGATCTATCTGAGCACAATACGTTTTGATTTAAATAAACAATCTTGGGTTTTATACCATCTTGATAGCAGTTTTTAAGAGTTTTCCTGAAATAGAGAAGCATGTAGTGAATCCGTGTGTTTTTCTGAAGATTTTGTTTACATCCTCCTTAGGAACCAAGGTTGTTAGGAGAGGAATTGAGTAGCATTCCCTTAGATAGCTATGTCATGAGTTTGTTAGGTGGTTTTGGAAGGAATAGGTAAGTTTTGTACCACATGGTCTCTTGATTTATCATGGAATAAATCCTGGAATCTCTTAAGTGACCTAAGAATATCCAATGTCTCTACAAATTTGAGTGGATAGTTGGGAAGTAGAATATTATCTAGATCCAAGCTGTAATTCTAAGTCCTTTTAAAAATGTCATATACTGTTAGAGGTCTTTAAAGGTTTACTAACAAGTATTGAAGAAATTAAGGAGGCAAGAAGCCTAGGTGGCAATTTATGTGCCTTGGAGGAGTTAAGGCGGAGCTCCTCCATAACCATAATCGTGTCTTTTGTAACAGTGCTAATAGGCTGCCCTGCTGATTTTAAGGGGCGGTTTGCTAAAAAGAGGTAGTAATTGTCTGGGCCTAGTAGAGCCCTCTTAAGATTTATTATAGGGGATATATGAATTGCCTCGTAGTAGTAATGAACATTTGGTAAGCCAGTTTTGCCATGCGACTTCTTCTGAATCATGTAAGAATGTGCTAAACTGCGATTTACGATTACTCCATACAAAACTAGAGAAGAGTTCATATAGTTTGTTAAAAAGGTGTTTAGGAACAGCTATCAGGACTCTCTGTAAGCTATACAAAATATTAGGCAGAACATAGATGGATAGCAGTTTTTCCTGCTTATCCAAGTAATGAAGGGAATATTAAGATGTTTTAGTTGGTCTTAGATTTTCCTGATGAGTGAAATATAATTTAATTTATAAAGTAAGGATGGGTTCAGATGTCAATGTAATTTTTAAATATTTTAATCCTGATGAGGCCACACAAATGGGGAGTGCCATTTTTTATGGAATTGATCATTTTGTCAATATGATTAGGGCTTCAGACTTTTAATTTATTTTAAAACTTGATAGCCTGCCAAAGTGCTCGATAATCGCAAGATCAGAGAAGAACGCCTTTTCCGTGTTTGTCATTAAAATTAAAATATCTTCTGTAAAGGCTGCCATGGAGTGATTGACATCTTCCACTTTTAGAAACCCTTATATCAGTATTGCCTAATTTTTTTGAAGAAGGGTCTCCATCACAAACACAAATAAGGTGGGGGACAGAGAGCAGCCCTGTCTGGTTCTGTTCTTGATCAAAAAAGGCTTTGAAAAGGTGCCATTAATCTGAATTCTGGCAGATGGTTGTATATAAAGAGTGAAGACAGCTGAAATAATTTGTGGCGGGAACCCAAATTTTAACACAACTCCCTTCATGTATTCTGAATTTACCCTATCGAAAACCTTCTTTGCATCTGTACTGAGAAGGACCAGCGGGATGTTGGATTTGGCATAATGTATAGCATGAATAATATGGAAAGTATTGAAATTCACCTCTCTGTTTGGGACAAACCTGACCTATTCTGGTTCTTTTAGCTTGGAAAGAAAAGGAGGAATGCGTTGAGCGATCAACCTTTGCCCACCATTTCTGGTCTGAAGTTGACAAAGAAATGGAGCAATAGTTACCAGACAGTTCAGGGTCCCAACTCTCTTTAGGCAACCTAGTAATTAAGGCTTGTTTGGGAAGTTGCACGTCTGTTAACATGGAGTTATATAGTTTAACAAATGATGGAGGGAGGGTATCAGAGAATTTCCTATAGTAGATGGAAAATCCATCTGTACCTGGGCTTTTTCCATTGAAGATAGATGAGAGGACTTTGGCCACTTCAGTGGCTATAAACTGTTGGAGTAATTGGAGTTTTCCTCTTTAGTTAGGTTAGGCAATATTAAACCGTTTAGAAAGAAGTCAACAGAAGATGATGCTGTTTGGGACCAACTTGTTGGATCACTTTTAGCTAGGTTGTATTAAGCGTCACCATAACCTTGGAATTCGGCAGCAATGTCTGATGCGGATGTGATGTGGCACTGTAGGAGGACCTTATTTGATATATAAAGGCCTTCTCTTCCTGCTTTTTAACAAGCCTTGCCATGGCTGTAGAGCCTATCTCCCTATGTGCGTAGATTTTATATTTAGAAAAAAGAAAATCTCGCACTGCCCCTGCATTTAAGAGGTCCTTCCGTTTGTTTCTAAGGTTTCTCAGGTCAGCTAACACATCGTCATTCATGGATTTCTTGTGCAAATTTTCCAGAGTAGAGATTTGAGTAAGTAGATAATTTATTTAGATTTCCTTTTGTTTTGTTTTGTTTTTTTACATCAACTCCCCTCTAATATATGCTTTATGTGATTCCCAAAGTTCTTGGGTTGAGGCTTCTGATGTGTTATTGCAACTAACGAATTTTGAAAGTTTTTCTGTAAGGAGAGCATGCCTCTTGTCTTCAATAAGTGTGTTGTTGAGACCATTCACCTACAGGGAGGCTTCGGAAGAGAAATTGGCACTTATTGGGGCGCGGTCTGAGATTGTTATTGAGCTGATGTTAACATTAGTGATAGCGTGAACATATTTTTCAGGAATAAATAAGTAATCAATTCTGATGAATGAACCTGTGAATAAGAAGTGTAGTCTTTGACCTCCGGGTTCACAATCCTCCAGGAATCTCTGAGGTGTAGGGCAGAGGGGGTTGTTCATATTTTTTTCTTGAACCAAATCTAAAACGAGAGTAGGAGGAAACAATATCTCACTTTTTTTTTAGTTTCAAAAAGTTTTTATTTAAATAGCAAAAACTAAAGGGAATGCCATTTATGCAACAATTTTCCCCACGCAGGGGGCATACAAAGCAAAAGGAAATAAAGGTTTAAAAAAATTCTAATTAGAGTAAAAATTTTGTCATAGATTATCTCACGGTTTATAAAAAATTATACATTTTGCTCATTTGAATCAGACTTTTGAACTAAAACCATAAAACATATTCAACTTTTAACATTAGGTCGTTTTGCTTCTCACTCACTACACAATTGCAGCGAATTTGAGGATATAGATTTAACAGTATATAGGCAACGGGATCACTCTAGGTTGAAAGCAAGCTATGTTTAAGTCCTGGAATATCAACCAGCTCAATCCATGGTCTCCATATTACGACAAACCTTTCTAGCGTTTCAGACTGTATGGCGTGTAGCCTTTCAAATAAGGCAACTTGTGAAATCCTATTAAGCACCTACATAAAGGACAGGTGGGGCTGTTTCCATCTGGTAGCGGTATGGATTCTGGTCACCATACACTCTGTATGAATTTATGAGCTTGGTATTTAACCGTAGGCCGGTGGTCTCCCAGCAGCAACATCGTTGAGGACCTTTGGAATGGGCCTATAAATGACATATGCAATAGACTAAAGACCTGAGGCCAGAGTCTGGACACCTCTGGACATGACCACCAAATATGCAATTGGAAACCCATCTCCGAACATCCCCTGAAACATATAAGGGTTAGGCGAACAGATAAAATGTATTAATTCTTACAGGTACTAAATAGTTATGGTGTGAGATTTTTATAGATGTCTCCATTAAGGTGACCTAGTGACTGCCTTTAGAGATGGTTTCACAATAGTGGTACCACCTTTCTTCCGACAAGTTGATTTGTAAATCTGTCTTCCAACGTAGCATGAACCGATGTTTACCTCCAGCCACAGGACTATTTAGCATGTTATAGAGCAGGGACAGAGTTCCTTTTTTCATAGGATCGCGTCTGCAAAGTCTTTCAAACATTGTCAAGTTGGTAATTACTTGAGGCGATCTCAACGAGTGCAGAAAATGAACGGCCTGATTGACCCA
Organism: Eleutherodactylus coqui; assembly: GCF_035609145.1. Lineage (NCBI taxonomy): Eukaryota > Metazoa > Chordata > Amphibia > Anura > Eleutherodactylidae > Eleutherodactylus > Eleutherodactylus coqui. The sequence goes on along the minus strand of NC_089837.1, from coordinate 442,930,538 downwards.
ATAGTTCTCCGCTGCAGGGGGTCTCACTTTTTAATAGGTAACACTTCTCTCTTGTCGTATCGATATCTGATCTAAACATGTGAGTGGACTGTGCCTATTCCAGAACACATTAGGAATCCAGTTTTACTTGCAACACTAAGAGAAGGTAAAATGTAAAATTGTATACAAAGAAAAAGAATTCTAAACTCTAAGAAGGATCCATTTTACAGTCTGGTCAACCTCTCGGCTCTGCAGGTAAGGGGAGCCGGGTTATATTTCAGGTTTAGTGGTTCTTAAAGTAAATGAAGATATTTTTCTTGGCCCAGCCGGCCTTTGTTCTTCACAGACTGTCATGGCTTTGATAACATTGTTAGTGGTAGATTTTCAAAATAACTCGTGTAGAAATTTGTTTCACTTTTTTTTTTCCTCCAACTTTGATGACTAGCAGATCTAGAGCTCGCTTAAAGAAAAATCCTGTCTTCTCTCAGATTCTATAGTTATCTCTAATTGCTTCCAGTTGCTGCTCATAAGGTTGTCTTAACCCTTCGGCAACTATAGCAACTGAATGTTGTGTTGATTTCTTTATTAAAACAAATGGCTGGATGAGTATGAATTCAGGATTTGGGTTTAAATATTTACATTCGATGGGCTTCCATGTGTCAGCTGAATTCTCCTTTGTGTTACAAATGTGTCACCTTAGTCCAAGGAAGGTATGGAAGAAATTGTCTGCAGGCTTAGAACAATTGGCCCCATACATTTGTCAGCTTTTGTTTTGCTTTGACCTTTCCTTGGTTTAACAGGAAACATAACTGCCATAAGGGGAGAGGGAAAATCTGATTTTGGTACTTTGTATAGCAAACATATAATGAGGCAACCTGAATCAAATTTGTGCTTCCAAGTAAAAGTCTTGGAAAACTGCATTAAAGATGATGGCTATCTAAAAGATCTAAAATTGCTAACACATTGCAGTAAGTTAAAGCCACGTTTATGGAGACCCAGATATAGTCACAAACCTACATTTCAATGACCATTTAACTTGTTAAAGTTGCAGCTATTTTGGGTGTTTATGACACAGAGGGCTTTTATGTCTTGTTTTCGCGGTACTGCATTCTGAGAGTCAGATCTTAATTTTTTTCTCTTTACTTAGCTGTATGAGGGCTTGGGTTTTGCAGGAAGAGTTGTATTGTTTTAATGGCAAGTTAAAACTATTCTGCGGGATCAGTACAATCTCTATACCAAATTTGTTTTTACTTTTTCATGTTTTAGCTTTGCACACTAAATAGACTTTTATAACAAGAAAATGCTATTCTATTGCCATATTCTGAGAACTATAGCTTTTATATATTTTTTGTCAATAACGCTGTTGGAGTGATTGGATAAACTCCATTTACTCCAACCGTTTACAGCCGCTGAGGTGGCCAAAGACCTCTCATCTGTCCCCAATGGGAAAATCCCAGGTCCTGATGGACTACCCATTTAATATTATACTATATTCTCTGATGTGCAAGTTACATGCACACAAAATTTGGATTTAAAAAAAAAAAATTTGGAGGGGAAATGACCCAAAAGAACAACACTGGCATTGTTTTTTAGGGTTTACTTTTTACAATATTCATCATGTGAGATAAATAACACTTTAGTTTCATAATGTAGATCATCATGGATGGAGCAACATCAATTGTGATTTTTTTTTCTCCAATAGTAAAGCATTTGTAAGGTGAAAAAAATGCTATTTTTTTTAACCTTTTTTTTTCTTTCAAGTTCCCAGTTCAGGATTTGAACATGCAATCCTCTAGTCATTCATATACTTCACTAGAATACTTTAGCATTGCTGACTGTTAGGCTTGGTAGGACCTAATGGGTTCCTACGTGGCAGACATGAGAGGTATTGTTAGTACTCCAGCTGCCAAAGAAGCCCATTTGCACCTTGTGATTACATCGAAGAGGTGCAAATGGCATGATAGGATGATCCCCTCCATCTGTTTAGATACTGTGGTTGCACATAGTTCTATGTTACAGCTGTCACCTGCAGCTGATGGCACAAGCTTAGTTTCCTAGCCTGCACTATTATGGGGTCATCCATGTATGGCAGATTGACTCCATGTATGGCAGATATGGCCGCATATATGTATGCCAGGTGTCACCCAATGATTGTATCTGCCCCCCCCCCCCCACACACACACACACACACACACATACATTGTAGCACTTTCTTTGCTGGGCTTTGCCTGGTGTTTCAGCTTGCCTTAAAAAATTAAGTATCTGATTGGCTAGCCAGTAGACAATCCTCAGTCTGCCCAATCGTCATGCAGATTATTTATTCACAAGCTGTGGACACCTTTGAAAACAATTTAATTGCTACAATATAGCTAAAATAAAAACACATTTGCAACCAGCATGTATTTAAAATGTCATACCGTTTTGTGTCTTCAGCAACCATGTGCATATGTGTGTCTCCATGGTTACAGACTACATACTATTGTTCTTGGCTTCCTGCTCACTATTCCATGTCTTGAAGATACACAGGAAGCAGAGGGAGTGAAGAAACCTATGATTGGAGGATCAAACTGCTATCTCATTGTCTGTAACTTTGGAAATGCCAGCATAGGAGCTGTGGACACAAAAGAATGCGGAATTTTTAATCAAGACTTTTTTGCCTATTTGCCTAATTTTATATTCTAAATGCTTTGTAGCAATAGGGAACATTTTTGAAAAACTGTACATATGCTTAAAGGGGTTTTCTGGGACTCTGGCATCATGGAGTGGTGTCAAAGAAGATAGCTGTAGACGCCTTCTTGAGTGTCGCATGGTCCAGTACAGTAGCCCCCCGTCACCACTAGCCCAAACCCAGAAAAAGTTGATACCGGCTAGTACAATGACCTGTTCATGGCATTATGACCGCTGAAGCCAGTGATTAGCAGAGCAGTCAAGTAAACTTTGTGGCAGCTACCAGTTCTTTCCATATTTACAGTGGTGCTGACTACGGTTCCTGCACTGGATTGTGGTCAATTTAAGGATTGAGTATGGTTTATTGGCTTAGTCCTTTACTTTACACCCCTTCTTCCCCATAAGGTAATATTGCCCCTTTTGTGACACCATAAGGTAATAGTACTCCCCTTAGTCACCCATGATAAGGTAATGGTGCACCTTTAGCAAAGCTCATGGTGCAGAGTGCTAAGGCAGCAGAGATGCAGTCCTAAGCTCTCACTCATGACCTGAAGGTTGTGAGTTCAATCCCCGCAAGGTTCAGGTAGCCAGCTCAAGGTCAACTCAGCCTTCCAGCCTTCCGAGGTTGGTAAAATTAGTACCCAGCCTGCTTGGGATGTAATAAATAAATTACTTGAAAGCGCTGAGGAATAAGTTGGCGCTATATAAATAAGATTTTCTCCTCCCTCTGATGATCTGAGCGCAGGAGGGGAGGAGGATGCATCATCAAGTTATACAGGAAGCTCCTGCATGGTATATGGATGCTGTTAGATGATTATACAAGTACTACGATCAGATTTTTCAACTTTACTAGAAGTTAGGCAGATTGCCTCCGTTGCCCTCTTCCCTTAAATCCACTGGTGCACACAACTCTAACATTACCATGCTGTAAACAATGAAGACTCCAATTGCAGGACAGCAAGCGGTGGTCTTGAAAACCATACAGAATTGATACAGAAATTATATCAAACATTTGCTGAATTCGTAATACCCCTTTAACTGAATTGTGCTGTTTTTTTAAAATAAGTTGCATTACTATAGTCTTGTGAATGCATTAAATAGGGTGTAAGTATCAGAATGTCTTTATCACTGGCTATATAGTTATGTGGTTGCTGTGAAATAGTGGTTTCATGGTTAAAGTACTTTTTATATACGGGTAGTAAATCAATGTCACTTATAATACTGTATAATATAGGCACTGGACGGGTATTTAGCTGTGGAGAATGTGATTTGATGTAGAAACTGAAGCTTTTCTTTGCTTTCTGAATGTGAAATACCACAATAAATACACCAAACCATAATATATGCACATATACGGAGTGAGAATTTATGATCTCTAATTATGTTTCTTCTAGGAATGGCAAAACTCAATTCAGAAGAACGCTGGTCTTGCTTTTATTGAGCTCATCAATGAAGGAAGGTAATGTACAGCTCTTTATTTCCCACTTAGCAACATCAAGTGTGTGTGTATACCAGGGACATAATATAGGGGATGCGGTTGCACCCGGGCCCAGGAGCCTTAGGGGGCCCATAAGGCCTCTCTTCTCCATATAGGGAGCCCAGTACTATGAATAAACCATTACAGTTGGGGGCCCTGTTACAGGTTTTGCATTGGGGCCCAGGAGCTTGAAGTTACGCTTCTGGTGTATACTGTATGTATATCCTTATTAGAGCTTTATTAGAGACACCCATCTAGTAGCGTGTTGAACTTCAAAACCAGCAACAATTCACTGTGGTATAGATTCCACTTGGCCGCAGAAGTCATTCTGTAGGAATATTTGGTCCATGTTGACAAGATGCTTTTTGTACTTGCCACAAATTAGAAGAAGGTACTGACATGCTCTAAGCAGCTGACAGGGAGGGTTCATCGATTCAAGCTGCTTTCGCCAAAGTCTGACCTCCCATCCGCATGGTGCAGCAAAAAACTGGATTTGTCTGACCAGGTGATATTTTACTACTGCTCTGTAATACAATTTTTGCACAATTTTTCACACTGGAGTCTTGCCTTTTTGTTTCTCTTAAACCGCAATGATGCTGGAACTGGTCACCTGCTGTTATAGCCCATCTGTGCTAAGAAATGTAGTGCATTCAGACATGTAAGTTAGGCACCAGAGTTGTAATTGGCTGCAACTTGCTTGACTGTTCAGTGCCTGTTTATCAGAACGATTCTTGACATCCTCCTCTGACCCCTTTCCTTAGTGAGTTATGTCCACAGAATCCCCTTTCGCTGGGTATTTTTCCTTGATCACATCATTTTCTGTATAACATGAGAAAACCCCACAAGGTTGACATAGTATGGAATCCCTGCCCCAGGTAATCTATCACCGATGACCCGGCCTCATTGGAAGCCACTCAGATTGCTGGATTTTCCCATTCTAATGTGGATTCACACTGAAACCGATCCATGGAAAACGTCCTCACTTGATGCTACGCTGCACTCTGGGGTCGCATGTCTAATTTCCATACAAGCGTCGCTCGTGAAAGGAACGGTGTCTCTAATAAAGGGTTGTTCAGCTTGTAGTGTGTGTGTATATATTAATGTGTTATATATATATCTGTATATCAAAGTCAGCCAGTTTTGCTCAAGGCTCTGGGCTGGAGGGTTAGTGTTTTCCACCGTTCTAACCTAGTAACATTGTTTCACACTGAGAAAGTAGGGGAAGGCAATCTGCAGATCCATCTGCTGTTCCATCTGTTTGGGGCAGTGCAGCTCGACTTGCCACATTTACACTTCACTGTAATCAGCCGTGCATAGGAAACAATATTGCAGTTGAAAGGCTTGGTGCTGTCCAAGGTGCTACTTCAAACACGGAGCTGTGGTGTAGCATTAGGTAAATAGATCCGAAATCCAATGTATAGTAATAAGAGGAACAGATCTACATAATCATACTGCTGACAGGATCTCATGCCATTCATTGCTACTAAATAGCAACCAAGTTCATCTCTCGCTTTCCTATGAGTCTATGACTTGATGCTGTATGATTAGCGCCTACAGCTTACCTAGCTCCTTCATGGGCAGTTGTGTTGTACCCAACTTGTAATCGCCCACATCACGCCCTTTCCCAAGTAACGCTCACAGTGTTGTTTGCACGGACAATTTCCTAAAAAGCAGAGTAACATATAAGTAGGTTGTTTGTTTTTTAATTCTGCTGCATAACATTATAATAACATAACATTGTGCGCTCTTCAGTTACAGCAGAAGCTCATAATACACACCTCAGCTGCTGCAGAACATCATAATACACAACCACTGGAGAGCCTGTAAAACACCTCCGCTGCTGCAGAATATTATAATATTCATAGATGTTATAGAAATTTATAATTCACTTATGAGCAGCTGCAGAACGTCCTAATGAACACCTCAGCTGCTGCAGAACATCATAGTACACACCTCAGCTGCTGCAGAACATCATAATACACACCTCTGTTGCTGCAGAACATCACAATACACAGCTGCTGCCAAGCCTATAAAACATTTCAACTGCTGCAGAATATTATAATATACATAGATGTTACAGAACTGTATAATTCACATATGAGAAGCTGCAGAACATCATAATACACACCTTGGCTGCTGCAGAACATCATAATACACACCTTGGCTGCTGCAGAACATCATAATACACACCTTGGCTGCTGCAGAACATCATAATACACACCTTGGCTGCTGCAGAACATCATAATACACACCTTGGCTGCTGCAGAACATCATAATACACACCTCGGCTGCTGCAGAACATCATAATACACACCTCGGCTGCTGCAGAACATCATAATACACACCTCGGCTGCTGCAGAACATTATAATATACACAGATGTTGTAGAGCTTCATAATTCACCCCTTAGCTGCCGCAGAATATTATAATATACACAGCTTCTGCAGAATCCCATAATACACATGTAAGCTGCAGAACATTATAATATACGCAGCTGCTGCAAAACCTGGTAATGCACACCTCAGCTGCTGCAGAACATTATAATATACACAGCTGCTGCAAAACATCATAATTCACATCTCAGCTGCTGCAGAACATAATGCATAATTGTTGCAGAACATTATCATATACAGTTGCTGCAGAGCATCATATTACGCACTTCACTGCATCATAACGCACACCTCAGCTGCTGCAGAGCACCATAGCGCACGCCTCAGCTGCTGCAGAGCACCATAGCGCACGCCTCAGCTGCTGCAGAGCACCATAACGCACGCCTCAGCTGCTGCAGAGCACCATAACGCACGCCTCAGCTGCTGCAGAGCACCATAACGCACGCCTCAGCTGCTGCAGAGCACCATAACGCACGCCTCAGCTGCTGCAGAGCACCATAACGCACGCCTCAGCTGCTGCAGAGCACCATAACGCACGCCTCAGCTGCTGCAGAGCACCATAACGCACGCCTCAGCTGATGCAGAGCACCATAACGCACGCCTCAGCTGCTGCAGAGCACCATAACACAGGCCTCAGCTGCTGCAGAGCACCATAACGCACGCCTCAGCTGCTGCAGAGCACCATAGCACACGCCTCAGCTGCTGCAGGGCACCATAACACAGGCCTCAGCTGCTGCAGAGCACCATAACACACGCCTCAGCTGCTGCAGAGCACCATAGCACACGCCTCAGCTGCTGCAGAGCACCATAGCGCACGCCTCAGCTGCTGCAGAGCACCATAGCGCACGCCTCAGCTGCTGCAGAGCACCGTAGCGCACGCCTCAGCTGCTGCAGAGCACCGTAGCGCACGCCTCAGCTGCTGCAGAGCACCGTAGCACACGCCTCAGCTGCTGCAGAGCACCATAGCACACGCCTCAGCTGCTGCAGGGCACCATAACGCAGGCCTCAGCTGCTGCAGACAGGCTCTTCAGAGAATGTGGGTGTTTTATATCAGTTAAATAGTGGATAGGATGTTCCCTTTTTCTCTTCAAAAAGGACTTCTGCAGCAGCTGAGGTGTGAAGGAGAAGGAATAACACGCCTCAACTATAATGTAAAGGGACTTTGTCCCCATGTTTCTGCAGCGCTCACTGACAGCACCATACGTTAGTGCCTGTCACACCTATTACGGTGATACGTCTGCTGTATATATCTGATCAGTACTTTTGGAGAAAATGGCACTTTATTAGTAGCAGACTGACACAGAACTAGTCCGGATATTCATGAGCTACACTCACCCCGTCCTCCAGCCAATGATTGGCCACTGTCTCTCTATGCATAGTAATGGGCAGACAGCAGGCACTCGATAGCTGGAGGGCGAGGTGGGTGTAGCTAGCTTGCAACTCATGAATATTCAGGACTACTTAAAGTAGTCCTCTATGCATTTGCTGCTACTAATAAAATGCAGGTTTCTCCAAAACTACTGCACAGATCCACACGGCAGACATATTCCTGTAATGAGCGTGACGGTCACACACCTTGTACTGCTCTCAGAGAGGGGTCCAAAACGATGGTGACCGTGTCTGTAAAAATATTAGGAGCCACCTTGGAGCTCTGTGACCTGCATAAATGTAGTTGATCTGCAGCCCTGTGCATTTGTATGGTCACATAGTCACTCCATTATCCTTGTAATGTAGGAGGAATGTCTCCCCAAAGCATTTCCATAATACGTAGTAGTAGACGGACAAGAAGTGTGTGGTCAATGTCCTAATTAACCGATGAGACTCTCTTAGCCTCTTAGTGCTTGGAGAACAGATGCAGACATGGGAAGGATAAAGCACATTAGTCTGGTTGTAATCCAATCCACAATCCCAGGACAATCAGTCAGTCGTATTAAATATTTGATCTTTAATTTGCCCAGAAACACAGATAATTAGGCCTATAATGACTCTGTGCCGGTTTTCTATGTTAACGTTTACAAAGAAATGAAAATCAGTGAGTTGAAAAAAATTTTACCCGAATTTTTCAAAACTTTTTTTGGCAATATTTCTGAGCCCCTAAATAGTAATTGATCCGGTAAGTTTCTCTGCAGGCTTGGAGTGTTAGTTCTTTCATGGGAACAGTGGACTTGAGGAAATGTAACCATTCCTCATCTGTGTGTATATATTGCAACGAGCATTTGGTGATGACACCCATCCAGATAGGGAGACGGAGAACATCTTGGCATCTTCTGCCGCTTTACAGAAGGATTTCACTTGTTGTGAAAAGGAAATGAGGAGGAGATTGCTGTGAGAGCAGGAAGCCGGGATCTTTACTGCTTGCATTACATTTCCGCCAACCCTTGTGGGGATTCTGATAGGAATCTGAAGAGGAGAAATCATTCTAAATATTTATTCTTCTCAGCTACCACTCCAGCGTATGCAGTTCATCAATCACTGCCCGCCTATGTAATCGCGCACTTGTCAACAATTAACAGGACATAAACAGTTGATGAATGGGCAGTTAAATTAAAGTGTTCCCAAGGACAGGCTGAGATTAGAAGCGCGGTCCTCCCAAATATTACCACAAAAGGATCGCTAGAATTAAAACACAGCAAGGTTAATGAGATGTAAAATTACATATAATGCGGCACTATGGGGCTTCCATCCAGCAAATCATGTGTCTGATTCAGCCGGCAGACAAAAGAATCGCACGCCATCACGTGATCGGCCAATCCTGGAGGAATGCTGCGCAAATGTTACATTTAGACTGTTTCACTCTATTCTTACTCCAAACATCTCTATAATCATACTGGATGAATGGATGTAACGTTACATTCTCTAAGCATGCCAGAATGTAACGATATGTTAGATACCGGCCTCACCTGCAAGGCGCTGCAGGGATTTTTTGAAATTTGTTTTTTCATCCCCCGCATTACAAATTGAAATCTTTTTTTCTTTTTCTGTCAGAATAACCAGATCCGGGCTTGTTTTTGTTGGCAGAAGTTGTATTTTTTTATGCTGTCATTTAGTGTACTGGAAGACCTATTGAAAAACTTTTTGAAAAATGCGTGAGTGGGGTCGATTGGAGAAAAGTACTCTGTCATTTGTTTTTGGGGCTTTGTGTTTATGGCGATCACCATGCAGTAAGAATGACAGGTTCCGTTTATTCTGTGGGTCCGTATGATTGTAGAGATGCAGAATTTAGGTCGTTATTTATGCTTCACTACTATTACAATTTTTTTTTTTTAGAATAATTCGCTATCTGTTGCCGTATTCTAAGACCCGTACGTTTATTTTTTCATGACGGTGGTGTGAGGGGTTTGAGTTTTTCTTTTGTGGGGCAAATTGTAATTTTTATTTCTTTGTGATTTATGCTTTTGTTACATTTTTTGGGATGACCAAAAAACAGGAATTCTAGCTTTGTGTATTTCTATTTATTTTTTTGCAGCATGCCATGTGGCATTTTAATAGTTAAGTCTTTTAGAGAAGTAGTGATACCAATTATGTTGTCTTTTTGTTTAGATTTGTTTTATGGGAAAAGGTTTTTTGTTTTGTTTTTTAAATAGCAATTTTTATATATTTAAAAAAGATATTTTTTCCTTTTTACGTTATCTATATTTTATATATATTTCTCACACGATGCATGGAGGGTTGTTTACTTTAAAAAAAATATTTTTAGAATTTTTTTTGTACAGCTCCGATGTCGGAAGACGTCCAACGGGGTATTCTTACTGTAGATTACTGGCTGCTCTGTTGTCGGGAGCCTCTCCAGCATGTCACATACCGCAGTACCGGCTCTAGCCAGCAGATGGCGCCATTGTATAATGGCAGAAAGAGAAAACCCCCTAGGAAACCCTGAATCCAAAATTGGATTGCAAAGGGTTAAACCCTGCCTCCTGAAGCTTTCGTGTTTAGCAGGCCTGACGTCCATTGTAAGGCCCTGAGGTGCCGTCACATCTGCTCGTCGCTCTGCAGTTTTGTGACAGAGGGAGCCTCCATCCACTAACAACTTCAGTAGAACAGTGACTGCAGCTTTTAAATGGTTAGCTTTCACTTACGACCTCAAGGTTGCGAGTTCAATCCCCCTGCACGGTTCAGGTAGCTGACTCAAGGTTGACTTAGCCTTCCAGTTTTCTGAGGTCGGTAAAATGACTACCCATTGGGGGTAATAAATAAATTACTCGAAAGCGCTGTGGAATAATTTGGAGTTAGCTGGCACCCACAGCGTATGGAGCAGTCCTCCATAAGTGATACACATATAGGTCACATTTTGCCAGGGGGTTAAATTATCCCCCCAAATAGCTTTGTAAATATACATATACAATATAGCTAGGCAGGATAGATAGAGATGATAGGCAGATAGTTACAGTAGGTACAATAGGTATAGTAACCAGGTATATATATATAGTTGATGAGGATGATTAGAGACAGTGATAAATGATAAAACACAGTATAAAGACACATAGGTGTAGAGAGAGGTGTACATAGATAGAAATAAAGCGAGAACTAAATAGATTGACAGATGTGGTGATAGAGAAATAGAGACCTATAGCTAAATATCTGAATGTAACTAATTTTATAAGGTCTGTGTATATTTTATTATATTTTTCATTAAGTATCACAAGCCGGCACATCATACATAGAGGTGTAATGGCTGTCTGATAGGAGCTGCATTGTTCTGCGCTGACATGTAGGCTTCTTTATGTGCCCTGAACTGATGGATTGTTGTCTTTTGACATTCCTCCATGTTTTCCTTCTCCTAGACTGCTGTGCCACGCCATGAAGGATCACATAGTGCGGGTAGCTAACGAAGCGGAGTTTATTTTAAACAGACAGAGAGCGGAGGATGTACACAAACACGCCGAGTTCGAGGTAAGCAGCGCCGATGATGAAGTCCTGCCTCTCTGCTTTCAATCAGTCAACACTTCCCCTGTAACTCCATTCACGGGGCCCTTTTTTTTATACTTTAGCAAGGAGAATGTGCGTTTAATTCAGCTCAGGCCATTTTGGACAGCTTTGGTTAATGTCAAGAACAAGGAACTGGTTTATTATTTGCTTCCCGGTCTGATATTCATGAACATATTTGCAGCTTGGAGCATTTCCTTAATCAAAAACAAGTGTCTTAATGTGTACTTATTTCACTCGCTTTTCCAGGAACCCAGCAGATTTATTACAAGAAAACCTTGCTTTTACAATGTCTCATCAGACTAGTTTACATATTTCCAAATTGTCCATCATATGAATAGGAGGTTGAGAAAATGTTTTTTATATGTACCAGGAGGCCGATGCAAATTACAGTTAAAGCTGTTCTTGCCTTTCCAAGGGTTTCGCTGAATAGGATCCCTGTACTCATTAGTTTATATGGTTAGCGCATACAGTTAGTCTAAACCTGTGGGGGTAGGAGGAGGTATATAACTTACTCGGACACAATGGACGCCTCTTCTGCTGTGTGAAGGACCGGCCATTTTTTCCCCATTTTTTTTATCTCTTCCTTTTAAGAGCCATTAGTATTTTTTCCCATCAATATAGTTGGAAGAGAACTTTAAGGAGGACTAATTATTCCATTAAGTGTTCCCTATAATGTATTGAAAGACTTTTAAAAATGAATTGGGTTGAAGTTAGAAACAAAATTTTTGGCGTTCATGTTGCTGTGTAAATCACATGATCAGTAGAGATGAGCGAGCACGCTCGGATAAGTCAGTTACTCGAGCAAGCCTCGCTCTTCTAGAGTAACTGCATTCTCGTCCAAGCGTGCTCGGGGGGGGGGGGGGGGGGGGGCGCGGCGTGCGATAGCACGGGGGAGAGGGAGAGAGAAAGAGATCTCTCTCATTCTCTCCCCTGCTACCTCCCCCGCCCCCCCCCCCCCTCCCCGAGCACGCTCGGACAAGAATGCATTTTCCTGGATTTTGCTGACTTTCTCTATTGATGACTGACTAGTCAGCAATAGTTAATTGCCAGGGAACAGCTGTTTGGATTCCCACTGATCAGCTGACTCCCAGTATCACTGTTATTATGGGCAGCACAGGAAGCAGAAAGTACTGGCTATCGTGCAGTGGTGCAAGTTCATATTGCAGTGCGGTTCCCATTAAGTTCAACAGGAGCTGCGCTTATGGTCAGTGCTTTCTGCTTCCTATGCTGACCACAGCAACAGCAATACCGGAAATCAGCTGATCGGCAGGGACCCGAGCGGCAATTCCCTAACAATCATCTATAGACGTCTTGTCTGTTATCAATTGAGAAAGTTAGCAAAGTGCCAGACCACCCCTTTAATAATGTTTTTAAATGTTTAAAGTTATTAACGTAGTTTTACCTTTTTCAGTCTTACTAGGAAATATGAACATGCAATTGCTTAATCACTTTTACAGTATACTGCAGTATATCTAGATTGCAGTGTATCTATTGTACCTTTTAATGTTAGCCTATTGAAGCAAATGCAGAGTATTAAGGATATGGACACTTTTTTCCGTAGGGGAGAACTTTTTCTTAAAATGCATGTATTTTAGCTGGCAATCATTTTGGCAATAGAGTTTAATTAAAATGTTTACATTGTTTGGCTTCTACATCCCTGTATATATAGACACTGCAGTCTCTAGCTCAATAAGAGATTGATCAGTTATGCTGGACTGATGGCTCTGGCCCCCTTTAGATGTGACGAACGCTGGGCAAATGATGCCCCGCACAACTTCAGCGTCTTTAGTTTTCCCCGCTCTCTCTTCTCCTGCACCTTTTTTATCTGCTAGTCTATGAGTACAACAAAGTTTCTTTGTTGTGGTCTTAAGTTAGCTGATAAAAAGTGCAGAAGAGAGCTGAAAATTGAGCAATCAATTCAGCCTCCTTGGCATCTTCTATTGACACTTAGTGCTTAGTCACACGAACGTGTTTGCACATGCAATAAGCAGAGAATAGAACCTATTGCAGGACTAAAGAAGGCCTGAAGAAGAACCCCGAGTAGGTTTGAAACCTCGTTATAACATAATGTATTTTTGTTAGCCATTAAAAGTATCATATCCACAAGATTACTTGGTTTCTCTTACTGGGAACAATCACATTTTGCTCTACTGGCTAACACCGTACTAACATTTTTTCGTTTTGTCCAATTAGCAAACATCTTACATACTGATACAATACAACTAGTGATGATAGGTACATGAGATGAGATACATCAGGAGTGAAGGACATAGGAAATATAGGATGGTGTCAGGATTCTGTAAAGGTGTCCTCCAGTTGGAAAGCATGAAGGATCCTGAGACTTGACGAGCTTCTTATCTCTGCTAGACAGTTTTCTTAAGTCTGCAATTCAATGTACTAAGGCTGGTGCTTGTTGACCTACAAGCAGAGGATCAGATGGGGAGGCTGGAGCTCTTCAGATTTTTTAAAATATCTTTACAACTCTGTAGATATAATTTTTGGAGATTATTATCATGTGGGCTATTGACTTAATACAAGAGCAGTTATAACATTACACATACCCATCATACAACACGGGAACTAGGGGCATGTAAAGAGAAAGGCAAGTACAAAGGTTCAACACAACTGGAGATGGCTTCATCAGATTGATAGCATGACGTAAACCAAGATATTCACCTATAAGATTTATTATTGTATATGTGCTGTACAGAATTCTGCAGATCAGGTGAAAGAAAACAAATAGCTCTCAAGTCAGTGGGAAATATCTTTCAATCTATTATAGATAATATAAAAAGTCACGCTGACAAATTTTCATTTTCGTGATGTACATTTGTTAAGGTGACGGACGGACGGTTGGCTCATTATGATAATTAAGCAAGCCCCTCTTTGTATCACCGCATCGGTGGGCTGAATTCCATTATGGGACACAGCCCATTGACAAGCGTGTTAGTGTTGCATGAAAAAATTCTCACCTTTAAATTTTTTTTAAATTTATTTCTAAGGTAGGGAACCACATGATTTACAAGTGCAGTAGACTGGACAGGGGAATTGTATATCCCTTGGATAGGCCTACTACACTGGAATAAGAAAGATATGTGAATAGTATTTAACATCATGTGCAGTATATGATAAAATTGTATGGTTCCTTATGTTACAAATAAATGTATGATAACCCCTTTAACTGCATTATGGGATTGAAACATTATGGGGTCTGCATTGCTGGACCCTTTTGTAAAATACAGTTTAGGGCATTTTAAGCTAATGTATAAGAATTACCGTCATCTATAGATAGTAAAGGGGTTGCCCATTGATGAGCTGTTGATGGCCTATACTGAGACTAGACTGTCAATAGCAGATTAGCAGGAGACCCCTGCCGATCAGCTCTTTGCCTGGCTGCTGCACTGGGGTACACAGCCGATACACAGCCAGTAGGCTGACCCCACCGATCTGCTACTGATGGCCTATACGGAGGACAGGCCATCAATAGCTCGTAACTAGACAGCCACTTTAACACCAAACACTATTTTCACGAGATGTGGTCTGAATATTTTAAATGACCCTTTAGTAATAACCTTTTGGCATCACTAGCACGTCCTCTTCATGATCCGTTTTATCCCATTTTAATCCAGTGGGATATATAACCCCTTTTAATCAGAGATGTAATTGAAGCTCCAGGGCCCCAGTGTGAAATCCTTTACAGTGACCCCACCTACCATGTGCCAGTTATGATAATGGTGTTGTCTTCTACGGTAGAGGGGCATTTGGCCCCCTCGGACATCGGCACTGATGCGACTGCTACCTCTGCATCTCCTATAGCTTTGTCCCTGCTTTGAATTGGCCATTTTTGGCAGCAGCCCTTTAAGATGAATACTCTCTTTCATAAAGGATGGCGATTGTATGAAGAGTATAGCTACACATTCTCTACATCACAGGTCAGCGAAACAAGCAGTACAGAGAGTGTTCTCTAAATCACTAAGCCCATGGCATGGACATTAAGCTAACGCAGCCCATTTAGAAATGTGAATATTACATTGAATCATTCTGTCCACTCAATGAGCAAACTGTTAATATTCATTATAACATCATTCAGAGTGAGGCATGATAATTTAATCTTACAGTCCAATTAGAGGATGAAATATTAGCCTCATTACCAGGGCAGACCACTGAGCTAATTGCTTATTTGCTTTGGGTATGTTTGATAACGAATTAACCCTTCAGGTTTCTTCTTTCTGTAGTTGAAATGCACACTTTCCTTCCATACCGTAATCAGAATTTGTAGCATATCTTAAGGCAATATTATATTAAAACTAGTATATTTTATTGAAAATCTTTTTGACCAGTCCAAAAATACAAGGGTCATGTAAAAATTATTGGCAGCACCCCACTACATTTACAGAAAATGTGGTGTATAATACAAAAATAGGTATCATGAGTGTTATCTGTAGGATCGTTCAGATTTCTTCCAGCAACCAGAATATATTAGCATCCGTCAAACGCTACCATCGCACCAAATTCTGCCCTATTGTTCTCTTGACGTGCGCAGATTTCTTTTGTGAAAATTCAGGTTACTTGTGCCATTTCGACTTGGGCTCGCAGCTCTGTGTCCGTCTCATCAGTTGTGATAATGCGTCTCAGAAAAGAATCTCCTCCTCTTTCATATCAAGCCATATGGGTTGCAAACACTTCCATTCAGTGCCAAGCTTGAACCTCCAAAAGTTTGTGTGGAACCCATCTGCCAGTAACTTTTTGCATTTTCAGGTCCTATAAGAATCGTTTGCACAAATTTGGATGAAATATTAATTTTCGCAACCAAATCTTCGCATTCTTGTTGTCTCACGTCCAGTAGCAGGCGCACTGCAGCAATGTAAGATTTGTCCTTGACTGTTACAGGTCTGCCTGCTCCCGCCTCATGTTCTACTTTTTCACGTTCTTACTTAAATGCTGCAACCCATCTTGCCACACTCCGGTATGGCAGTGCCTGTTCGCCACATGATTTTTGAAGGCCTTGGTGACCCTTTCATGCAGTCCTACCACAATCCAAAGAAATCTGCTCATGGCGAGAGAACATTATGTTATATGGCGGAGTTAGGTGAGCTGACATCGTTTGACAAGTCCTCACGGTTGGCAGAAGACACATGAGCGATACTATAGATAACCTTCATATTGAATATATTTCAATTGCATACCACATTTTCCCTGACTTTGTGCGCAGAACACAAATGTAGGGAGGGTGTTGCGAATAATATTTTGCATGGCCCTCTTAACATAAAAGGTGAATACCAAGAGTAAGAAAGTAAAAAAAAAAAAATAGAAAAGGCAATAATTGCACACAAAGTCCAGTAAAAAATATTCTCATCCATATCAATCATTGAAATCACTGCTTTCTTTTTTGAATTTGCTATGGAAAATGAAATTAAAGCTGATTGGTTGCCCCTTGTACTCATTGTTGCAGTGCGGTTTTTACATTGTAGCAGCTCATTGCTGTCATATTGATGACATCTAGTTCTCCAAACAGATGTATCAGTGTTGCTTACCTTTCCAGGTGTGCACAGCTATGTGCCAGGTAAGCTCCTACCCAGGGGGGTAGGAGAGTAGGAAAACATTATGGCTACAGAAAAATGAGGCATCTGGTGACCTGACTGATGTTCGAACTAAGGGGGGAATTTATTAAGACCAACGCTTTGAACACCAGTCTTACTGTTATTCTTGTGCCTATAAGAGGCAACTAAATGTATGACGAGGCACGGGTCTCTTCATACATTACATGCATCTCGGGTCATCTGTGCACCTAAAAAGATACCTGTGCCAGCTATGAGCTGTATAACATTCCTTCTATAGCTTATGCCAGTTTGTGACATAAATTATACACCTCTATCGGGACAGTGCAGCCACCTTTGTCTCATTTTCTGAAAAGTGTGATGAGTGGCATAAATATTCAAAACTCGCAATTTGTTGCACCCAAATTAGCAATATTTTACACTGCTTTTGCCTTGATAAATCTTCTCCTATGAGCTTTTGTTCGTACATTTCCATTCTACATGCTAAGGCCGCCTGCAGACAGCCGGGTCGGATCCGGCTGCGAGAATTCTCGCAGCGGGAGGCGACCCCAGCCCCTGCAGAGAGCAGCGTGTACTCGCCTCCTTCCGCGGCTCCGGCTGTTTGATGTGCCAGCTGCCGGGCAGCCGGTGCATGCACAGACCACAGCCGGCGGCCGGGCAGTGAGATTTCTGTGCGGGGCTCTGCTAGCCCCTCACAGAAATAGAGCATGCCGTGATTTGTTTGCAGACAAATCGCGGCCGTCTGCCTAGAATTGTGTTTGCTAACGCAATCCTATGGCAGCTTCCACGGGTGGAAATCCCGCCGCAGAATTTCCGCCCGTCTGCAGGCAGCCTAAGTCTGATCTTCAGTGGCGTCTCTTACAGGGTTGGTTTAGTACAGATAACCTTATATAATAACTATCATTTTTCTTTTAGTGCAGTATAAAAGTTCTATTTGCTGGTTAAGCTTTCAATATTGTTTTTTACATTTATTTACTGCTTTCCTTGAAACAAAAATTCATGACCTAAAACTGACCTTTTTTGATATGTCATCTATAATATGGTCTGATCACCCATCACACGGTTTATCTTTTTCTTTCTATGAAAAACACTAAGGCAAACGCCAGTTAATGCGTTCTGTTTTTTCTTAGTCACAATGCGCACAGTACGCTGCAGATAGGAGAGAAGAGGAGAAGATGTGTGATCATCTCATCAGTGCTGCCAAACATAGAGACCATGTGACGGCCAATCAGCTGAAGCAGAAGATCCTCAACATCTTGACCAATAAGCATGGAGCATGGGGAGCCATATCTCAGAGGTAAGAACTATGAATAACAGTTTGGACTAGTGTGAATTACATTTTGAGGGGAACATCATTGGTGTGTAATCTAATTAAATCTTAATATTAAAGGGGTATTCCAGGCTTTTACTGTTGATGACCTACCCTTAGGGCCAGGGGTCATCTGTTTGGGATTTCTGTCAATCAACTGATTCTCTGGCCCCATGTTAGTGCAGGGTCAGACATGGTCAACCGTGGTTAAGGCCGGAAGTGTAATGAAGGCTTTGTTTCCACTGAAATCAATGGAAGTGATTTTTACTATCACACTTACAGCTGTTCATTGTGGTCAGAGCTGGAATTGTTATAGGAGGCATCATTTCTATTGATTTCAGTTGCCTTTATTCTACTTACGACCATGACCACCGAGAATAACATCCGACACTGCTGCACTGACAGCGGGCCAGAGGATCAGTTGAGCAGCAAGAATCCTGAGTCGCAGGCCCCTGCTGATCAACTATTGATGACCTATACTGAGGGTAGGTCATAGGTAGTAAAAGTTCAGAATATCCTTTTTTATATCCCCTTTGATTTAATAAACTGCTGTGTTCAGAATTTCGGGAAAAATAATGAAAAGTAGTATTTGGGTTCTAAGAATTTCATCTTTAAGGCCCAATGCACACGGGCGTATGTGCACTGCGGGATCCGGAGCTCCAGATCCCACAGCAAAAACTGCCATAATCGCATGCCCATGCCCATGAGCGGAAATCAAATGCGATATTCCGCTCGCCGGGTGGAAATCCCGGCATGGCCTATTTCAGTGTGAGCTTCTCAGAAGCTCCCTTGGCCATGTCACTGCTGACGCATTGGCTCCGCACGGCACAAGTGTAGCTGGGCACCAGCCGGAGCGCAGAGAGAAGACGCTGGACAGGTAAGCCGGAGGTCACTGCAGGAGCACAGGGAAACATCCCGCTGCGAGGATCTCACAGTCGGAATCCGACCCGGCCGTCTGCATTCGGCCTTACTCCAATATTATAAACTTATGTTTATTTTGTTCCTTATCAGAAGCTTGATTGACTGCACATATGTGGCCAATGTATATCTGAATTTCTGTATTTGATCCAAGGTTCATTAAGGACGAGGAGGGAATGCCAAACCAATCATTGCACGTTTATAGATAAGTGAGTGTTGCTGTTCAAGGGAATAGGAGAAACATATGTGGCACATTCTAAAAATTTCAACCATGGGACACGGTCATTTTAGACAAAGACGGAGAATGCACTTAAATCACATCCTATAGAGTATGACTCTGATATGATGGGCATGTAGCATGTTATACTATAAAAGTCGAGCCACTCCCTAACAAACGTCTTGAACACTCTCTTAGCTCTCATGGATGTGTGGACCACAGATGGTAGTTGGTAGGATCTTGTGATCTAAAGTAAAAGCAGCTCTTTCTTGGCCCGATGGCGGACAAGCCTAGATTTACCTGGTCTTGTTGTTGTTAAGCACTTCCAGGCTCCTATAAAATGGCATAACATAAACAAGAGTCTGTAAGCCTATTAGGAGATGCTTTCTGCTGGTGCTTTTGATGAATTTTAGGCTAATGCTCCACAATATGTATTTTTATAGCCGTGTTAAGAGGCATCTGTTTCCATACAGTGGAGCTGTAACATTCCTCTGAAGGTTCTGCATTCTGTGACGAATTACTTTGAAAAATCAAATTTAAAAAACACACCGGTAATAAAGTCCAGATGAGCTTTTTCCTAAAGTCAATTGAAATGTTTCTGCTTTGTGGTCTCCTATCTGTACCTGAAGAGTGCTAGTAGTGCAAGAAGCAAAACAGCCAGCGGTATGATGTGCCACCAATTAAGACACCCAGATTGGAAGAGCCCTGTATGCATCCAACAGAACACGCATGCCAATTTTACAGGGATTGGTACAGCGAAATTTGTCTGCATAAAATCGATCCGTTCTGGCTCTAAGAACGCCTTGACTGAGTAATAACCTATATGGGATTCACGTTGTGCCTTTATTTGCCATATTAGTGATTTGCGTGGATGTGATTATTTTTTTTGCGTTTTGTATAAAAGGTATATTGTTTTTTAATAAAGCATATGTCCAAAGCTCAGTTAACCCCAAACGCCTAGTAATAAATCCATGTTATGCTTAGTTAATGAATTGGCAGTATATAGCAAAAAGGAAATCGGTTGCACATACAAGTATTTGAGCAGGATTTATACAGGGCCAGATTATAGGGCAAAGCAAAATAGGCAATTGCCCAGGGGATACCAACCGTCAGATTCCTCTGACCCCCCCCCCCCCCTTAGATACTTCCAGCTGAAAAAGTTATAGAACAAGTAACATTTCTTAAGAGCGGGACACTGTTCTCATTGCATGACCCCTGCAATGACCCGTTTGTCTGTAGAGCTTACTAGAAGAAATCGGTTGTTTAGGCACGCCATCCGGGGGGCTGGGATAAGCGAGAATCAAGTACCTCTGCCCACGTCTATCTTTTTTTGAATAAGGAATTGTGAATGCTAAATTTAAGCATGAGAATCCTTGTTTTCCCCAACATACACAGAATATTGTTAACATTGGTAGAATCTACCGACCATTGAGGTGATTTCAAAAGTGATATAAATTCAAAAAATGCCATTTTCCATAAAGCAGGATCTTAAAAAGCATAAAAACCACTGTTGCCCCAGTTTCTTTGGAAAATGGATGTCACTTTGGAAATCCCCTCTTCAGTTATAGAATGTTTTTGTCCGACTTGAGTTAGGGACGAATTATACGGTATACTGAGCAGGGAGCACCCATTGCTCATACTCCTATAATACTTGTATATTCTGGACAGATACTTGATAAACACTCAACAGCCCAGTAGGTTTATTACCAGAGTCACTTCCAAGGTGACAAATCCAATTAAAGGTCACCTATAAATGAATGAGATACTGCGTTAAGTTTTGGGCAAACTTGATATATGTCATTTACGACACATTCGGTCTATAACCAAAAACAGAGCATATAATTTTTAGGCAAGATTTGGATGACTTATCATATTTCTGTGCCAATTTGATTATAAGTAGAGATGAGCGAACGTACTCGGTAAGGGCGCAATCGAGCACCGCGATTTTCGAGTACCACTACTCGGGTGAAAAGTACTCGGGTGCGCTGGGGGGCAGGGGGAGGCGCGGCGGAGCGGGGGGTAGCAGTGGGGAACAGGGGGGAGCCCTCTCTCTCTCCCTCTCCCCCCCACTCCCCGCTGCAACCCCCGCTCACCCCCGGCGCACCCGAGTACTTTTCACCCGAGTAGTGAAGTACTCGAAAATCGCGATGCTTGATTGCAAAATCGCCCTTACCGAGTACGTTCGCTCATCTCTAATTATAAGTTTAATAGGAATGTAACACCTACAGTATTGTTTAAATCTAGTTTTTATGTTAAACATATTTTTAAAGAATTTTTAGTAATACGTTTTTTCTAAAATTTTCAATGTCAAAAACTATATAGAGAAAATCCTGAAATATTGCAGTTTTCACACTAAACACTAAGCCTAATAATAGTCTGACACTCCCGATGCTGTAGAGATCACTTTTAAGCAGTCATTTCATTATAATTACAGGCAGGGTTGCAATGAAAGGTAAAGTTTGTGTATACATGGATAACACAGGAGCCACTATTCACATGGATATCACAGGAGCCACTATTCACAATAGTAACAGCTCATCTCCTTCTCCGCCCTACACAACAACCTATACACCAGATAGTTTGATGGATGGTACAGTCTATCAGACAAGACATCAAATGTACAGTAACTCCATGTAAAAGATCCAAGTAGGCTTGTCCTTTGCTGGAAGAGCCTGGAGTGCAGCAGGAGGAAATTGGGTTTCCCACAAGCCCAGTTATCTCTCTGTACAGTGCCTGCATGATCTACCAATATTACACTATTCTTGGAATCAAAGAATGAAACTTTGTGTGTGAATGTAATGATGATGATATGATATATGTAAGTGATTACAATATTAGAATGAAAGAATGTTTATTGGGAAAAACTGTACCATTCAAAGAAGGCTCTAGAACTCTGTCGGACAGCCTGTAGCCTGGATACATGATGAGATCTGGTCGGGCATGGAGGCGTACATGCTTGGTATGTTATCCTGCAGAACATTTGCCTACAGATGTTGTAACTGGGTCTCTAGATTCAGCATGGGCTGGCGAAGATGGTGTCCCAGTTGGTCTCCCAACACCTTCTTCTAACAGCTTGATCATAATGGCCTAGATGGCAGGCAATTCATCGAAACAACCATTGTTCTTCTCTCCTGCTCCACGCTAAGTCTTTTAACTGGGCAAAATGTCTTCAAGTGTGTCATAGAGGCAGGTCTAGCAGTCAACGATCTCTAAGCAAGAGGCACTCTACACAAAAGTAGCCTCAGAGCCTTTTTATGGGCCAACGAGGAAAGCACTTTTACGGCCTCTGGTGGCAAGACCCAGCATCTAATCACACCACAACTGTAATCATCTGCCTGAGACATAACTGCATGCCGAGTTTTTCAGCAATCCAACATTTCTTTCTATTTGCGTTATTGTATTGTCCATGCGTATAATGACATTATATTAGAGTATTACACATAATGCAGTTCTGTAATGTTGGATTTTAAGAGGATGGCCACTTTGGACAGCCCATATTACTTGCAGGGTCTCCAGTGTTCTCTACATATTTCCAGTTAGAAAATATAAAATACACACAAAATAAATCATTTAGCCAATAAAAGGAATTCATTTTATATCTATCTAGTTCCTATATGGGACTAATACATGTAAACTCTTTGGGACTTGGTTGCTGACATTTTTAGAGACATTAACCCCTTGGCTTCTCGGGTTGATTTCTACCCTTCACCGCTCTCAAGTTTGATTAATGATCTCCGTTCAGACTCCAGCCTGCATGTAATGAGTTATTTGTCGGTCATCACACAGAGGGTGTCTGAAGACATAGACATAGGGTATATAACCATTGTATCTCACCATACAGGCAGCCCGGCTGGTATGGAAGACATACGGGGATTAACTACACAATTTATTAGCAATCATGAACCATTAGTCTGTGTCATTTTAGTGACAGTGTTAAATCACAGTCTCTCATACAATGTCAGTTTTGCAATTCTTTCTCTGGTACGCCTGCAATAACTAAGCCAGAAGGGAAATAATAGATTGTAGTAAAGAGTAATGATCCCAGTTAAGTGGGTGGCATGTGTGTGGTTAGTCGTATAACACTTCCTGCTCTTTAGTGGCTTAGCTTGTGGTTTCTGTTCTGTTTTAATTCACAATAAAAAAAAAACAAACCTCTAAATCTGCTGGCTTGAAAACTGAACCATTGCTGTGAATGGTAGACATAAACTACAGCAGCAAGAGCAGCCAGTACCCAACAATGAGCACATGTAACTGCTCCATACAATACAACGGACATTGATTTTACTGTTATTCTCTTAAAGTGGACCTAGTTATCTCCCGTTGCCCAAATATTCCAGGTACTGTAAGTTGACAACTTTTACATCTGACTCCGACCCCAATAGGACTCCCATTTTGACTTCTATAGTCTCCGACACATAGGCACTGGGCCAGTTTCATAGGAAGCCAGTTATGCTAACCGTATTTTTTTTTTTATATGTAGCAGAATCTGGTGGAATCCTGCATAATCGTCAGGAAAGCGTACAAACTTAATTCAGATGTTATCTTTGGTTGGATTGGAACACAAGGCATGAGCAGGGCAGTAGCGAAAAACCACAGAACCACCCTGCGCTGTACCTTCACAGTTGCTGTCAGCTGTGTATCCTTGCAGAAATTTTGAGGAGTTATGCAGGCAAAAACTTTTTTGCAAAGGTGCTTACTGTGGTGGAAAAACAATAGTGGAAAACATGGCTCACCTGATCCCCTGCACTCCTATTCCATTGTTGCCTTGTACCCCACTGCTTTACACTTACTGCTACATCAGCAGTACTGTCCCACTAATGGATATGTGACCCCTGTAGTTAATTACTAGTCAAAGTGGGTCAGTGATTGGCTATAGTGGGCACATGTCTCTGGCGTGGGAGACATCAACACTACAGTAGGAAATGGAGAGCAGCTTGGGATCGGACACTGTTGTAACAAGTGCAGAAAGGGATCAGCACTAAACCGCATGTATGCAAGTACTTGGATGAGAATGGCGTAACAAACAAGTCATGCCAGACTAATCTAATTTCCTGCTATGACAGAGTCACCGACTGGGTTGATCAGGGAAATGTGGTGGATATAGTATATCTTGGCTTTAGTAAAGCATTTGACCAAGTAGCTCATATGATAATTATTGAAAAAATGACCAAATATGGGATTGACAAGGCAACAGTCAGGTGGATTCACAACTGGCTGAGTGATTGTACTTAAAGAGTGGTCATAAATGGCTGCACATCCAAGTAGAAGAATGTATCAAGTGGGGTACCACAGGGCTCTGTCCTAGGCCCAGTGCTGTTCAACATTTTTATAAATGATCTGGAGGAGGGAATTGAGGGGAAACTGATCAAATTTGCCGATGACACAAAGCTAGGAGGAATAGCTAACACTAGGGAAGAGAGAGGCGGCGACTAACAGAATGATATTTAACAAGGAGAAATGCTACATCTGGGCAAGAAAAATGAAAAAAGCACATACAGAATGGGAGGAATTGGTGTAACATGGGGCACAGCCCAAAAGAAAATAAAGTATATATAATAGTCTTCTTCATACACTGTTATACACAACAGAACATTTGTCTGCAGCTGTTCTATAGAGAACAGGTGCAGACTCCTCTGGATGGAGCGCCCTCTACTGTTATGCAGCTAGGTGAAGATGAATTTCTCAGCCCTGTCTTCACTTAGTTGCATAGTAGAAGGGGGTTGTTTTTAAGAAAAATGTACAGAATAGGCTGTTAGAACATATTATAAAATACTTAGAATCGCCTATTCTGCACATTTAAAAAAAAAAGTGTGGGCAATCTTTAAACTTTTTGTGGGTAACAGCCTGAAAAAACTCTTAGCAAGCTTTAATTGTCCGAACAGTAACTTAAAAATTAGGTTTCCTGTTGCATTCTGATGCTGTAGCTAAATTCAGATGAAGTAATTACGTCTCTCAATTATCACAAGTCACATTGTGCTGGGCACTATGTGGCAGGTTTACTAAACCTGTCTAGTTAGTGCTAGCTTAGACTAGACCGTTTTAAAATGCCCCAGATTTATCACAGTTATGTTGGATGATAAATATGGCCCTGATTTAGACCTCTTTGTCTAACGTTATACCAGCTTATCAGTTGGCTTAGTTTGTGCCAAATTTTGGCGCATTTAGGTCATGCCCTTTTTCGATAGGTCAGGTCTCTCCACGCAATGGCACTCCCATTTTTCCAGACAAGACGAAAAAAAGCATCTGAAGGTCTTTAAAGCACATAATACACTATCATGCCAAAAGTATTTGGGCACCTCTATTAGTAGAATGAATTGTATCTTGGCATGTCACATGTCCTAAACAACGCTACAATCACTCTACTTCATCATCAAATCAGATAGTTGTACCTGGCTGTGGAGGACACCTGGGGAACACCTTTTGCCGGAGTGTATTGTGCCAGCAGTTGTTCTGCTTTTACGTGGCATGGTCTCAGTCCATTGGTTGTATTGACAAGAACCATGAACACAGAGGTGTACCTTAACAGTCTAGATACTATTGTGTTGTTTTATGTTGGTTTGAAGATTTGGATGCTTCATGATTGGACTGGCCTGTGCGGAGTCCCGACCTGAACCCTACTGAACATCTTTGGGATAAACTGGAAGGGTTGGATCAGGAAACTATACCAGCATAAATCTTTGAAAGAAATATGTGACTGTTCTCAAGAGAAACCAAGTAATCTTGTAGATATGATACCTTTTAATGGCTAACAAAAAACATAATGTTATAGCGAGCTTTCGAACCTACTCGGGTTCTTCCTCAGGCTCTTTCCATTAAGCCTGAGGAAGAACCCTAAACAGGTCTGAAAGCTTGCTATAACATTATGTATTTTTCTTAGCCATTAAAAAAATCCTATCTGTAAGATTACTTGGGTTCTCTTGCTGGGAACAATCACATTTTGCTCTACTGGCTAACACCGTACCAAACGTTTTTCTTTGAGAGAACTCACAAGACATTTGCAGGATGAATTGGACTGAAATGTATCCGGCATTAGTAGTACGTATGCTACGGAGAGTATCTGATGTCATTAGGGCCTAAAAAGGCCCCATTAAGTATCGATACTATTGATTGTTGTTTAGTTGCCTAATTACTTTTGGTAGAATAGTGTAAGTGTGGTGCAAGGCAAACAAGACGGTTTTTGAAGCAATACGCAATCATAAATCTGCCCCATTGTATAGAAGTTGGCTTCATAACTTCACAACAAAGATCGTTTTCTTGTCACGCACAGTACCAGACCATGATACTTGTTCCTTATCAAAGTCACCTGTAATTCAATCATCTCAATACTGAAGGCGTATTAATCACATTCAACCACAAAATCTGTGTTTATATAGTGAGATGACAAGTATTCTTCAGATGCCTTTGTGAGTGATCATAAAACATTCCATAATTAAAAAGCTTTCTTAAATGAATGATGTGTAATGATTTGTTGTGTAAAACAATGGAAAGATGCGCATATGGTCCTGAAAGCGGGATTACTCTCGATAAGGCAGATTTGAACATATGGTGCTTTTTGATTCTAGTAATAAATGTCAACAACATAAAACAAAGCTTTCCTGATCTAATCAAGAGGATCCTACATTTGTATCATCAGACTCATGACAACTTGTATATTAGATGTCGGAGCGATCAGGATGCGAAATACCCATTATATCCATATCACCTTAGAATGGCAGAGGGCAATGACTAACATTCTTGAAGATTGACTTTTGGTCAACTATAGACCTATAATGAATTTATTGGCTTTCTTTCCATGAATATTAATTTTATTATATTTATAACTATCCTACCTGTATTGTGTGCATGTGACTACTTCATCTTAAAGGAATAGGTTCACTTATGATTTAAAACCACATAGTGAAGCATGTTCCCTATTTCTAATCTGTTTTTATTTTCTGATTTGTAGATTCTCTTGTCTGTACATGACTATGTAGACGGCCATTTTGCCTGAGCTACAGTTAACATTTAGAGAGATGCTTTATACAGCCTCATGGCT
Organism: Eleutherodactylus coqui; assembly: GCF_035609145.1. Taxonomy (NCBI): domain Eukaryota; kingdom Metazoa; phylum Chordata; class Amphibia; order Anura; family Eleutherodactylidae; genus Eleutherodactylus; species Eleutherodactylus coqui. The sequence continues at coordinate 442,903,063 of NC_089837.1, read as the reverse complement.
CGTAGACACATAGACAGGAAGGGTCCCAATGACTTTTAAAGGGAGAGTGTTTTGAGCATGCTGTGTGACCTGTGCAGAGGTACGTATGCAGGAAGGGGTAGGAGGTGACCTGTGATCATCATGGGCTGTGAATGGTGGATTCTGTATTATTGATATATGTTTCACCTTTCATTGTAATCCTGCCTGTGATGATAATGAGATGGCTGCTGATTTTTTTTCTCCACAGAACAGAAAGTGTTAGACTATTATTAGGCTTAGTGATCAGTGTGAAAACTGCAGGATTTTAGGATGGTTTTTTTCAAAATCTAGATTACAACATCGAAAAATAGAAAAAAAAGTCACCAAAAATTCTTTGATTATGTATCTAATATAAAAACTTGATTTATACAATGTCAGTTTCTGATCACACATTATTTTAAAATCTCAGAAAATTAGAACATAAAATCTTGTTTTTATTAGCTCATCTAAATGAATTTCTAGACCAGATACACTTTATACAGGCTTATTCACAAAGAAGGAGCAGATTTGGGGATTTAATTACAAACTACAAAAGAGAGGTCCACAATCCACACATGACACAAAAGAGAAAGGTACAAAGTTTATGACTAGATATGAGCGAGTATACTCGCTAAAGGCAATTGCTCGAGCGAGTATTGCCTTTAGCGAGTACCTGCCCGCTCGAGATGAAAGGTTTGGGTGCTGGCGGCGGGCAGGGAGCTGCAGGGGAGAGCAGGGAGGAACGGAGGGGAGATCTCTCCCTCCCTCTCTTCCCCCCGCTCCCTCCTGCTGACAGCCGCTACTCACGCCTCCCCCGCCTCCCCCGCGCCGGCACCCGAACCTTTCATCTCGAGCGGGCAGGTACTCGATAAAGGCAATGCTCGCTCGAGCAATTGCCTTTACCGAGTATACTCGCTCATCTCTATTTATGACCTATCAGTATGTTCCATTTTCTGCCACACTGGAGCGCTGGGTGTGTCGTTTACAGTCCCCATTCTCATGAGACGTGTGTGGGCGAGCAGTGCTTTTCTGTTTGCATATACAACCAAGTTCAACAAATTTTCTGCGCCACTCGTAGATTTGCTTGTGACTTGTTGCAAGTGTTTTGGAATCTACGCCTTAAGTCACGTTGCACTTGAACAATAGATTTGCACTTGGCAAACTCTCATACACAGAATTATTTTCCACCGGTGTGGCAGAAAATGGAACTTACTAGTAGGGCACAAAAAACCTTTGAGCCTTCCCCTTTTCCGAGATTGCTGGTTGTGTAAGGTCTATTTTATACTTTGTAGGTAAATCCCCAACTCTGCTCCTCCTTTTTTAATAATCCTGTATAATTGAGATTTGTCACCGTTATAGATGAGGTCAGGGGGACTGTATGGACCTTTTTTTTTCTTTACTATGAAGGAATGCAAAGTTTTACACCAGTTTATGCACGCAGACAAGGGTATAGTGATATTTGAGTTCCTCAAAGGACCCGTGATGAAAAAGGGCCTTAGTGATAGAAAAAAATATGTGCAGGACACCTTTTAACAATCCAAAAAGGGCTCTCCTGGAGAACATCTGTTCACCGTACACATTTCAGTGTGTTATTGTTGCTCCATAAGTCACATTTTATGTTCAGACCAGTCAGTATAGTTATTAGTAAGAGAAATATAATGTGCCATTGTTCCACCCGACACCTACAGTCTAGTACATTCAAGGGATTGTATGAGACTAGAAAAGAAAGGTCTGGGCCATATCTGGTACCACAGTGGAGCCCCATTCAGGTGATTAGGACTGGGCGGCATTACCAGACAACGCCTATGGTCAAGAGTAGCGCTGCTTGCGGGAAGGAGCATACCCTTTCTTAAATTCTGGATGACCCCTTTAAGCACATCGTGACTCTTACTTATGTCTTTATTTCTTTGTGCCCAATTTTTCGACTCCTTCCTTCTGGAATGCTACCTCTTGTGACTCCTAATGTTATACGTTCCGATGAATTCCATATATCCCCCTGACCTCACAATGCAGGTGGGCAGCTCCTGCCAGCATCTTCCCTTCATTTTAAATGAATTAATGTCTTTTAAATCCAGTTCAATACCTTCTGCCATCTTGACCATCTTAACTGAAGAAATTAGATTAACCTTTGGAAATGCCATAGATTTGCTTTCTGTGATGCATGGCGGCAAAGGTTAATTTATATTTTAACTTCTTCATTGCCTTGGGCTTAACCTCTGAGATATAGAACAGGATATCTAAATCTAATCACAAACCTAATATGTAATCTAATTCTATTGGGTTTCTTTGAGCATATGCATCGTGTGTTTACAGATGGAACAGAGCTGCATTCGTCACATAATTGTTTCTTTTATACATTGTGACAGTTAAAGAGTTTTTCCGGCCTTTTACAAAAATTTGTCCTAGAGTAGGGCAAGTTAAAATGCCCATTACTTACCCTTTCACTCTGCTTACAGTCCAGTGCTAACAATTTGATCACTCCTGCTCTGATCACTTCTAAAACAGGAAGTGATGAAGTCACTTCCCCTCACATGACCACTGCAGGTAATCGCCGCCCTCAGAGGTTGTGTACATGAATGGCATATGACTACTGAGCCCATGTGAGAGATGGACATAGCATTTCCATTTCAGTGGGGAGCAGACCAGGCTGGTGGTTCTAAACGCAGAAACACAGTGGAAGGGTGAGTAATGGCTGCTTTATTTTTTTATGCCATTGCCTACCTTGAGACAAGTATTTTTAATGGTTGGACAACCCAATTGCCTAGGTTTACTTACACAAGTAACTTACTATAATATCACAATTGGCTTGAATGCAAAAATCACGCATACATATAGAGGGCCTTCTAGTCCAGCTAAGGTACTATGTGTTTAGTATAAAGAAAGTATAGATTTTTTGGCCCAGTCTCCTACAGATATGCCAAAGTTGCTTTTTTTGCTTCCTCTCTAGATCACTGTGGAGTTTATACGTAGAATGCGTCCGGTGGAAACTCTTAAGAAATTGTAAGCTCGTTTGCATTATATACATACATAAGTTTGAGGGTGGCTTCACACACAAGTTTGTGAGCAGTTTTTGATTAGTTTTTTTTTTTTTTTTTAGTGACTACCCACTACAGTTCTTTTTCACTGTGAAATTCATAGCGTTTTTTTTCCTCCATCGGTCTATGGAACTTGTTAATGTTAACATCGCATCGCGCAAAATCGCGGTTTCACTGTAAATTGCGATTTTGCTGTGATGCGTTTTTAAGATTAGAAAGCCCCGTAGACACCTTGAAAAAAAACCCCCGCAAATTCGCAAATGCTAGTGGGTAGTCGCCCTGAGGGTGCTTGCAAGCATGGTGAAAAGCTATGTAACAGATATTTTCACACCCAAATCTGTATGTCTAGCATGCAGGTTTCGTTGTGGATTTCAACCTTGGAAAATCCATAGCAATTCGGTAAATCCACTGTTAGATATGCGGATTGTGCCACATGTCCTTCCATTCATTTTCTCATATCCTTCCAATTTACTCACTGGCTTTGATTCAAAGAACTGCATGAAAAACTGCCTGGAAAACCTGTGTGTGAAACTACTCTAAGGATACATCCATTGCAGAAATATGGCCGAATCTCCCCACTAGAAATTCTGCATCAAAAATAGCAACATTAGTGCAAATTGTGATGCAGATCTGCAGCAGGCCTGACCTCTTTGGTTAAAAAAGTGAAATCCACTGTATATCCGTGGCAAAAACCTCATCAAAATCCACATCAAATGCAGATTTTGGTGCGGATCTATACAAAAAACTGCATTGTGTGACTGTATCCTAAAGCTGTGTTCACACTGGAAGGATTTTCTGCGGAACGTCCACAGTGGAAATTCCACAATAGCAGAATATCCACATCAAAAACGACACCAATTGGTGCAGATTTTGACACAAAGTTCTTTCCGTCTTCTGAAGATGAGATTTCTTGAAATTCAATCCTCATGGCTGATTCTGTTAAATGCTGCAGATTTTCTTCAGCGTTTCCACTACATGCAAAGATACCCTACCTTCATACATCGCTTATTTCGTTTGGGCTTCCTGCAGCAAAAAAACCTGCAGTAAATGTGATGGAAATCCGCAATGGCCAAATCTTCCTCTGAACTGTGTGAGTTTGGCGCTATTTTCATTGCAGGCCTGCTGCAGATTTTACCCTTGTTTTATAAGAGTTGATATCTGCAGCATTTTTCAAAAATGTTGCGGATTTGGTGCAGTTTTTAAAGCCATCCGGCAGTCAGAAGTCTTTCCTTTTATGTTTCCAATATCTTTAGAATCCATTTGTGGTGTTGGGTAAAGAAAAGACGAAAAACGGCCATAAAACCTGCGACATTTTTTTCAAAAAATGCAGTGTGTGAATCTGCCCTGATACGGTTTTCATTTTTGTCCCCAGAGCCATAAACCTTTTACAGGACTGTGTAGTACAAGTCAGAGTCCAATTTTGGTGGAGTTGGAGTAGATAGAAATGTATGCTACAAAATTTGCAATAGCCCCCATCTACCACGTGCCACTTATAATCCTGGTGTTATGTGGCAGAGGATCCTTGGGGTGCGACTGCTACCTCTGCCTCCCTGTGAACTATGTCTTGGATGTAATATATATTCTTCTGTAGCTTTAATACCAAATTTTCTCTGAGCTTTGTTTGGCTCTTTCCTAATTGGGCAATACCCTTGATCTCTACCTCCTCTATTAAACTATTGTAGTAGGAGATGTTGGTATATTTAATGTAGTTGACTTTCCACAATGTGTACATATTAGTAGTGCTCTTTCCTTGGGGTCTAAAGGGCTTTAAATAAAAATATAGAGGAGCATTATGAAATATCTGAAGGCTCTCCTTTTATAAAGTTGATGATAGATGCCTCTGCGCTGGTTATATCAGAAAATCAATATTTGCAAAATTGAAGCAGTATAGGCTCATATTGATCCACGTGGCTAAATCAGAACGAACGGCTCTGTAACAGCTTTCTCATGTTACCTTCTCTCAGTAATGCCAAACTATCAAATTTAGCTTTCCACTGATAAATCAGCCTGAAAATTGCATGTCAGATTTTTCTCCCCAAACTAACCTAATGATTTTTTTCTGCACTTTAACCTTCTGTAACCTAGTGAGTTGGATTATAACATGGAACGTAAATAGAAAAAGGAAAAATATATATATATAGATCTACAGCTATATATATCTAGAGATATGTATATAATTTATTGCAGTGTACGGCATCTTTTATGTGCTTTGCTATAAATATTAGTAACAGTTTTGTTTTTTGAGAGCCGTTTTAATGTGCTTTCTATTAAACTTATTGCTTGGGTTTCTAGGCTTGTGATACTATTTGACCTACTATGAAGGTGGCACCCTATATGGTGCCCTAAATTGTATTCACCTTTCTATTTGCCGTGGAGGAATAATTTTACATTTCGACTAATATTCTTGATCGTAGTCGAAGAGTCAAAAAGCCTAGATTCTGCCTGTAGCGAGGTAATTATCATATTGCACCACCAATGGGGAATAAGAAAAAACAACTAGGCTCTCTGATTTCACACATCGCGTACAAGTTGCAGAATTTTTCCGCACAAGAATTCTGCAACAGTGGTAGAACAAGTACGCTGTGGATCCAATCAAGTCATGTTGTGGATTTTCAAAGTCACAGAATGACCTATTTATTGTGGCAAAGTCCCTGCGGATTTCATTCAGTTTAACGGATTGAATCCTATCGCACCCCGAAATCCACACCAAAATTATGTGCGGATTTAGGGGTGGATTTTTTGTGTGGAAATACAGTAAAAATGCTCCTATTTCCTTCTTCCTTCTTTTTCCCTTTTCCTTCTTTCTCCTTTTTTACTATACTTCTTCTTTCTTCTTTCTCCTTTATTCTTTTTACTTCTTTTTAAAAAAAGGAAGAAGAGAAAGAACTTTAGCAAGTTTGGCTGAGACAAACTGCCTGAGGTTCCGATTTGTGCCAAACCGGACCTTGACCTTAGTTCAATCCAAAACGGGGTTCAACAGTTTCGATTCGCTCAACACTATTGGTTGGGTCCCAATGGTCATACCCCCTCCAAAAAAGTTGAGACCGCCTCTTTAAATGGTAAATTACAAATATTCTAAAATCATCAGCATTAGCAAAAACTACTATCTGTCCTGCAGATTTTTCAGCTTCACAGATTGACAATAAATAGAGATGAGACAGCATACTCGATAAGGCAAACGACTCGAGCGAGTAGTGCCTTATTCGAGTACCTGCCTGCTCGTCTCTAAAGATTCGGCTGCCGGCGCGGGTGACGGGTGAGTTGCAGCAGTGAGCAGGGGGGAGAAAGGGAGAGAGAGATCTCCCCTTCGTTCCTCCCCCGCCGCTCCCCGCCCCCTGCCAGCACCCGAATCTTTAGAGATGAGCGGGCAGGTACTCGAATGAGTAGTTTGCCTTATTGAGTATGCTCGCTCATCTCTAACAATAAATCATAATAAAAATGTTAAAGTTATCACAACTAACAGAATTCAAGAAGCAACAACTAAAAAAATTTGACTCCGCTGAAACCAGACATCAAGATGTCCTTTAAATCATATAATAAAATTTAGAGGTGAGTCGAATTCCTTGTTAACCCGTGTTGATATTGGCCCTCTTCCAACCCATTGTGTGTTTGCTTAAGCGTAGACACTGACAGCTGACAAAGTGACTTACCTTCATGCCTGCCCGGCGCAGACATAGTTGGTTTGACTCAATATTGATTGTGAAGTTTGCAGTTATATAATTACTTTTTGCTTGGGGAAATGTGCTGTGTATTGATCTGTATGGCAGCAAGTGAAGACCAGTTTCCCTTTCTTAGCAGTGAGTGTCATCTCTCAGTTTTGATAAATGGTAACACTTGAGCCCGGCATACGGTAATTACATTCTGGCAAAATCATCTCCTTGCACCTCTCTCCAGTTGTTGTCACTGTCACAGGGCTGCCATAATCATCTGTATCTTGCCGGCTTAATTAATCTGTAATGCAGCGGAGTGTCATTATGATAGAGGATTGGATGTATGGCAGATAGGTAAACTTATACTCTCCCTTTTTCCGGCCAATGGAAGACATATATATAAAAAAAAATCCCTCTTGCAGAGATTTAAAGTTGCTGGAAGTGTCAGCTGCTGGCCGTGGGGACTATTTCGGATTTCCATATGCTGTAATATTTCGAGAATTGCTTGACTTCTTTTGCAGTTATTACATTGTACCAGGCAGACACTTAACTGTGTGCAGAATGCAGGTACACGGGGCCCCTGGGGTTTTATACTATGGAGTTGTAGTCAGTTTGTATTGCATATTGTATGGCTTATGGTGGAGGTCCTGTATTCTTCACTAGAGGTAATGCTTCTAGGGTAGAAGAGTTCTTCCATACAGCATCCAATCAAACATACTGCATTCTGTACTGTATGCCTTTGTATGAAATTGGAGGCATGCAAAGCCCGAAGGCCCAAAGAAGTCTGTGGTTACTTATTTTTATAGGTCCTGTAAAAGGTACTGCGGTCTTATGAAGCCGTGATGCATTTGTGAGCATGAACTCCTTCACACGCACACTTTTTTTCTTATTTGTTTCAAAATGCACAAAAAAAGTTCATGGGGCTTGAGCATTAAATGGCATTGTTACAAGTCTTTTTGAAGCATGTTTTGTTTGTTTGTTGCATGCATTTTTTTCCTGGTGGTTTTAGGCTGGGTTCACACTGGGCCGATTTGCTCTGGTTTTGTCGCGGTTTTTCTGTTGCGGTTTTGCTTCTGCAGCAAAACCGCTTCAAAGGTTAATTTTGTCTTGCGGATTTTCTTGCAGAAAAATCCGCAAGCATTTTTTCCGCAGCGCTTTTTTACTTTTTGCCGCGTATTTGGCTGCGTCTATAGAGGTCTATGGACAAAAAAGCGCTGCGGAAAAGACAGAAGAATGAACATGCTGCTTCTTTTAAAACCGCGCTGGAGTTGCATTTCCGCGCTGCGGCTGTGCGGAAAAAATCCGTCCTGTGAGAACAGCTTTTTTCCAAAACTCACTTGTGCTGCATTGCACTGCAAACGCAGCGGTTTTGCCGAAGTGCGGATATGCAACGGCAATCCACGGCAAAACCGCAGCATATCCGCCCTGTGTGAACCCAGCCTTAAAGTTCGGTATAGTAATCTAAGAAAAAAAAACAACAGTCAAAAACACCAAACCTGGAGAAAGCTGCATTTCTGGAAAAGCAAAATCATGCTTCAGTGAAAAAATTAAATGCTGTGTTTGCTATAGACTTTAACCCCTTCCAGGTTTTCCTAAACTCTATTTTTCTACAGGAAAAGAACACATTACAGTTTTAGATTAACAAGGTTTGTTCTACTTTAGGCTAGCTTTACGCGGTGATCGCGGGTTTTTTTGCAGGGAAAATTGCGTCTTTGTTCCCACGATTTTTGAGCGTTAGCGATGCTTTTTCTTGAGAATAATCACGTGATAATTGCACGATAAAAGTCAATAGGACTTCCTAATGTTAAAAACGCATCGCACGAAAAATGTGCAATGCGCTAAAAAAGCATGGGCAACAAAAAAATCGCACATCATAGAAAGATAGAGCCCAAAAATCACGCGATTTTTTTCACGATGCGGTGGTGAGTGAAAACACATAATTATGAAACCAATTATTTTCAATGGTTTCATTCCCATTTGTGATGTTCTCTTTCATGCAATGTTGCGTGCATAAATAATCGCAGCATATCATTTCTTTTTGGGATATCGCCTATTGTCGTCAATGGGGCCAGGGCCGCCATTGAAAGCAATAGACGAACTCTGCGTTCCTCTGCCGCGGCTGTGACGTGGAATCCCTTTCAGCCCTGGCAGGAATATCCCTTCAGCCCCAGCAGGCAAATCCTTTAGCCTCAGCAGCGAAATGCCTTCAGCTGTGGCAGGTATATCCCTTCAGCCTTGGCTGGGGAATCCCTTTCAGCCTCAGCTGGAGGGATTCCCCGCAGTATTCCGAGGCTGTTTTCACATGAAAATGCCTCACATCCAGTGGTTTCACATGGATTGCAAGAGCAATATTCATGGCCTGATATCGCCCTCGCCAGTGTGAAGGAGCCTTTAAACAGCTGTAGCTCCAGTTCTATCAGGCCAACATGCTCTGGTGTAATTGCCATCTGAAGTCGGGTCGAGCATGCTAAATTTATAGCTGTCACTTCAGCCTATGTGAAAGGGGTGGAAGCGACGGATAGGCAGAGAACAATCTGTGATTTTTCTGCCTGTCCTAGGGGAGGATAATATGAACTTTTGTTCATGGTATCACTCCCTCCTCCATTATCAATCAGAGAGCATATTTGCTTTCTGATTTTCACATATGTAGGGTTTTTTTCTTACCCAGAAAAGGTGTGAAAACATGCAATCATGCAGCTAAATCACTCATCTACATTATTTAACCCCACAGATACTGCAGTCATCGTTGACCACACTATCAAATCAGCTTTATGGGGGGAAAAAAGTTTTACCCCTTATATGATTTTTATCGTTACAAAAAAAAACCAAACACATAATTGGTATCGCCACATCTGTCGCAACCTGCACTATAACATATTATGTTATCAAGCACAGTAAATTCTGTAAAAAAGAAAAACTTTAAAAAAATTTTAAAATTGCCATCTCACTTACCCAAAACAAAATTAGAAACTAATCAAAAAGTTGTATATACCACAAAATGGTACCAATATAAAGTAGCAGTTGTCCTGTAAGAAAAAGCAAGCCCTTGTACAGCTCTGTCGAGGGAAAAATACATTTTCTGGTTTTGGAATGCGACGCCAGAAAAAAACTATTTTTGTTGATAAAAAAAAAAAGTGTACCAAAGTAAAAAAACCTTCATAAATTTGTTGTTGTTGTAATGGTAATGACCGGTAGAATAAAGCTAACATAATATTTATACCACACAGTGAACACCCTAAGAAGAAATCCTGAAAAATTAACGGTGAAATAGCTTATTTTCCATTCTACGCCTGCAAAAAAATTTATAAAAATGTAATACATCGCTTACCCAAAATTGACGAAAAAATAAAAAAAGCTACGACTATTGGAACACAAAGCAGAAATGATCTAGTGTTTTTTAAGGCTAGATTTAGCCATGTCATGGACCTAAGGTGACGGAATTCTGTGCAAAATACATTTACATGAGACATAAATTGAAAATCTACAATAAAAAAGTGCTATTTTCAACTGCCCTCATGTGAAATTCACGCACATGTTACAGAAAAAGTCCAGTTTTTAGATGCATGTGTTGGATTTTGGGTCACAAGGATTTTTGCCGTGCATGAATTTTATCTTAAAACTAGCACAGATGTTGGGAGCATATCTATAAAATTCAGGTGGTAATCAGGGTAGGGTGCTGAGAAATATACAGAGCACATATGGAAAAACTTGGGAATTGGCTGTGAAAACATGAGAAAACCAATTTATGAAGCAGATGAGGACCCATCTTGAATTCCTAAGCTGTAGCAAGAATTTTTGCATTTTTTTTCACTGAGTAATCAAAACACGAACTGGAGTTTTTCACACAATTTTAATATTATTCTATGGAGGCACAAATGTAGCACCTACTGCTAAATCACTCGCCAACCCCATCAAGTAGCTGTTTAAAAAAATGTCTAGCAATTCTCTTGCCCGTGGGGCTTTTCAATAGATTTCAAGTGACTCAATGCAGCAGTTTCTGAGCTAATTATTACACCACGTAGATATGTTGTGTGTGTACAGCGACAGAGGTGCCCACAATTTGCAGTAAAAATCTGGCATGAGTGTGACTCATGGTAATTCAAAAAGAATAAGCTAAGCTTATGGACTGAAAGTAGATGACCTGCTGAGTCCGGAGATGTAAGTGTTATACTTACCTGCCCTGTCAATCCCCCAGTGAGAGTGCTGAATGCTGCATCACAATGCATTGAGTGACCCGCTAAGTAGTCCGCCCATTCTAACTTGACAATGTACGGACTGCTTAGCAGCGCCACTCAATACACTGCTGTGACAGCTTTCACTGCTGACATTGGGGGAACGATAGGGTAGGTAAGCATAACACTTAAATCCCCAGACTCACCAGGTCCCCTCCTTACACCTCACAAGCATAGCTCATGGGGCTAAAAAGTAGGTGACATTCTCTTTTAATATGTAATCTGAAAATAATCTTTTGTATAAATCAAGTTTTTATGCTTAATATTTTTTTTTTATTTTTTCACATGACTATTTTTATTTCCATATCACTTGAAAGAAAAAAAAATCTAAAATCCTGCAGTTTTCACTTTGACCACGAAGCCTAATAATAAGTCTGACAATTCCTGTTCTGTAGAGAAAACTTTTCAGCCGTCGTTTCATTATCACAGGCAGGATTACACTGACCGGTAATACCTATATGTATAGATAACGTAGGATCCACAATAAGTGATGGTCAGAACTCACCTGCCTGCCTGCACAGATGACAGACTTACAACACTGTCCAATGATTCAATGAGCCCCCCCCCCTGTGTATTGTTTCTATGGTCCATGAGATTGCGAAACGGGGCAGGAAGTGTTTTACCACTGCATTATTAGACTTGGTGGCCACAGTGAAAACTGCAAGATATTAACGATTGTTTTAGATATACAGAATGAAATTGGAAAATTCAAAAAACAATAATCCAAAAAAAGTTTACCCTATGAACTCGATTTAAGCAATCGGTAGTTTTCTGATAACTCCTTTTAAGGCGATATCCACATGTGACAGAAATGCTGCAGATATTCCATTTGGATTTGGTAGAAGAAAAGTAGATGAGATCTTAAAGGGGTTTTTCAGGCAGCGCCGGTTGTCAGTGCTGGACTACAATAGGGTCGGAGCAGAAACCACTGCTCAGCCCCCCGTGTAGTCACCGCTAAGCGCTAGCCTTATTTATAAGCAAATAATTGTATTGTGTACAAGCAGATCTGATTTTGGCTTTTGGTACAGGATGACATTTACTCTTCCAAATCCACTTTCAGAAGATGTCTTACTGGTTCCATTGCCATTTTCACAATACATAGTCCTAGAGTGCAATGAGGTTAACATTAGGCAGTATCTATGCTTTGTTGTGGCTCAGATAAATAATGCCTGTTCCTCTGCCATCCGTTCTGCACTGCATTCTTTTCAAGTTTAATGTGTTGAGTGAAGCTAGAAAAAAAAAAAAGATCAAGCAAATCCGAACCGGACTAATCGTCCCCATATATCATAGTCTATACAAAGTAAAAGATTCCTTGGCTTGAGTTTTCTTAGCATTCGGGATCAAGTTACGTCATGACTCTTAAGCAAAGGTTGCGACGTGTTGCTGAAAACCGATTGGTATGTACGTGCAAGTAGTGTGATACGACCCTGGGGCAAAGAGAGTTTTTTTTTTTTCTACTTCGGGGTAATCAGTGTTAGTTAAAGAAAATCTGGCAATGGTTTTAGATCATTTTAACACAGCTGAGAAATGTTTGGGGAAAGGTCAACTTCAATGATTATCCTTAGCCAAATAAATGCACAAGTTTTTACAATGGGGACCTTGCTTTTCAGTGAGCTGTCATAAATTTCCTGTCGCCACATCTGGGAATTGTGAGTGAAATGCTGTTCATTCTGACTGCAGGGCACTATATTTTATATCTGACTTATTTGTTTTCTGCTGATAGTTCTCTGCAGAAGAGTGAGGTTGCTTTAATTTTGTCATCTAGATCCACTGTTCTTTGGCACTTCAGCTCCGTGTGGAGTAAGGATTGTTTTCCCCAATTGCACAATCTGGATTGTATGCATTTTTCTACTTCCCTCCCTGCAGTCTAATCCCTAATAGTCTTCCATTTTCTGGCAGATCAGCCTCCATTGTGACCTGTGTGCAGACTCTGCGCCTTTCCCTCGCCCCAGCTGGCCCTTTGCTGTTCACAGCTGAAAAGTGAAATGCATGCTAGGGGCTAACATAATGCAGATGAAAGCCATTCTCAACATATATAGTCATTTCCCGTAATTGTATCAGTCTTAGCTTCCAGGGATCATTTACAACAAACAATTGTTTGCTCATGTTCAAACAATGCATGCTTTACGGTTGGATTTAGGTCCTTTTCAGGGTTGACCATATTATATCGTACAACCGTCGACTGTTAGAGGAAACATTGGGAAGAGAAGCAACGTGAAAACATTTTAATTTCTATTTCTTTCTTTGAAATGATATTTTTTTTAAATAATCCAAGAATCTGTTTATTGACAGGAGAAGGTAAAGTATATATACTAATATAATGGGCATTCGTGACCATAAGGAGCCTTCAGCACAATTGTCTGTAGCTCAACCCTCAAGCATGGTCACCTTTGATGCTTGGGCCCTTGTAATACCTTACTGGTGAAATGGGGGAAATTATCTTCAAAATAACATCCCAACAATAATGGTGCATCCTATAGAGCAACTGAAACATACCACTCTGGATTGCCCTAAATTCTACGGGTTTCACCTATTCATAGGTTCTTTAGGCAACACACAGTATACGCATAGATGTTGTTGGACAGAGGACAATCCGTTAAATCTCCATAATTCACTGCTTTACTGATATCGATGCCCAATCTGGCCATATGCAGATGTAATTTCAGTTATTTTACAAATCAAGACAAAAGGAAGGGGAGAGCTTGGGCAGAGCACCATCAAGGGGGATACAATAGCAGAGGAAGCGAACTACTGTGCTAAGGTATAGGAGAGATAGTAGAAGTGGTGTAGAGTACGCACTGCTGGCCTAGTACGCTGGTCGACCAAAGGTCATATTAATGTGGGATGCTGTTATGGCAGAGGGTGAAAAAAACTCAATGGAATCGATTAATCTACTTCTACTTTACTCTCCTATTTAGTCAACACATCCCAACAGGTTGGGTTGCGGCAATGCCTCAGTTTTTTTCCCTTTTTTACATTGATTCCATTGAGTTTTTTTTACCCTCTTTCACAACATCATCCCACGTTAATATGACCTTTGGTCGACCAGCATAGTAGGCCAGCAGTGCATACTCTACACCACTTCTAGTATATCTCCTATACCTTAGCACAGTAGTTCGCTTCCTCTGCTATTCCTCTGCTCTCGATGGTGCTCTGCCCAAGCTATCCCCTTCCTTTTTTCTCTTGATTCATAAAATAACTGAAATGACATCTGCGTGAGGACAGGAGCCACACCAGGAAAGACTACACTGAAGAGCAGACATGGTCACCAGTAGTCAGCACAGGAAACACAGGCGCCAGCTTCACTTCTTTTGAAATCAATGGAAGAGATGCGCTGCACATAGAATAAATCTACATTAAAGTGGCCCTCCAGTTTTGGGAAAAAATTCTATGCCAGGACCAGAAGGGGATAGGGGTATATTACCTGCAGTTGTTGTTCTTAGCTGTCCCACTGATCTGCCAATTCCAGGTCCTGTTTTCAGCGGTTCAAGATGGCTAGCACAAACTTTAAATGACCTAAGCTAGGTAATGTGATGGAGAGGACTCCTAAGCCAGGCAATGTGATGGAGAGGACTCCTAAGCCAGGCGGTGTGACGAAGAGGACTACTAAGTCAGGCTTTGTGACGGAGAGGACTCCTAAGCCAGGCGTTGTGACGGAGAGGACTCCTAAGCCAGGCGTTGTGACGGAGAGGACTCCTAAGCCAGGCGTTGTGACGGAGAGGACTCCTAAGCCAGGCGTTGTGACGGAGAAAACTCCTAAGCCAGGCGTTGTGACGGAGAGGACTCCTAAGCCAGGCGTTGTGACGGAGAGGACTCCCAAGCCAGGCGTTGTGACGGAGAGGACTCCCAAGCCAGGCGTTGTGACGGAGAGGACTCCCAAGCCAGGCGTTGTGACGGAGAGGACTCCCAAGCCAGGCGTTGTGACGGAGAGGACTCCCAAGCCAGGCGTTGTGACGGAGAGGACTCCCAAGCCAGGCGTTGTGACGGAGAGGACTCCCAAGCCAGGCGTTGTGACGGAGAGGACTCCCAAGCCAGGCGTTGTGACGGAGAGGACTCCCAAGCCAGGCGTTGTGACGGAGAGGACTCCCAAGCCAGGCGTTGTGACGGAGAGGACTCCCAAGCCAGGCGTTGTGACGGAGAGGACTCCCAAGCCAGGCGTTGTGACGGAGAGGACTCCCAAGCCAGGCGTTGTGACGGAGAGGACTCCCAAGCCAGGCGTTGTGACGGAGAGGACTCCCAAGCCAGGCGTTGTGACGGAGAGGACTCCCAAGCCAGGCGTTGTGACGGAGAGGACTCCCAAGCCAGGCGTTGTGACGGAGAGGACTCCCAAGCCAGGCGTTGTGACGGAGAGGACTCCCAAGCCAGGCGTTGTGACGGAGAGGACTCCCAAGCCAGGCGTTGTGACGGAGAGGACTCCCAAGCCAGGCGTTGTGACGGAGAGGACTCCCAAGCCAGGCGTTGTGACGGAGAGGACTCCCAAGCCAGGCGTTGTGACGGAGAGGACTCCCAAGCCAGGCGTTGTGACGGAGAGGACTCCCAAGCCAGGCGGTGTGACGGAGAGGACTCCCAAGCCAGGCGGTGTGACGGAGAGGACTCCCAAGCCAGGCGGTGTGACGGAGAGGACTCCCAAGCCAGGCGATAAGTGCTTCAGCCACCAGATTCTGTACAGGCTGACTGCAGAAGAATGCCAGTGACTACCGATAAAAAAAAATTACAGATTCTGCGTTGGGATAAATGTGAATGTACCTAAAAAACAGTGCAGCAAGCAGAGATCTTGAAAATGTTCCAGCATTGAAACAGTCTGGATCTGAAAGGTCCATAACTTTTTTTCATACAATGCAGGACTCCCTTTTAAGTTCTTCTGGTATGGTTCATGTTTTTCTTTAGCATTTAATGCTTATTTATTGATCAAGCTATTTTCCATTTACTGCATTTATGTGTTATTATCGGAATGGTATAATTGTAGCTGAATGGTTAGCACACTACATCTAGCCTGATTGAAAACAGTCTCTCTGGTTGAAATGGTTTCTGCTTTGATTATAGGCATTTATGACAATTATCAGGAGATTAGTCTGTTCCTGGATAATACTCGTGGAAAATTTTAAAAGGATTATAACAGAGGTTTATTGGATTTTGCACAAAACATATATAACCCTTCTCTACTTTTGAAACTGCAATGTTGTCTAATTGTGCGGCAAAGTGCAGTTCACGTAGTCCCAGGATACTGTGTGTTACAACATAACTTGGCAATGTAAAGTATTTTTATGTGTTTAACTCTGTGCTTGGGTGATAGAATGCTTGCACTGGTCTGCATTGTTTGTATGTATGAGTGTATCTATCCCTCTTGCCTTCTGGGCCCCTGTGTAGTCACTCATGGTATGGGTGTCTGCATGATGAACACTACAGAGCCATAGACTCCATGTGCAGTCATATACTGCTCTAAGTGGTACTGTATTATTTTGCACATTTAAAGCATCCCTCTGGTTCCAGGACAAAATTCTGTCCCGTGACAGGAGAGGGAGGAAGGTATATTACCGCAGTTCTTCTCTGATGCGCTGCCAACCTGCTGGTTTTGGGCCCTGTTTTTGTCCGTCCAAGATGCACATTATGCATTGCTCTCTGATTGGCTAGTGCTGATCTCATGAGCAAGTGTGGCCAATCAGAATATAGGTATAGTACACCAATGCACTGTGGGGATTAGGTAATCTAAAGTTTGTGCCAGCCATCTTGAACAGCAGAAAATAGGACCTGGAAACTGCAGCTCAGAAGGACAGCTAAGAACAACTGCAGGCAGTATACGCCCTTCCCTTCCAGTCCTGGAATAGAATTTTTTTCCCAAAACTGGAGGGCTACTTTAATGTAGATTTATTCTTTGTGCAGCGCAGTTCTTCCATTGATTTCAAAAGAAGTGAAGCTGGCGCGTGCATTTTCTGTGCTGACTGCTGGTGACCATGTCTGCCCCAATGCACTGGACAGCGGGCTGGATGATCAACTGATGGTTGGGGGTCCCAGTCTATCAATTACTCATGACCTATGCAGAGGATAAGTCATCAATGGAAAAGATGGCAGACAGCCCATTTAAGAGTTTAATGGGCTCCTTTGGAAATCCATATAGTTCATCTTTGCTATTGTCATGACAGCCTGCTTTTTTGGGTGATCAGAATTGGTGGTGGCTGTTAATTTTAGTACTATTTGGTATGACTGTGTTATCTCTATCCTTCTGATCGCATAGTTGTGTTGGTAATTATGTGTGACTGGTAATACTCAATATTCACCCATGAACCTGTGCAACTGCAAGACAGATACATTTGAAGTCTAGTGATTCTAGGTGCGTACATGTTTCTGCATGGGGAGTCGATGTGGTCTGTAATGGGGTCCAAGCTCTTTATGTTTGACAACTTATTTTGACTGGATATACAACTACTTTGAGCATTTAGATTGCACACAATTTTATCTTTATAGAGTCTTTGCTCTTCAGTGTCATCCTTCCTGGTGTGGTGTGTCTCCCGTCCTCACCCTGCTCTTGAAGAGTTATTGGTGTGGGGGATGGTGGGGTAAGGAACAAGATCGGGGTCGTCCTTGTTGGGACAGTTGCCCTGCTGGGGCAGCGTAGCTTCTGGTAGTTATGTGTAAAGAAAAAAAAATAAATAAATAAAAGTGTAACTAAACTTTTAGAAAACTTCTGACATGTCATAGTACATGCTAAAATGTTTGTTCTGTAGGTGTCCAAGTCGTGAGACCCTCACCAGTCACTAACACTACTCATCTGAGCGCTATGCCCACTTGGCTGTTTTTGGCTCTGCTCAGAGCACAGGCTCAATATAAAGTCTGAGTCTGTACATCACTCCTCAATCACAGTTGAAGAGGCACAGTGCTCAGCTGAGTGCTTCGGCTCCTTGGTTTTATCAATTAGTGGGGTTCCCAAAACCCGGGCCCCCACTGATTAAAACTTCTGACATGTCACTTATAACCTGTCAGAGATTTTTTTCGTTAACGTTTAGTTACAACTTTAAGGCCGCCTTCACACGGGTGTAAAAATTATGTGAGATTTGTGAATGGCAAGCGCGATATGGCGGCAATATCGCACTTGGCCATGTGAAGTTAGCCTAAGTGCTGAATTGTCAGTTGTACATTTACTTGTCTGTTGCTGCAGAAAACAAATTTTTCTTACAATTTTCTTATCTTTAGCTTTGTTGCTATTTCTCTGTTTCATTGTTTTTGAGCACTAAGCAATTGAGTTTTTTAAGGGTATGTAATTGCAAACTACACAAATTTATTTGACTATGCAACATCCACATAATTGGGGAACCAGTCCATTTCATTTTCAACAATGGGAACATTAAATTGTATTAACTTCCATGAAAGTTCAACTCTGTCTTTCTGAGCATACTATTTTTCTATTAGTAAACTGGTCTGGGGTGTAAAATGATGCTGTAAATGGCTTGAAAAGAACCTTTGTTGAAGGTCAAGACCCTGGAATTAGGATCAATTGTGAGCCCTGACCTCCTGCGTCTCGCCATGTTCCTGTGTCGATAGTTGTAATACTTAAAAATGTCTTTCTTCACAGCAGAAATATGAAGTTGATTAAGCACACAGGGAAGTATGTGAGCTGTTAGACATTGGCTGTAAATCTTAATTGATCACTTCATATTCCTCGGTCTATATGCGGTTCAGTCCACGTAATTTATGGCCATGCCTGAGCACTTCTATAGATCATATGTTGTATTGTTACATCCTCTACTGCAAGTA
This sequence comes from Eleutherodactylus coqui, assembly GCF_035609145.1. Classification (NCBI taxonomy): domain Eukaryota; kingdom Metazoa; phylum Chordata; class Amphibia; order Anura; family Eleutherodactylidae; genus Eleutherodactylus; species Eleutherodactylus coqui. Next base: position 442,884,400 of record NC_089837.1, on the reverse strand, counting down.
ATCCACAGAGAATGGGTCTCCGCGCCAGGATTCATGTGGTGACTTGTCTGGAGTCTGTGCAGTACATGGTCCATGGTCATTGTATTAGTTTACACGGATCTTCTGCATTGAAGGGTAAATATAGAGAAAGATATTGGATTCCCATAGTAAACATTATAAAACTTGGCCTCTGCCTGTTTACTTCTTCACTTGTCCCTGTGCTGGTTCACATTGCCAAACTTCTGCCTCTCTTACCTTATACTGGGACATGAAGTCCTGGCACTGGTCCACATCTGTACTATTCTCAAATCCATCCCTCTTTATAAATTAAACATGACCCCAATTTGGTTCCACTCTCTAGATTGTCAGCTTAAAGTGTATCTAACTGTTTAGATGACCTTTCAGAATAAGCTACCATGTCTGTGTACATAAGGAGTAGCACTATTCCTGGCCATTATATGACTTACATGCTGCATTTTCTCCTCTGCAGCCTCCATCTCTCATTCACAGTCTTCTTTTAGCTGGTGGTAGACTAGCTGCTATGATGACTTCATACACACGGCACACAGAGGAGAGCAGGATACCTTCTTCTCTATCACTCTGTAGCACACTCTCAAAGTAACAGCATTATGGTAGACATTACACAGTAATGCTGAGCAGTGTAGATGTGAATCCAGTATCTGTCACACAGTAAACACTTAGGTACAGCTGCATCTGTGTGACTCTCTGTACTTTTCTCTCCCTCTACCAGCATTCCCTGTCCTCCCCTGTCCATAGTCTTCTATGGGCAGAATGAGACAGCAGCAAGTAAAGCCCCACTCCCACTTCTTGTTATCCATCTCAGTGTCTCTGCTACTAGAGATGTCCTTCACATGGGAACAGGCAGTGGACAACAAAATAGAAGGAAGGGAAACCCCTAGTGGCCAGCACTTCGGAGGGATTTTTCAGGAAAAAAAAAAAAACATTTTATGTAAATAGAGTAACTTGAAAATCTGCTAGTTATCACCCAGGCATAAGTTTGTTGAAATGTTAGTGACCATTTAAGGTTCCTGTACATGTTAGGCAGAACTCAGCCAAATCCACCAACATAGAAAGGGGTTATTTACTGTAAGAGCAGTGAGACTATGGAACTCTCTATCTGAGGATGTGGTGATGGTGAATGTGATAAAAATGTTTAACAGGGGCCTGGACACCTTTCTTGAGTGTTACAATATTTTATGTTATAGTCACTGATCACTGCAGAAGGGTTGTTAGTCCAGAGATTATTCCGATTGCCAGATTGGAGTCGGGAGGGAAGTTCTTTTTCCTTAAATGAGGAAAGTTGGCTTCTACCTCATTAGGTTCTTTTTGCCTTCCTCTGGATGAACATTGGGAGGTAATGGGCTAAACTGGATGGACGTATGTCTTTTTTTCAGCCTAACATACGATGTTACTATGATGTAATGTGTGTATGGATCTAATGTGTATGGAAGCCACTGTAGTCTTCTCCAAAGGCAGATTTTAAGATGACTAAGAACTGGGCATATTAGATTTTAACATGCCCAGTGCTTTGTTCACATAGGAGACAACTTTGGAATTGCCTATTACACTCTCTCCTTTGAAATAAATATACATGCTCGGCTAAGGTTGGTGTAAAAGTTTTGTTCTGCATTTAACCATTTTGAGATTTCAATCAGAAATAAGAGCCACATTGGTAAAAGGTAAAAAGGTATGACAGCTGGACCAGTCCTAGATGCAATTTGGTTGGTGGTTTAAATAGAAAGGTGGTTGCCTATGCACAGACACTATTCTGTGGGAATGCTAAACACCTGTTAAAGGGGAAATCCAATCACAACGATCTTCTTATACACCATACACACATGTGATAGGATGACATTAGTAATGTCTATTTTCTTGAGCAATCATTGATGTCTAGAATGAAAGACTAAAGGCCCTTTTACACACAACGATTATTACTCACAATTCATCCAAACGGTCGAAAATGAGCGATAGTCATTAAATGTAAACATGGGCATCGTGCACTTTTCATTTCAGCGATGGATTTTACTTCACATAAAATCCATCGTTCAACCACTGAAAGACTGAGCAGATACATTCCATTTGAATGCATTTCGCTCATCTTTCAATAGACTGCAGGATGTTCTCCCTGTAGAATGTTTACACTAGCCACAAGGAGAACAATGGAATGTGTCGGCAGCTGTTTGCACAGTTGGTGTGTGTGTTTAAACACAAACCCGGCTCAGCAAACAACTCCTGGAGGTCCTTTTACGTGCAAATGAAGATGATACAGTGTTAATGGTCATTAAAGCCATTAACACTTTATGCAAATATATTGCTAAAGGCACTTTTACACAGGACGATTATCATTCTGGTTGTTCAGGCTCCTGCAGCGTTTTGAACAATAATCATCCCTTGTAAAAGCATGCAGAAACTAAATGACTTGACGATAGTGTCCAGCCATTCAGTTTTAAGCTGCTTAAAATCCTGAACGATGATCGTTTAGTGTAAACAGCAGCTGTTCAGCACTGAGCGTCCTCTGCTTACAGTGAATGGAGAGGGGCGGGGGAGAGCAGGGAGAGAACTCTCCTCCAGCTGCCCCACCTCCCTGTTAGCCACGCTGCGAGCGATCCAGCAGTACTCGCTCTTGTGTAACAGCACGGTAGCGAGTATACACGGGAATGAGTGTTGGGCATCGTTTGCCCGACACTTGTTCCATGTAAAAGGGCTTTAAATCTTTCAATTCTTCGGCAGTTTAAAAGATTATCTTTGCATGGAAAAGTAACTTTAGTATACCCTTTTGGCACTGTTCAGAGATTTCTGTTACTGGAAATATGATACAGCATTCTAATTAAAAGGTCATTCAGATCAGTGGCAGTTTTCTAAGGCTCTGTTCATATTGTACATCGAATATATATGTTAGGAGTAATCCTCAATATTTACCTCCAACATATACCACTATGTACCCATGCAGTGGCACATCTTGGCTATCGGACACAATGTATGAAAAAGTATATAGTGTGGTGGTCCACTCTATGCACATTCATACCACCTCGCCAGAGGCTAGAAGGACACAATTTTTTTTTGCTTGCTGTGAGTGAATGGGGGCCTATAGTATAGTTACAATTACCATATGGCACATAAACCAAATGTTTTCGCATAGTGTGATATGAACAGAGCCTAAGATTGTTGGTTCATTCTCAGTAAAAAGAAATCTCTGAGCAGTCTGAAAAGTTTATGCTCTCTAATTTCATTCTGGAAATCCGTTTCAGAATCAGATGTGTATCTCTCTACTGTAAAAGCGTATTACAGTCATATTAAGTGTCTATTATCACCAGATCGCTTTCTGATCAGGTGATCAGCCAATCAACCACTGGGATTCCACCACTTGCTAGAATGAAGGAGTCTGATGTGACTGAGTTGCAGTTTTCTGCACAATGAGAGTGGTCCTCTATAGAGGAAATTTAGAAAGGGCCTCGGCACCTTCTTTCTCGGACTGCTGTGGGTAAACCCACTGATCTGACATTGGTGACATATTTTATTCACATGTCCTAGACGGTAAGTATAGGACAACCGTTGATTGCAAAATCTTCAGGGAAACTTTTTTTATTCTCCTTCTTTCTTCAGTCAAAACTTTAATATAACACAGACCTTATGGGGAGAATGCTGAGAGACATCGAAAAATAATTGTCATAGAGCCGAGTGAAAAATGACTCAAGTGTAAATGGGTTTATTCAATTTAATGGGAATGTATTTGCTCATATCAACACGTGGAATAAGAGCTGCAAGTTGCTGTCTGTAGTAGTGTTGGGTTTAACTTGTAGCTTTTTGACTATGGGAATTGCAATTAGATCTATTTTCATAATGCAGCCTCGGTGTCATGACTCTTATCTTTCAGCTATACGTAAAGCGTTTCATTCCACTTGGTGCCATTTAGTTGTGAAGAAGCAGTCAGACCGAAGAGAGAGATTAATAAAGTTTCACTAGCAGTTTGATTAGTGATGTAAATGAAACCGTACGGATCGGTTACTTGCGAAATCGAAACTGACACCAAAGTCTTGAAGAGTTTATTTATTGTAACTATTACCATGTGGAAGGTTACATGTGTTACCCTGTTGGTTGTTAAAAGGTTAATTCTACCAAAAACAATCAGAGGCATATATCTCACGTCACGTTGGTGGAGTCTATAAGCTTGGGCAACCACTGATGTCCAGAACTAATCGGCTGTGTTGCCCTATATAGCACATAGACCCCTTTGACTTGCTCCGAGATTTCCAATACAGCTTGATAATCAAAATGCTATTGATTTGGACGACCTTATGTTTAGGATGCGATGTCCGATTCCTAATGACTAAGCAGACCTTGTTGACCATCGTTTTTATTTCAGTGGGGGTCTAAGTTCATGGATTGCGCTGTCGTGCTCTTCAGACATTTCCCTATGTCATGAGGATTTTCATAGATTTACCTTCTTGAAGTCTGTATTCTTCACTTCTCAAGGCTCGTTCTACAACACTTGTCTCAATCCATGGATAATCAGACATATGATATGAGCTCCACGTTATAATTTAGACCAGCTTACATTGCCATTTAATTTTTTTTGTGAAACTTTATATGTTAAACTTGCATCCTTTACAGATTGGAAGAGTAATTCTTCAAATCTTCAGTTGGGCATTTTTGAGTTTAACACAAGCTTGACCCACTGCGATAATCCACAAGGAAGCCATAGCCGTAGTTCCATAGTGCTAGTATATAATGAGTTGGTTGTAGTATCATTCAGTATGTGTGCAGCGCAGCTTTATGTCATATACCTATTTTGGTACAAAGCATAAATCTGCTTATTTTGGAGCATGTATCTAGGACAGGGGTGTCAAACTCATTTTTACCGAGGGCCACATCGGGCTTATGGTGACCCTTAAAGGGCCGATTGTAAGACAGTATAGTAAGGGCTCGTTCACACCAGCGTATTTGCGTACATAATATGCACTGAATAGAAGCCATTGATTTCAGTGAGTTCATTCACATGATGTATATTGTCACACAGCATGATCTATTTTGTTGCATACTACGCACCCCGATAGGCCATTGAAGTGAATGGGCCGCGCAAATATGTGGTGAATGCGCAGGAAACCTGTGTATTCACTATACATTTGCGCACCATCTCAGTGGGCCCATCTGTGTTTTTTCCGTGCCCAAATATGCAGGCATAAGCGATTTTCGATTTCACAAATACGCAGCGTATTTGTGCGACCGAAATACAATTACGCCCGTGTGAACAAGCCCTAATAGTGACCCCTATAGTGGTCGCAGTAGTCATAGTGACTCTCATACTGGCTCCAGTAACAATATTGACCCCCTCAGTGGCCCCATTAGTAATAGCAAGCCCCACAGTGGCCCCTGTAGTAACAGGGTACCCCACAGTGGCTCCAATAGTAATAGTAACCCCCATAGTAATATATACCCCCTCACTAGTAATAACCCCTCAGCAACATCATCCCCAGCAGTAATATTAACCCCCCCCCTGTAGCAGCAGTAATATTAACCCCCCCCGCAGCAGCAGTAATATTAACCCCCCCGCAGCAGCAGTAATATTAACCCCCCCCCCCCAGCAGCAGTAATATTAACCCCCCCGGCAGCAGTAATATTAACCCCCCCCTAGCAGCAGTAATATTAACCCCCCCAGCAGCAGTAATATTAATTAACCCCCCTCAGCAGCAGTAATATTAATTAACCCCCCTCCCAGCAGCAGTAATATTAATTAACCCCCCCCCCCCAGCAGCAGTAATATTAATTAACCCCCCCCCCCAGCAGCAGTAATATTAATTAACCCCCCCAGCAGCAGTAATATTAATTAACCCCCCCTCAATCAGCAGTAATATTAATTACCCCCCCAGCAGCAGTAATATTAATTAACCCCCCCCCCTTCAGCAGCAGTAATATTAACCCCATCCCCCCCGAGCAGCAATATTAACCCCTTCCAGCACCAATATTAACCTTCCCCCAACCCTTATACTTACCTGCTCCCTGCAGTCAGCGCCGCTCTCCTTCTGCTCGCGCTGATCCCGGCTACACTCTGACAGCAGTGTGTGCGCTCGGCACGCTTCCTCCCCGAGTCCTCTTCTGCGGAACTGAAGAGCAGGGGACTCAGGGGAGGAGGATCCTGGCTGCACACTGGCGTTAGTGTGAGCCGGGAACAGCGGTAATAGCACGATTACCAGCGGGGAGCTGCGGCACCCCAGCTGGTAATCGCTGCAGTGGTGAGCGGCATCGGCACGCTGCGGGCCACATAACACGTGGCAGCAGGCCGGATTCGGCCCGCGGGCCTTGTGTTTGACACGTGATCTAGGAGATGCCCCTTTTCAAAGAGGTCTTGTCACCATGATGGATCGTCGTCATTAACTGCTTTAAACCCCATTTAATGAAAATGTATCACCTATATTTTTTTGCTAATTAAAACTAGATACTGACATATATTCCTTTTACTGATCTGTTTTTATTTTCTGATCGTAGATTTTTCTTTTAATTAGATTTTTTTGTGCAAAACTATGGTGCAGCCATCTTGCTAAGCAGTTCTTAAAAGGGGTTTTCCAAGCCCATCATTTTTTTGAACTGTAGACTATAGTAACTAAAAAAAAAAAAAAAAATTATATAAAAGAACTGATACTCACCGCTCCAGCGCCGCATCTCCCATTTTTCCCTTTGAGGCCTCTGATTAGCTAAAATAGTTAGTATGTCTATGGTACATTACTGACTGCAGCATATTAACAGAGCTGGCGGGGAGTACATGAGATACAGCGCTGGAGCAGTGGGGGGGTCAGGAGACTGGGAGTACGTTTTTATTGTTTTTCACCATTTCCTGCTGTTAAAAGATTTTTAAGTTGCATTTAGATGTTTGTTGACTTCTATGGGAGAGGAGTTTTGTGGCATGCTCCTTGACTTGTCCAGAGATCGTTGTGCAGGGAGGGGAAGGAAGTGAGCTGTGACCATCAGCTATAGTGAATTATATGATTCGGTGTTCTCTAGATATGTGTTTACCTTTTATTGTAATACTGCCTGTTGGCGTGGTATGACTAGTGACAGCTTTTCTCTACACAGCAGGAAGTGTCAGCTGATTCATGAGGCTCAGTGGTCAAAGTGAAAACTGCAAGATTAAGAAAACATCATTTAAAAAAAGGATTTAAAAATGGGGTGGAAACACGCTGAACTAGATGGACATTGTCTCCTTTCGGCCTAACATACTATGTTACTTGATTTGAACAATAGGTCTTTTTCTGATATATTTCCTTTAAATTATACAACATTTTAAACCTATCTACACTTGCACTCCCACAGTAGAACATACGACCTTCCATAGAGTCAGCAGCCCATTCAGATGATACCACCTCCTCTGCTCAAACCATTTACGAGGGCAAATGTTCTTTTGGTAAATTGACAAGTGAATAGGTAAAAAGAGTGTTGGCATATGATATAACTGAGGTTGCCTCTGGGTCAGTCAGTCTGCAACTGAGGCTCCTCAGCTGTTTTAAAAACTATGACTCTTATCATAACTTCTGAACCCAGGGCCTCTTTAACCATACGGCAAATGGTACAGCAACACCAATTTCAACTATGTCTGCATTCTCAGGATATGGATACAGTTGAAAAGTAGTTGTTAGCTGTTTAGTTGTCCGCGACCCTAAAGGCGAGCTCCCTCCATGTTTTTCGGCTTTGCACTGCTTCTTTCAGTTGTGTGATATCCATGCCAGTATCAGCTCTGACAGTATCTTCCATCATGTCCTTTGGCTCCAGGTCTTCTTCTGCCGCTGACCTGGCCAAGCATTATAGATTTTTATAGTGACTCTGCTCACATTACATGGCCAAAATCCGTGAGTCTGAAAAGTACCGTAGTAGTGAGCTTAAACAACTGATAACTTATACTCTCTATTGTGTGTCTCTGCCGCTACAATCTCCACTCACTAATGGGTCCAGCGGCCATGCATATGTTGAAGCATGTGACCACTATAGCCAATCAATTGTTTTCAGTACCCAGTGAGGTTAGGTTGGTGATTGGCCGCAGCAGTCATGTGCTTAGAGGGTAACGTGATTGCTGGACCTGGAGGTGAGGGAAAGCCTACAGGACCTGGGTTGGATTAGTATGAGTGTGTGTTTTTTTTTGGGGGGGGGGAAGGTAAATTAAAGGGGGGGGAGGTAAATTTTAATATCCACGTACTGGCCCTGCTTGGGTATTAAATTGGCCCTGTCTGAACCTCCTGCTGGGAGAAGTTACAATTGTAAAGCCAAATATTACAGGACTGTCTCCTTAGTGACATGTTGGCCTCGGAACCGTATTTTAGAAATGCAGTGACATCCTTGTTGCCACTAGAGGACAATAATGTCAGTTTTGAGGCTCGAGTGCCTTTTATAGTCTCTCATCTACTTCTTTATAATGATGGCCAGTATTGTAACTGCGTTGAGATATTATATTGTTAGACAGAACACCTCATTATTTGATTTGGTGGCGTACAATGCCGACATTTTTGTGATGCTTTACAAGAGCATTAGCAGTCATTAGGGCCGCCTTTACCAGCAAAGAATAAAGCAATTTGCATAAGTAAAAACAAAAGCTAGTTAACCTGCAAGTGGCCACAACCCAAAAGGGTTTGTTTTCACTAGCGCCCATAAAAACGGAGTACGCGGCACATTAACAGAAGGGTAATAACTCACCACCACAATTACCGCACACGGGATAATTTTTGCAGCTTTAATTCAGTGTTATTAATAATGGATAAAATAGCAATTTTCGGAACTCGCTGGGGGCAGTAGGGAATGATTCCAATGAATATTTCAGCACGTTATTTTAATCATGGCTCCACCAAATTCATGTGTGTCATATTTTCTGCTTATAAGTTCCAGGCTGCTGAGGGACCCATAGTTAGTCATTAAAAGGCACACTGCTTATAGGAAGGTTGGCTCTTTGATTTACAAGGCACATTAAACCACTGTAAAGGAAAGCAAGCTGCGTGTCATTAATACTTGTAATTTGATGCAGCATTAGTAAATGGGCTGCCTGTGATTAATGCTCTTTACCAGTACGAGAAGCCATTTAATACGGACTACTTTAGGTTGTTTAACATGTAAATACAAAGGCGGCCTGCACTTTGTCATCATTGTGCTCGGCATTGCTATTGTTCTTGTATGCTTTGGTTTTAGATAAACCCGACATAGTTGTTAAAGTTGACAGGAGTATAGAGTGTAGTTTAGAACATTGTTTCCGAAGGATAGTGAAGGCGGCTTTTTTATCACCTGATTTGGGTATGGATCACTTAAAAGCTGTATTCTGGTTTCGTTTAAGTAAAACTTAAAGGGGTTGTCCCATGAAATAACTTACAGGTTAGATAAGTATATGATTGGTTGGGGTCTGAGTACTGAGACACCCTCCAATCACAAGAACAGGGGTCTTGAGTGTCCCCGAACAAATGGAGTGGATTCGTATTCGTACTTCCACTCAATTTATTCTTAGGGGAAAGCGCTTGCACTTAGCTATCTCCCATAGAAATGAATGGAGTGATCGTGCACACATGTGACCACAACTCATCTGGCTGGGTGGACATAAAAGAGACAATTGCCCTCAGAATACATCCGCCTTGTGCCTCACCCTACATGCTGTTGGCTGATGACCTGTGCAACCCCATGGGTTGCACGTAACTAATGTTGGCTATGACCACTGCTCCATTCATTTAGGCACATTCTTGACTTTTTCTTGTAATCAATGGGAGTCCCAGTGATTAGATGCTTATCACCTATCCTGTAAATAAGCGATAAGTTAGTTTTGTGAAACATCCCCTTCAAGGAGATATTCCTATTTGAGACCTTTATTGCATACTCACAGTATATATAATTGTCCCACCTCTGGAAACCTCACATAATGGGGCAATGGGGGCCCAGTGGTGACTCTCAACTATGAGATATTCATGGTATTTCTTGTAGTTATGCCATAAATGTTTCAGGTGGGGATACCTCTTTGAAGGGGTTGCCTCACCACAGAGAATCTTTTTCATATGGATGCTGTCCAAAAATAGAGCATTGCATATCAGATGAATGTAATATACCGAAAAAGTGAGTCTACTGGGGCAATTGCCTCTTCTTAGGTCTCCACTTTGGCTTATAAAGAAGGAACTTGAGCAATGGAAGTCCATATGCCTATATAGGGTATTATTTATAATAGTTGCCTTCATGAGACAACTCATTGTAAAGAAAATTAAACATTCTGCAACTTGGCAGGGCAAGGGCAAGTTGATCATTGGGCAATGAAGAAAAAAGACTGGTTGGTAAATGGCATCTATCCTGTGCACCTGGTAGATGTAGCCAGGTAGAGAGGGCATATGAATTTGTCGTTGCCGTAAGCGCACTCATTATCGGTTTTGTAATGGTCAATGGGCAACTGATCCATATAGTGCATGAATGATTCTCCCATCAATAGTGATGCTGACCAAGCCTTACATGTCCTAAAGTCTGATTTGGGACCATTGAGTGCAACACTCTAATCATTGTTTCATACTTTGTTTCTTGGAGGAAGATGAATACCTGCTTACTAACTCTGTCCTATCTTTTCTTTTAGTCAACTGCATGACTTCTGGAGATTGGATTATTGGGAAGACGATTTACGAAGGAGAAGACGTTTCGTGCGCAATGCATTTGGCTCGACTCATTCAGATGCCAGATTAAAGGCTGCCATTGAATACGGTCAGTATGATGATCCATGTTCTCAGTCACCATATTAAGTTAGCTTTGTACGCTCTGAGTGATTTTTTCCATACTGCTTGGATTTAGTTTATAACACTAGAGAAACACAACAATTTTGTACTTTCCTATTCGCTCCGGTTCAGTTTTCAAAAAGCAGATGTGCAGATGTGTTTGTCTTTTTGAAGTTTGGACACATGGAGATCAGCCTACGAAACTTTACATTGACCCTTTTCCACTTCTATGCGTCTTTTACACTGATGCTATTTCTATTCCTCTTGGTGATACTAATGAGTTGAATAATTTATGGGCTTGTCATGTGAAAAGGATTTGGTGCAGTTTGATGTACTCTCAGCGTCTGGTGCTGGAATGTGATTAATAAAAGAGCTGGAGGCAGAGAGGGGTTTACATGGCAATTAATTCTCTTTATTTCATATACTGTTTCGCACCTTTTGCCTAGTACATTTTGTCTTGCATTTTGTATACCTTCTTTAGGATGTTCTCCAGGTCGCCTATCTCTGTTGGTATAAAGTAATATATGTTTCAATTAAACGCTTCTACCAGTTGTGACTTAAAGGGGTTGTCCCGCGAAAGCAAGTGGGGTTAAGCACTTCTGTATGGCCATATTAATGCACTTTGTAATATACATCGTGCATTAAATATTGGCCATACAGAAGTTATACACTTACCCCCTCCGGTGTTGGCGTCCCCGTCTCCATGGCGCCGACCGAAGCCTTCTTCTGCCTGGATTAGATGCGCTTGCGCAGTCTGCCCTCTTCTGTCCCGCTCCAGCGTGCTCCTTCAGCGGGACAGAAGAAGCAGACTGCGCAAGCGCGACTAATCCAGGCAGGAGAAGGCTTCGGTCGGCACCATGGAGACGGGGACGCCAACACCGGAGGGGGTAAGTGTATAACTTCTGTATGGCCAATATTTAATGCACGATGTATATTGCAAAGTGCATTAATATGGCCATAGAGAAGTGCTTAACCCCACTTGCTTTCGCGGGACAACCCCTTTAAGTAGATCATAGGCCCTTGGCTGTTCACACAAGTTGCCCCCATCCCAAGCCACTACTGAGGACTAGTCAACTATGCTGTTCTGTCCTGCTAAAGAATTGGAAACAAATGTAAGCCTACTGAAACGGAGACCAAAGCTTGCACCGTTGGTCTTCATTTAGCTAATACAAGTCTATAGTTCCATCTAATTGCTATTTTTGACATTTCAGTTGAAATACCAGCATAGAAATCATAGACTGGTTCACAAATGCTGCCTTACTTGGACAACCCCTTTAATTTTATAGTACCCTGTGCACCCTTAGTGCCCCACAGTCATAGTGCCCCCACAAGATAACAGTGCCTCCTGTGTCTCTCCAAAAGATAAGTGTCCCCCCACAAGGTAATAGTGTCCCCTTTGTATCTAACATGAGAGAATTGTGCCCCCTTTATTCCCCCACAAATAATGGTGCCTTAGTGCCCTACAGTTATAGTGCCTCCCTTTATGTCTTCTGCTCCTTCTCCGGTGATTCCTTCCTGCACTGTAAATATTTCACTATTGAGCTCCTATTCTATTTCCATGTGCTGTACAGCAGTATGTGTATCTTCAGTTGATCTCTACAGTCTCCTCCTATGGGTTTCCTCCTGACAAAGGAGGGCAATAGAAGATACATATACTGCCACATGGCGCACGGAGCAAATAAGAAAGTGCATAGTGAAAGATTTACTGTGCAGGCAGCCTTGATGTGACATGCCTCCTCCAACATGACAGTGTGTGCGGGGCGAGGGAGTGGTGGTGGTCTGCCATATTCTACTGCTGCTTCTGACAGAGCAGTGTTTTAAGAAGATGGGGTGGTTTGGGAAGCCACGGGCGCCTTGCAAGCCTTGAGCTCTGGGTGGTCGCCCAAACATCCCTAATTACTATATAATCCTCAACTGGTATGCACTCTATGGTCATATTAGCAGTTATGTATGGTACATGTCTGCTGGTGATGACCATGAAGGGTTGACTACTTTTTGTTAAATGGGGCCTCTAACAATGTGTGTGCCACACCAGATATACCATATAACATGCAGGTGCAAGTGTCAGCAAGTGTTCAATTCCTCTGCAGCTACCTCACTGGGAAAATGAAGCAATAAATGGTGCTCATTGAAATCAATAGAGTGATCCTATAATGGGTGGACATTCTGGGTCCTCCAGGAGACCTGGGGATGCTATTTACAACTGTTGGCTCCAGCTAATTAATGGGGCCTCCAAATCAATGATTTCTATCCATTAACTCAGAATTGCCTAATAGGGTATTTGAAAATGAGTTTTCCACACCAGACTTGTGTGATGCTTTGAGGAACTACTTCACTTTCTCTTTTCATTAATTTTCCATAAAAGCGAAATCTCCACCAAAAGATCTCATGAATGAAGATTTTCACCTGCATGGGTATTACAGTACCATTGCAGTCTAAAGATCTTGAGGTTTCAATACAGAGATTCACATTGTTTTAACCCTTTCCAATCCACTGTCTGACATCTAAAGACATTACGATTTAAGGCTGTACAGCTCCGATGCTGGAAGACGTCCGTCGGGGCTCTATTATTGTATATTGTTAGCCTTTCTGCTGTTGGGGGCCTTTCCAACATGTCACCTCATGCACCACTGGCTTTAGCCAGCGTCTAGCGCCTTTGTATAACAGCAGAAATGAGTAAGCCCCATAGGAAAACCAGGATATAAATTGGATTGGAAAGGGCTAAGGAGCGCCATGGCCCTTTTTGTTCTAGTGATTATGAAAGGAGGGCACATACCTCCACTAATGACATCTTCTCTTACATGTTGCTCAAAGAAAGTCTATGGTTCCTTTTTCCAGTGCAGTTTATAAAATGGAAACTTAACTCTGGATGTTATGTTAAGGAGGACATGGTTTTTATATATGAGGCCCACTTACGACTTAATATTTCTCAAGAGAATACCACATGTATACTATCCTACCGAAAATGTTTGCTCACCCCTATCAGTAGATTGGATCATTTGTTATAAGCATGTCATATATCCTAAACCATGCCACAAAAGATGTAATGGGATGTTCTATGTGTCATGGTCTCAGTCCGTTGGTTGTACTGGCAAGGACCATGAACAAGGAGGTGGACCTTGACATTCTAGATAATAATGCGCTGCCAACAATGTGACAATACTCTGGAAATGGGCAACAAAACAGTGTGCCTTGTCACAAATCTGACACCGTTGCACATTGGTTTGAGGATATAGATGTTGCATGATTGGACTGGCCTCTACAGGATCCTGGCCTGAATGCTATTAACATAGTAACATAGTATGTTAGGCTAAAAAAAGACATATGTCCATCTAGTTCAGCTTATTTCCTCCCAATGTTGATCCAGATGAAGGAAAATAAAACTAATAAGGTAGAAGCCAATTTTCCTCATTCATGGGGGAAAAAATCCTTCCAGACTCCAATCTTACAATTAGAACAATCCCTGGATCACTGACCCTTCTAAAGTAATTAGTAACTATAACATGTAATATTGTAACGCTCAGGAAAGGTGTCCAGGCCCCTCTTAAACTCTTTTATCAATTCACTATGACTGGATCGTCAGGCAGAGAGTTCCGTAGTCTCACTGCTCTTACAGTAAAGAATCCCCTTCTATGTTGGTGTAGGAACCTTCTTTCCTCTAAACGTAGAGGATACCCCCTTTTACAGTCACAGTTATGGATAAGAACTGGAGCTTTATTTCAGAAAATATTAAAAGTCCCTCTTTGAGAGACCTGACCGGACATTTCAAGGTGGAATGGAGGGAAATACCAGTTGAAGTGTATCAGATGTTAGTAAAAAGTATATGACAGACTCTTTCTGATGTCATTACGGCAAAGGAGACCCGACTAATTATTAACATATATAAATAGACACTACTTTTTACTCTTGCTCAGGCGTCCAATTACTTTTGTCCATTAAAACCTGCATGATGCTGAATTACAGGTGTCTCCAAAGAGTTTAATATCCAGTTAGTTATTCCTCATTCGGAGCCACTACCCTAAAAATTCTTGATGTTTGGAAAATCTTGGATCAAGGTTGAGATTGTTATTTTCATGGATAAGTGGTGGAGATTATAAGCCTTCAGGGGCTGGATTAAAGGATTTTATTTATAATATGCATACATTAAGAAATATGACTCCTTAGTGTGATGAATATAGTACATTACGTCTATCAGTCACATTCATATTAATGCTTATTACCACATTTTCCAATTAAATGGAAAACCTATACGTTTGCAGAAGTCAGTCAAGAATGTGGGATAAATGCTTGTGTTTTGTCACACAGACAGCTCCCTAATTACATTTTAATAGTCCTGTAACTCTGTACTGGGCAACTGACAGGAACCAGCGTTCCCCCAAATCACTGCTTGCCAGAGAAGTTGTAGTGTTTTTTGTATTTGTCAGTGAACTTGTGAATGAATGAACGCTCTTTAAAAGTTCCATATGGTTCTTAAATGTGATTATCTGCCTGGTCCAGCTCCTGTATAATGTTCGTACAGAACAGTGTCATTATGCTGCTACAGACACAGAAGACACACAATTGATCTAAAGTAAATGCACATAAAACCCCTTTTCATTTTTTGCCATTTTTTAAAGAGTCGTGTATTTATAACTGAGAGGAACTCATCCAAATTGGTAAATTTGAGATAGTGAAAGAATGTACATTTCTAAATGATGGAACAAGAGAATCCAGGGCAATGAAAAATACAGTTCTGCTGAGATGCACTGCGGGATGTGAAATGTGCAATAACTTTGGACGGGTGGATACAGCCAACTGAATACCACCATCGTAACACAGCTGTGTGCCAGTCCCAAGCCTGGAAAAATGTGGAGCGGTGGAGAAAGATGTAGTGACCTATTCCACTGTAGACCACCAAAATACTTCATGGTTTCTCTTAAAAACACGTTTGAAGATCTGGTCCTGGAAGGTGGGACCCCATGGTTGGAAAGCACCTACAATGTTACCGGGGAAGAGCAACTGAGAGTTTCAAATAACTCAGGAATTAGGAAACTCATCTGGGTGTTGGTTGCTGATGTTGCCTGCGGTGAAAGAGATTGCCCGCATCTTACTAAAATGTATAAAATTGGAACACTGAAGGTGCGTGGTAAAAACATTGGAACACGGAATGTACATGATAAAACCATTGGCAAATTAGACATTATAAAGAGCGAAATGCAATGATTAAACATCGACCTTCTGGACATCCGTGAACTTCACTGAACAGGAAACGGATACTTTACCAGCGGCAATTTCGCAGTTTACTTTTCAGAAAATGAAGACATTTAAAGGAATGGTGTCACCTTCATCGTGAGCAAAGATTATTAAAGTTGTCCATGGTTTCCATGCCGTTAGCGATAGAATCATGACCATCCACATCAATGGAAAACCTTGCACCATGTCTGTAATACAAATTTATGCCCCTACCTCTGTCGCAGCAGATGAACAAATCAAAATAATTTTAGGCTAATGTCCAAGAAACCTTGCAGGAAATTCCAAAAAAGGACATTGTTTATATCATCAGCAATTGCAATTCAAAAATTGGTGCAGAAGAAACGCTAACAGTCTGGAAATTTGGCTGAGGAAAATAAAATGATGCCGTGACAGACTTTTCCAATTTTGCCAAGGAAGCAGATTAACAATTCTGAACACATTGTTCGCATGACTAAAATGTCGCTTGTACGCCTGGACATCTCCTAAAGAAGTTCACCGCAGTCAAATCAATTACATTTTGTGCTCCAAAAAGTGAAAAAGTTCAGTTCTAGCAGCAAAAACATTCCAAAGCGCAGATTGTGGTTCTGACTGCCAACTGCTTGTTGCCAGAATGAAACTACAGCAGCAGTATTGATATTAAACACTGACTCAGTGCCTCCTGCTTATGCAGAAAAAGTAGAGCAATGTTTCAAATTGCTTAAAACCTTTTGAAAAAGAGGCAGACAAAAATGGGAGGAAATGAAAAGCATTATAATCAAAACTGTTAACGAAACTATACCACGCAAAAAAAAACACCAAGAAAAACAACCTGGCTATCAGCAGACACCATCCAAATTGCCAACGTGAGGAGAAGCAAAAGCGACTGGAACTGGGGAAGATTTCCAGTTGCCAAATGCCCAGTTTTAGTGCGAAGCAAGGAAAGGTAAAGAACTGTTTTGGAATGCACACTGCATAGAATTGGAAGAAGCAAACAAAAAAGGACACACCAGAGAGCTCATGGGGCTCGTGCTCCTTTTTCATCGCGCAATGCAACCCTTAATTTTTGATCAGAATGGCAAGAAATTACACAATCCCGAACAAATCAAGCATAGATGGCAAGAATATATAGAAGAACTGTACTAAACGGATTGCAGAAACCATCAACCGCAAGCAGAAGAATTAACAAAATGAGAACCTAATATCCTGGAGGATGAAGTTGAGTAGGCACTAAATCAGGTACCAAATTGGAAAGCCCCTGGAATCAATTGCATACCTGCTGAGCTGCTCAAGCCCCTGGCAGTCCAGACATTAACTGCACTCTGTCACCAGAATTGGGAAACCCAATAATGGCCAAAAGATTGGACAAGGTCCGTTTTCGTGCAGTTTCCCAAAAAAGGTGACCCGAGAGAATGCTCAAACTACTGCACAATAGGCCTAATATTACATGCAAGCAAAATCCTACTGAAGATTATACAAAAAAGTTATGATGGCGATAGAGGAACAGGAACTCCCTGATGCACAAGCCGCTTTTCGCAAAGGAAGAGGAACAAATGACCAAATTGCAAATCAATGAATCATGGAAAAAGCCCGGGAATAGCAGAAGGAGGTGTACATATGCTGTATCGATTACAGCAAAGCCTTCGATTGCATTTAACACAACAAGCTGTGGCCATGTATAAGACAAATGGGATCCCAGGATATCTGGGGCAACTCATATAATCGTTATATGCGAACCAAAAGGTTACAGTCAGGACCTTCAATGGTAATACAGAATGATTCAGAATTGGGAAGGGCATATGCCAAACCTGCATCTTATGCCCTGCATTGTTCAACCTGTATGCAGAGGCCATCTTCAGGCAATGCGATTTAGACACATCCAACATTTGTAGTCCAGATCGGTGGAAGAAACTTTAACAGTCTCAGATATGCAGATGATACAACCTTGCTGCCAGAAAGTATGAATAAGTTCTGGAAATACAAAGACATAACCATTGCAACAAAATGCCAGATGGTCAATGCAATCATCTTCCCAATCACAAATTACGGCTGCGAAAGTTAGACACTAAAGAAAACGGGCCAGAGGAAGATTGATGCCTTCAAACTTTGGTGCTGGAGGAAACGCCTACAAATCCCTTTGACCGCCAAGATCGCAAACAAAGCAGTTCTAGACCGTGTCAAACGAAACCAATAACGAAACAGACTCTCATACTTCGGCCACATAATGCTAGCTATTATATGCACTGGCTTGATACTATCAACATGCAAATGATCGAACTGAAAGAAGCAGTACAAAACATAACCACGTGGAGAGGGTCGATCCATAAATGTCCAAAAGTCAGCCTCGACTAAACAGATATAGTCACAGAAATACTGGCTTCATAGTATGTAATAATAATGATATATAAAGGCCACATTCGGTAGCTCTACGTTAGTAGCGGGACAGTCCTCTATTCAGGACCCTGGTCTAAATAGGTGCCAAAACACCTTCAATTGCTATTGGCCACACTTTTGTTCAGCCAACAACTTTCTCTCAACTCCCCCAAACACATGAATGTTCAATTTGACCAATCATTTATGCATTTTGTGGAGAGAGCCAGATAGATAGATTTATTAGCTGCCTATCTGCAAGGGAAGTAAAAGGATTAGGCGATGAATTTCAGCTCGTTCAATCCTTTTTCGTTTTGACATCAACTGGAGTTGTCCAGTCCTGCCAAAATCTGCAGAATCGAACCACTGAAGGATGATGAGTATGGGAGCCTTTACCGAGCGCACAGAGTGGCTACAAAGAGCTGGAATAACCAAATATGTCTATGCATTGCATGACTAGCCCATTGAATTCAATGGGAAGAGTTCTATGCTATATTCATTGTTTGGTGGTGCTGAAAGGAAACTGAATTTTTTCTGATGAGTTCACCGACAGAATACAGCTGACTGCTGTGGGTCCCAGTGACAAACAGTATGCTTTTTGCAGATTTTGATGAAAAAGGATTGTCTGGAGTGGACAACCCCAATTAGTCCTGCTTAGTTGTTTTTATGTGGAGATACAGATGCTGATGATGTCATTGAGGCAACTGTTCCTGGCAACTGTAATACTGTTAAAGGGGTTGTCCCAACTTAGGACTTCCTGACTGAGATGGGAAAGCTGCAGCTCGTTTTCCGACTATCTTGCTCATTTTTTAGGGAATCAGCCAAGCGCAGCAGCCTTATGCAGTTTCCGTAACTCGCATTCACTTCAATGGGAGTTACAGGAGCTACATAAGGCTGGCATGCTCGGCTGTTTCCGTAACACTAGGCAAGGATCTGGGAATGTTTAGCTTGCAAAAGAGAAGGCCGAGTGGAGACTTAATAGCGGTCTACAAATATCTGAAGGGCTGTCACAGTGCAGAGGGATCAGCCCTATTCACATTTGAACAAGGAAAGACCAGAAGCAATGGGATGAAAATGAAAGGGAGGAGACACAAATTAGATACTAGACAGTGAGGGTGATCAATGAGTGGAACAGGTTACCACAGGAGGTGGTGAGTTCTTCAATTGAAGTGTTCAAACAAAGGCTAGACAGACTGTCTGGGAGGATTTAGTGATCCTGCACTGAGCAGGGGGTTGGACCCGATGACCCTGGAGGTCCCTTCAAACTCTACCATTCTATGACCATATTCTGTGTGTTGAAATATTAATGCATGAACATAGTTTGCTGCTTGTTAAAGGCATCAGTTTAAACAAGTCTGAAGGTATGTTTTAGGAGAGGTCACGCAGCCCCAGTCTGCCACAAACAAGGATGACAAACTTAATCAGTTATTGTTTGCCTGGTAGTAGAAAGATACTGCAGGGGCCGCAGCTGACAGGATTTCCAGAAAAGAGCTTTGTGACCTTCAAGAAATAACCCATTCCTTATAACGAGTGCAGATCTAAATCATTATTGATGGCGCACTCCTAACACTGTGCTGATATAGTCTGAAGTACACCGCGCATCAGCAATGTATCCAACCAAGCATGGTGTCCGGTGATTTACCAGTGAAGTCTTCCAGCAAGGATGGGTAGACGGCTATTTTTCCCCCGATACATTTCATTCCTTTTGTAAGATGTCTACCGCAATATGACTACAGCTACACCTCTAACCGTATAATGTAGTGCCCGATGTATGGTTAGTGTCGGCTTTACATGGACATCTTTTTTGTCAGGGGTTAGTTAATTTGACCTTTTATAAGGAAGCGCTAACGGCACTTGTGGAGCGGCGCAGTGTTTGCGCTTTGAGCGCCGTATTATTTATAGCAGTTGTTCTGAGTTCTACCGGCTTGTCCCATTGAAGTAAATATGGCATTCTGAGTATGAACACAATCGTGCTTAGATCTGAACATTGAATCCCCATTAGTCAACTAATTAGCGAGAAACCTGAGTGGCGGACCTGATCCTGAGGATCAGCCATCAATTTTTAAAGGATGGATAACCACTTTAGGGAGGTTTACCTGGGAACAGAGGCGTAACTTGAAGCTCCCGGGCCCCAATGCAAAACCTGTAACGGGTTCTCCAACTATAATGCTTTATTCATAGTACTGGGCTCCCTATATGGAGAGCTGAGGCCTTATGGGGCCCCCTAAGGCTCCTGGGCCCGGGTGCAACCACATCCCCTGCATCCTCTATAGTTACACCCCTGCCTGGGAAGATTTTTTGCCAAAAAAAGCAGCGGTCAACATTTTTGCAAGGTGATAAACTCTTGCTCAACTCCATTTACATGGAGCAAGCAACACTACCGCATGTGCCCAAATGATCCTCGGTACAATTGTTTGGGCATATGTAGGACCACCTGTACACGACCGGGTCGGATTCCGCATGTAGGTTCCCGCAGCGGAATCCGACCCTGTGCCCGGCCGGTGACTCCTGCATACCTGTCCGGATTGTTCATATTCTGCACTGTGGATGTGCCAGCCGGCTCACATGCACAGTACAGATTATGCCGCGCCATCGCTAGGTGATGACACAGATTCAACGACCTTTTCTCAATGATGATTGTGGAAGGGCTGCGGGTCAGTCAATGGAAGCCGTCTGCACAGAATCCGCCTAAAAATAGAGCATGCTGCGATTTTATTTTTTTTTTCCCGGTGAGCGGAAAATCGCAATTGACTTCCGTTCATAGGCATGGAAAACCGCTTTTCCATAGCATGCTATGGCAGGTACTTGCTGCGGAATCAGGAGGCGGACGCCCGCTCCAGATTCTGCAATGCAAATCCGGCCGTGTGCAGGTGACCTTAGACTATAATATTGGTTGTGCATACACGGGAAGGTAAAAATCACTCTTTTTATAGAAAATCTCTCCTGCCAGCCAGAGTTGTGGCAATACCCTGTTAGCAGTCCTGTCAGTGCAGAGAACACTCCATTTCACGTGCTTTTCGTAATAACCTTTCTTGTGTAACGCAAAGGTAACTCCCATAATCAGAGTATATTGTCAGCCCTCCCCTAACTGGGCAAGCATGAAATGAAAAGCTTGTTAATATTGATCCACTTTTTTTCCCCTTTGCCGTGTCCTTGATGTCTTCTCGTTGTGAGCTGCAGCTACCGGGCTTGTGTGTCCACTTCCACATTGATAAATGCAGACCCTTCGTTGCAGTAACTACGCGGCCCGCTATTGATGTAATAAAGCAGGTTCTAATTGAGTAGCTACAAAACCAATCTGCTCATTGCCACTCTTTGTATCTTGGGTAATATGTACTATGTTCCACATTAGTGCTCCCAGATCTATTTCTTTTGGGTTTAAACTAGTTATTGATTGTAATCTGCCTCAGATAAAATATAGCTTTGAAGTTTGACTTTTCTTGGCTGTGCATCAAAACAAAGCCAACCATGATATATCTTCTATAAACCTGTGTGTAAAGAAGAAACACAAGAATCTGCTGTAACATAGAGTTTGTATGCATTCTCGAAGTCGACACTGTAAAACCTTAGTACTCCCTAGCAACTATGTACATTGCAGATGAAAGTCCTGCCATGCAAGTAGCAAAGGTGGACCAAATAGGGCTAGGTCAAGGAGGGCCCTTAGTAGCTGCATGGTCTGCCTCTAGGATATCTATGCCCTGGCTCCTAGGGTAGCAATGACTAAATAAAGCAATTCAAGATTATTCCTTACGTGAGCGAACTAAAATACAAAATCCATTTCCATTCTACAGTTATAAAGTAGAATCTAATTACCTTAAAGTGACTCTCGGGTCAGGACAAGTTTTAGTCCCGGGGTTCTCTCTTTTGTGCTCTTGCTCCAACCTCCTCCCCGGATCCAACATTTCCCTGTTGCATTTTCGGTCTTCCATAGAGGCTACACTATGATGCATTGGTAGTCGAAGACGCTGCTATGATTGGCCAACGTTGCTGATGTGAGCAGCACTGGCCAGTTAGGGTAGCGTGAAGTGTCTCCGATTATCAATGTATTGTCTGCACCGGGTAGTAACAGGTGTGGTGCCGCCACCTTGGAAGTTTGGAGAGGTGCCTTGAACCAGTGGATTCGGGAACACAATGGCACAAAGGGAGAGTGGCATGTAACAAGACTTCCCCTTGTGTGCATGACGGCACACAGAGTCCCTTACATTTCTGTATGAGGTCATATACATGTGACTAATGAATGCTGTAAATTGTACTCTTAGACTCTGTTCACATCTGTATCTGGGGCCTAGTACAGATCCTACCTAAAATGCCCCACAAAACGGCGTAGCATACTGCGCCGAAAATATCAGAGGGTGTGACAAAAGCCTGGCAGGCACCAATATAGGCAATGGGGCCCATTGTGCACCGTTTCATTGCGCCATGCTACGGCATTTCCGTGTCCCTCCTCCATTGATAGAGCAGGAAAATGGGAAGCCCAACTGTAGTGTACAGAGCCTTATGGTGGTCCTATTTACAAAAGAACTTCAGTTCAGAGAGACTCGGTGTACATGTACTTATCAATATGTGCAAGATACATGCATGACTGGTGAGGGATGTATGCCATGCACATGGATGAGTGGACATTAAGTATCTCAACCACCAGAGCTGCTGTAGACCCCAAGATCAGTGCTTGGCAAGTCACTCTGTGACTAATTTTACACGTAAGAATACACCAGCCATGCTGAGCGTGAGATTTATGTTTTATATGTGCCGTAAGAGTAATCGCCTTCAGGAGGACGGCTGAACCGTCTAAAGTCACAGTGAAGCCGAGACGCTTTTATCTATCCCTCTCATCTCTTCTGAGCAGTAGTTTTTTCGAGGTTGTCTTCATTTGGCCTGATTCACATAGTTCTTCACACGCGCTCTGCGGGAGATGACTGCAGCTGTACCCCAGGGGTAGATACTATTTCACTGAGAAGAGGAAGGATGGAAATGTTACTTTAGCTTGAAACTAGTCTTATTCGGTTTCTGTACTCCTTCTGCAACACCGCCTCCCTGTTTATCCAACACTTCCACATCTTGTTACATTAACGAGGTTTTCTGCCATCGTCTTGCGAAATCTCTTCTGCATAATTGTTTTACAGGACACTTTATATTGTAGCATAAAACGCTGGACATCTCAAAGAGCATTTCTGGCTTAATCTAAATTGCTGGCAGATTGTTAAAGAGGAAATGTCTGCTCTCCTGGCAAGTCTGTTAGTAAATACTTCCCCATGAAATTCCATTTCTGGAGAAACTTTCCTTAGAAATTTGTATTCTGCTATTCCTCTGTTACTCCTCCTAAAAATGTATGACTAAATTTATAGCTGGGTGTTATCATTCTCCTTGCCGATATGGTGTATCTTTAGGTGATTTGAAACCGACCAATCGGTGCTGACAGCATCACACTGTATGTTACACACACCTCTCATCAGGAGGATGGTAACAAGAAGTTGGCATGGAAAGACTTGATCTAGCAGCCGGTTGCACGCTGCCCATCCGCTGCTGCCAGTGGCTCCGATAAGCTGTCATGGGTGGGCGTGGTCTGGCCGCATGCGGCCAACTGAACCATGTGTTTCTAGCCATACAGGTCTGTTCCAGGGTGTGAAACTTCCTAAATCACAATATTGCATGTTTCACAGAGTGTTAAGGCAGCTGAAATGCAGTCCTAAGCCCTTGCTCACGACCTGAAGGTTGTGAGTTCAATCCCTGCATGGTTCATGTAGCCGGCTCAAGGTTGACTCAACCTTCCGAGCTCGGTAAAATGAGTACCCAGCTTGGTGGGGGGTAATAAATAAATTACTTGAAAGCGCTGCGGAATAAGTTGGTGATTTTATTTTAAATTAATTTTATTGCTGAGCGATCCTGTAAAGAAAGTAACCTAAAAAAACGCCAAAAAATTAAGAAATCCATATTTCTTCAAAGGTCTGTGATGTGGGGCAAACGGTTATAAATGGCAACTGTAATATAAAATAAATTGAAATGTTGTATGCAATACCTAACTAAAATGCTAAAAAATATTAGTACAGCCATAGCACTTAAATGGTCACTGGGGGAGAATTATCAGTGGTTTTAAGGAGCTCTTCAAGAATTCCTAAAAATTGTCAAGACTATATGAAGGTCAATAAGAAAATGGTTCAGAATGTACCAAAGTGGCATATATGGCATGATTAATTTGGCATGACTCACTAGGCACACTTCTCTTCATTATGCCTTCCCATTGCCAGCATGCATATGAATCAATTTATTACACACAAAGAATACACATCTTTAACTCTTTTATGACCTTGGGTCATTAATGTACCTGTATCAAGGTCTATAGTTCTGGTATTCCCATCATAACATTAGTTTTCCATTGACCTATCTACATGAGGGCTTGTTTTTTGCAGGACGGGTTGTATTTTTCACTGGTACCATTTGACATGCCATATAATATATTGGAAAATGATTAAAACCCTCTAAGTGGAGGGAAATGGGGGGAAAAGATGCAATGACGCCATGTTGGGGGGTGTTTTTATGGTGTTCACAGTGCAGTAAATATGGGTCAGTTTAATTACAACAATATAATGTCTTCTTTTATTTGTAGTACTGTTTATAAGTACTGCTTTCCTTCACCATCTTTTGATCCCAAAACTTTATTTTTCCTGTGTGAGGGCTCATGTTTGGCAGGATGACCTGTCGTTTTTTATGTCATTTTGGTGTGCACAGTTTTTTGATTGCTTTTTATTTAGTCTTTTCTTGGAGATGAGTCAGACAAAAAAGCGCAACTCTAGGACTGCGTATTTTTTTTCTTTAACAGCATTTACTGTGTGGGGCTAATGGGATATTTCAATAAATTGGACCCTTTATGGATACCGTGATAACCATTTTTATATTTATTTACTTTTTGATGCAAACACTTGGGAAAAAGAACTTGCGATTGTTGGAATACTTAGACAGTGTCATGCAATACTATGGTATTGCATTATACTATATTTTAACAGGCCTCCTATTAAAGATTTGCTGAATGCACGTTTTAATAGACAAAGAATCATGTCAGCTCTGGGGGATTCCGAAGGCCCCAGGCGGCCATGACACCAGGACAGCACCCCCGTGACCTTATCTTTAAATGATGCTGCTAGAATTGATGGTGGCATTTAAAGGGTCACCAACTGCAATCTCTGTTATCTTTGATTGCGGCTGTGGTGACTGGATGTCGGCTGTCAAAGACAGCTGATACCCGTGTGTGTGATATGCAGTGGACTTCTGTTTATGTCCTAACTGCATGGGACATATGCAGTTAGGACATACATAGCCATATGAGCTGTCGAGGATGAGTTAAAGGTGTTTTTTTACAGCCTCTCTGTCCTTACTGGTTACTGCTGACCAGGACATATGACTACTGCAGCCAATCACTGGCTATAGAAGGTCACTGCTGTGGTCAATGATTGGCCTCAGCAGTCACATGTCCTCGTTAGTAGCAATCAGAAAGGACAGAGTTGTTGTTGGGCAATTTTAAGTCATGGGAAAACCCCTTTTAATGACGTTGGCATATTTTATGCCCCCTTTTAAGTTGCATCCTTTTTTCTAGACGTGCATTTTCCTCAATAAATCCCACTCACTTGGTCTACTCTTATACATATTCATGAAGAAAGCTTTTTATTCGTTATTATCAATTAGCTGGCACCAATCAGGGATTTGTACAAAGTTATTCCAAGTTGGGACTCCACTTGATATTTGACCCCCTTTAACTCTTACCTGGCCTCACAGGATAGTGACCTAAATACGTCTGGAAGATGACTACACATTAATGTCATCACTTGCTGTGCTATCTTGTAGAACATGTCGTCGACACTATTCTATTGACTTCGCCTGCGCTTTATAGATTATATAAAATGTTGCTTCACAAAGCGAGAAGTATAATCAGGCGCATTTACTGAAAACTCTTGTCTGAGGTGTTCATTTCACAAACCCTTATCCTCCAGAACATCCTCACATCTTGAAATAATTGCCCATTTTGTTGTGTACTTGGAAGGAGTTGTCTAAAATGGTCATATTGATGTGTTGAACTTTCAATATACCACTAGGAATAGCATCCTTCAAAAGGAAAAAAGTGGAAAAAAAGAGGTTCGATTGAAGTAGATTTCCAGATGTTTGGAAACATTAGGATTTCCTGTCAGTGCATTTAGGTAACACTATGAGGTTAACTTTCCATCCTGCCAGCCTTTTCTAGAGATGAAAGCCAGCTTTTCGCATACATTGTCTTATTGGTGATTTAGCATGGTACACGAAGCATCACTAATGAACACCAACCCAAGTGGCATCTATGTACTAAGGACCAGACATTGTATCGTGAGGTGTATTGTATGCAGTTTAATTAAAGTGCCAATTGTTATAGTGTTGCACTGCCTGTAATTAGTTGTGTGCCAGTATAGGTGCCAAGTTTGAGTTGTGAACTTGCCAAAACTTTTGTTCATCCTCTTATTGGGAGAAATGAAGATTCTTACAATGTAAATTAGTTCTAGCATCCAATACAAAAGTTTGTAGAACTTGGGTAGTAGCTCCTCCACAGCTCCAGTTATAATAACTACATGTGCCATTTTTAATAAGATTT
Source organism: Eleutherodactylus coqui (assembly GCF_035609145.1). Lineage (NCBI taxonomy): Eukaryota > Metazoa > Chordata > Amphibia > Anura > Eleutherodactylidae > Eleutherodactylus > Eleutherodactylus coqui. The sequence continues at coordinate 442,857,505 of NC_089837.1, read as the reverse complement.
TAGTATGTGATAAAATATATTAGTGTCAGTATATTTTAAAGAAACACTAAACATAGTGCACAAAATAATATATATTCCAGCATTTCTTCCTATTATTTCTTCATTTTTTTACGCTATATTGTCTCTTATTACAATTAAAACTGAGAAATCTATAAAGGAATCTTCTGTATGTGACAGCAACGTCTCCTCTTCCTCTCCTCATTCTCGTGTTCTTAGATGTGGAACAGTTGGCTGCAGCAGGAGCCTCCCCCTATGTCCTATCTGCAGTAGGACCAAAACCTTTTATTCCAACCCCGATTTAAGCTCCACCTCTTATCTCTTAGCTCCACCTCTTATCTTACTAGATTATCTCCCTTTTAATGTTCTTGTTCATTTGTAAGGCTGGGTATAGACATTAGATAGCTATCGGCCAAAGCAGCTATAACTCACCAGAAACCCACATACATGGTGGGATCAATGTAGCATGTGTGTATTTTGAATATACAGAGAGGGACAAGCCGCTACCAGCGACCATCTCCTCAGTAAAAAGGATCCTGCAGGTAAAAATCTAACTTATCCCCAGTGGCATATGTTGGGTAAGTCAACGGGCTTCCCCCCACTTTAGAAGATCATCTGAAATCGCTGGATTCGACTGATCTGTATCTACTGTGAATGGCCCAACTATGTTTAGTGTTCCTTTAAAAAAAATCCATTTTCGAAAGAGTGCTACAGCAGCTTCATACCAGTGCCATTACATAAATATGACATATTGCCCAAACACTATAGGGAAGATTTACTTAGACCAGCGTTTCACATGCCATGTAAGTAAAGACGTCACTAGAGCGAAGTGCAGCAAATATATTATGAGGTGAAAGTCTCCTAATACATTTGGCACATCTTTGTACCACAATATGAAATCTACACCAGCTGTGAGTTGTCATAAGTTTCAGCTACAATTTACACCACTTTCTTGCATAAGTTACAGTAAATCTGATGAGCCGTGGGAAGCCACACCCAATTTTCTCATGATTTTTCAAAATTGGGGAGGAAAGGTAAAATTGGCACATTTTGTCCCACAAGGTGGCATGCACCAAAGTATGCAACTTTTTGTACTACATAAACCTGGCGTAAACCATTTAAAGCGCTGCGGAATAAGTTGGCGCTATACAAATAAAGATTATTATTATTATTACTATAACTTAATGCTTCTCTTTATACTTTTAAAAGTATTAGCACCAGAAATCTTCCATATTGTGTTTTTTTTTGGGTATTGCAGTATTTCTCAACTCCAGTCCTTAACTAACCCCCAGGTCATGTTTTCAGAATTTCCATAGTATTGCACAGGTGTAATTATCAGTGGTCGTGAGGATTGGAATTGAGAAACATTGGCTTAGTGGAGCTCCTCAGGAAGAAAACTTGCTCTTTTGTATTCTTTGGATCACTGTGTCATACACCACCCCCTCAGACCTTGCATAACATAGATTTGCCTGAGCTGTTAAGCTCTGGCATATATCACCCATAAGCTGCAACTTTTTTTTTTTTTTTTAAAGAAAACATATAGTACATATAGTTTTTTTTAGGTGGTCCACTGTATAGGAAAGTGCAGTCTGCTGCTCTTCCCTATACGGTAAAAAAAAAGTAAGCTGAACTTTCCCATGCACTCAGTATATTTGTTCACTTATTGAGACGTGAACAGAGCTATAGCCATAAGCCCCCAGGCCAGTGTGGTATCCCATACAGTTGGCCACTTTGCTGTATTTTTTCCCAACATTTTGGCCGATGGACAACATTTCCCATGGTATAGCTATACAATAATATACGTCCGTAGGCATATGTCAGGGAATACTCCAGACATATACCTCCTACGTACTGAGCATAAAGGGAATGGACCCCATTATAGTCAACTAGGTCCATTGGGCACTGTTCGGTTCCATCATAAGATGTAGCTTTCCGGTCAGTGTATTACACCGGACGGAGCAGGAGACTGTAACCCCCGATGCGGATGAGAAACCACCCTTTTTTGAATATGTCCATTTTATCTTATTTATAGAGTAGTGCAGATGGACAAGTATAGGTTAAAAAAAGAAACCTTTCTTACCCTAGGTCGACAATATCAGAATCTGGTGACACTTCAGCACTTCTTTCTACCTTACAGCATTGAGGGGGCTGCAGAGGCATAATTGTATCCACATCACATAACTATTAGATATCTTTACTATGTTAGCAGAACTCTCTACATGGAGAGGAATTGGTTGATGTGTTGTCTTTTAGATATTTCTAATGTCCTCTGCCTTTTTTTTTAACATGGATGGAAATTATTTATGGAGTTATTTAAGTTATTTCTAACTATGGGCTGATTGAATTGCACTCCAAAGAATATGATGTGCGGTGCTTTTGTCTCAGTGCTGTTCATACAGTGTAATAGAAATTAATGAAGATGGATCATTTACGAATGACTTCCTGGAACACAACATTGCCTTGTTTTTCTGCACTCAAGTTCATTAAATCAAGGCCATTCTCCATATCCTCATTTGTATGAGTATCATTTAGGATAAACTGCGAATCTGTGGGTCCCGAAAACTCACACAAAAATACATGAAATTATGAACTGCAATGTTTGGGATGGTGAAAAATGTTAAATATTGTAAAGTAGATTGTAAAGATGGTGTGCTGCCTGTATATTTATATATTATACATATTTAGAGGGGTTGGACTAAATCAATTTGTCAAAAGGTAAAGCTTGTATTAAATTAGCAAAAAACCTAAAATAACAAAAAGAAATCAAAATCATAAAAACCTAAAATGATGCAAATCAAAATCCTAAAATAATAAAAACCTCAATAATAACAAAAATAAACCAAAATCCTAAAATAACAAAATGAAAAAATATGAAATATAAACTCAAATCCTAAAATAACCAAAACCTAAAGTAACAAAAATTAACCCAAATTGGAAAATAAGAAAAACATAAAAATAAAAATCATAAAATATATTAGGATAAGATTTTAATATTTTCCTGGAGTAAAAAGTTAATAGTGCAGCGGTTAAATTCTGAGGTAATGTTGGTTTTTACATTTAACTCATTGACAGGGTTATAAAGTAAGACAAGGAAAAGAAAGCAGTTCCTCTCCATAACTTGATCTTGATTTGTGGAGTGTTAAAGTAATATAGTGGGAGGACAGTCTTTACAAGCCATGTAATGAGCCCGCCCTTGGGAGACCTCATTCCTTCTATGCTTCTTATATTGATTAATGTGACCCTAATTCATAAAAGATTCCCGTCAGGCTTTCCATTTAGATAAACGTAGATTTCATACGTCTGGAAACAAACCTGGTCTTATTTCATGAGAGATCTCCAATTGATTGAAAGCAGCGACACATGATTGAAACTATTTTATAGTCGACATCTGGACATGTGTGTAAAGAATCTAGAAGGTTGACTTGTTTTTGGGCAAGAGGTAAATAATGTATAGTCCTAGAGGTCAATGTTTTGTATTTTCCTAGGACGTTGAACCTGGTCCTTGTGCTTGTCAATGCGTCTCTAATGCACAGTATATCTATGGTGTAGAAATTCTTCTATACTGATTTATAAAAACCCCTTCCTATTATAGGCACAGATGAAGATGTCATGAAATCAAAGAAGACTTTCCGGAGCCAGGCTGCAGTAAATCAAAATGCTGAAACGGAACTAATGTTGGAAGGGGATGATGATGCTGTTAGCCTTCTTCAGGAAAAGGAAATTGACAACCTTGCAGGTAGACCATACTTCGCATATTAACATATAGTTGACTCCTAAGCAGTTACATACCCTTTGTTAGAGTGAATCGTAAAGCATTCTCTATTGAAAGGTTGGCCAAAGCTACGAACCATCATTCTTCGTGTTTTACGCATAGCCTTTCATCCCAGCTTCTGCTAAAGTAATTGTTCTCCAACATTTAAGTAACCCAAACATATTAGTGCTAGCTATATTGGTGGTAGTTATATTTCAAGAACATCTAGTGTGTATGGCTGCTTGTAGATCCACCACCAGGTCTTTCAAAGTAAAAGAGAAGGTTGACCAATATCTGTAGATCTTCCTCCAATAAATGTTCTCACTTCATTTCTTCATATTTATTACATACTGTTTGGCTAATCTAAGAATACAGACTAATGGGAGAGTCAAGTGTAATACCTGAAAGACAGAACACAGCCTACTTTGATCTGAAGTATTTGGCCATCTTAAGACAATGGTCAACAAAACATTCTTTAAGAGATAAGGCAGCTGAACTTACCAATTTCAGTGGGACAGGCTGACTTTTTTTATGTGCATGGGGACCTCCTGATTTTTCCCTGATAGATGATGCTGAGGTAAAGAAGGACTTGTAGAGAAACACTTGAATTTCATTGTGTCTTTACAAGTGTTTTGGTGGCTTTTTTTGGAGGATTTCTTTTGATATTTTTTTTCAGGGGGTTTTCTTTCCCTATAGAGAAGTCTATGGGAAAACTCTAGGAAAAGACAGGATGCCTAGATTATTCTATGTTTTGGGGAAAAAAAGTAATTGACCCAGAAAACAAACCAAAGTGAGGAAAAATACCACAAAAAATGCACTCATTATAGTTCATTCATAACTCCTAACTGACCAATAGATAACATTGGGCCATGCTGTTTTTTTGTGAAAAAATGCTGCCCCCTTAAAGAGGTTTTCTCCAGGAATGCAACAAAATGACAAGTTGAATGCATCTCTAGAACGCTGGAGCGAGGGGTGGGTCGAAGCCTAACTATTTGTGTCAAGCTCACCATTCATCCTTACAGGCCCAAACTGTGTTTCATTCGCTTCTATCCCCAACAGCCATGCCCCCTTCTTCCTCTGGAGATGCATTCAACCTGTCCTACAAGTTTCGTAAAGGCTGTACGAACATTGGGCATTTTGTTACATTTCTGGATAACCCCTTTAAGGTTCACACATCATTCCTGAAGTGTTGTCTTCTGTGCCCCTCACCTGACATGTAAAGAGCGAGTCCATGTTTGTATTATTCAGTGCTTCTTCTAAAATCAAAACCACAGGAATTACTCAAGTAAGAAGCTGAAGGTTTACTTGTTGTTTCTGTTTCAGTTGTAGTTCCTTTCATTCCCAGAATTTTCACATCAAGAGGCAAGTTGTGTAGTGCTGTAGTAGATATCACCCTAGTTGGATTTCATGCAAATCGTCAATCACATCAATAAGTACTAAACCTTCTGACCTGATTGCAGTCTCGATTATTGCACATAGTTACCACTGCTATCTCTGCTATAAAACTCCCTAACCTTCTTCCTAAATGACAGCTGTTAATAAATCTTCTAACATTCACTATCTGATGTTTCTGTGAGTTGAAAGGTAAGTGGTTAAACTGTCCATTGTTAATATGGTGAATAAAATAATATACAGTAACAGTACAGAGAATATACAATTTTACAAAGTAATTAAAATATTGTGGGATGTTGAAATGAAGGGTTTTCAGGAAAAACACCTAGATGGCCTACTCTTAGCATACGTCATCAATGTATGATTCGTGGAGTTCTGCACCAGTGTCTGGTACTGCTACTGATCCCCATTCACTTCCAAGGATTGGATCCCCACCGATCACAACTATTGGCCTATCCTAGCTATGCAACGACAACATTAAAGGGATTTCCAGTGACTGAGAAAATAAACTCTTTAGACAGGAAATGTTGTAAAATAAAGAAATATGCTATAATCGCCTCCATAAGTGGCCCCCGATCCAGGAGTCCCTGTCCCTGATGCTCAATGAGTGATGCACATAATTTACGAATATTTTGTACACACAGGCTTTTGCCACAGGTGCCACTTCAAGTATTGTAATGCTATAAAGCTCATGAACATGGCAAAGCTGAGTGCTCAGACATAGTATGGCTGCACAAAGAACCATCCCAGGAGCCTCCGGTCCCTGTTCAACATTTTTATAAATAATCTAGAGGAGGGAATTGAGGGGAAACTAATTAAGTATGCCGATGACACAAAGCTAGGAGGGATAGCTAACACTAGAGAAGAGAGTGAGCGGATTTAAAAAGACAAGCTTGAACAGTGGGCGGCGACTAACAGAATGCTATTTAACAAGGAGAAATGCAGAATGGGAGAGATTGAGCAAAGCAGCAGCACATGGGAAAAAAACTTTGGTATACTAATAGATCACAGACTGAACATGAGTTAACAATGTGATGCAGCAGCCAAAAAGGCAAACACAATCCTGGGATGTATTAAGAGAAGCATAGAGCTAGATATGTGAGATAATTATCCCCCTCTACTCTTCCTTTATAAGACCTCATCTGGAAAACTGTGTCCAGTTCTAGGTACCCCGCTAATAAAAAAAACCCCCAAAAAACATTGACACACTGGAGCAAGTTCAGAGAAGAGTTACCAGGATGGTAACTGCAAATCATGTCCTATGAGGAACGGTTAAAGGATCTGGGAATGTTTAACTTGCAAAAAAGAAGGCTGAGAGGAGACTTAATAGCTGTCTACAAATATCTGAAGGGCTGTCACAGTGCAGAGGGATCAGTCCTATTCTCATTTGTACGAGGAAAGATTAGAAGCAATGGGATGAAACTGAAAGGGAGGAGACACAGATTAGATATTAGAAAAAACTTTCTGACAGTGAGGGTGATCAATGAGTGGAACAGGTTACCATGGGAGGTGGTGAGTTATCCTTCAATGGAAGTGTTCAAACAAAGGCTGGACAGTCATTCTTCTGGGATGATTTAGTGAATCTTACATTAAGCAGGGGGTTGGTCCATTTTAACTCTACAATTTTATGAACAAGCTGCAGTGCTCATGTGTCATTGATTGTGCTCATGGCCATTCAACCAATCACAGGCTACAGCAGTGAATCAGCCATAAACAGCTTGTGACCACTGAAGACTGTGATTGGCTGAGCTGTCATGTGCACAATGAACAGCATGTGATCACTGCAGCTTCTACCACAGTATTGCACAGGTGATGTAATTATTGTCGGTGCCTCAGACATTGCCACAGGCTTTCTTACTATAGAATATTTTAAAAACATGACCCTGCTGGGGCCCCTGAGTACTAGAGTTGTGCAGCCCTGTTTTACCACAATCAGAGCAGCAGGGACCCGAGGGCCACTGAAGGAGGAGAGTACGGCTTATATTTTTATTTTACAACATTCCCTGTCCATTGTTTTCAGTTCCAGAAAATGCCTTTAGCAAAGTGTTATTACCAAGAATAGTTATGGTGAGAAAACTTTTAAAGTTTGATGTTTACTTATTTAGGATCATTTGAGTTCTGCAAATGTATTCCACTCTATGTAACTGGTAACAGCTTAAGGTTGGAAATAATAAAAGCAAAACCCCCTCTATAGCAACCTTTCACTTACATCATGTAAGGTGTAGCCTCTTAACCCTTTGCAATCAAATTTTGGATTCAGAGTTTCCTAGGGGGCTTTCTCTTTCTGCCATTATACAATGGCGCCATCTGCTGGCTAGAGCCAGTACTGTGGTATGGGACATGCTGGAGACGCCCCCAACAACAGAGCGGCCAGTAATATACAGTAAGAATACCCTGCCGGACGTCTTCCGACATGAGAGCTGTACAGCCTTCAATCAGAATGTCTTTAGACGTCATACAGTGGATTGGAAAGGGTTACCGTATTTTTCGCTTTATAAGATGCACTTTTTCCGCCTCCAAAGCGGGGGGGGAAAAGTTCCTGCGTCTTATAAAGCAAATGTGCCGAAAATTCGTTTCGATCGCCATTTTTAGCGCGATCACGAATTTAACGCGCGAACGCAATTTATTTTGCACGATTGCGCGTTAAACTCGCGATCGCACGAACAAATGTGCGACCAGTCTCCTCCCCACTGCTGCTCATACATACTTCTGATTGGTCGAGAGCGCCGGCGGGTACTTCTGCTGCTCCCCACTCCACCAAACGGCTTCCTTCCTCCTACTGCACACACGCGCTGCTGTGATATGGAGCGCCGTTTTTTCAGACCTCTGCTGCTCCGTCGCCCGGCACTAACCCTGCGCTGTCCCTGGGTAAGTTCAAATTTTTTTCCCCCTATTTTCCCGCTCTAAAACGGGGGTACGTCTTATAGACCGGTGCATCTTATAAAGCGAAAAATACGGTAATCTTTGTCCAGAGATTCTATACTTAACAAGCTAGTGGTTGGGGTAGTCTGAGATTTACCCAAGGGTGCATACACACCTACACACCAACACCGACCAGGTCCCGAAAATGTTTTACCAGACCAGATTAAGATGCATTAGCAGGCACTACAGTGTATTCAGAAAGTCTTCAGATCCTTTCCACTTTTTTTTACATTTTGTTATGTTGTGGCCTTGCGCAAATTTAAAAAGGGATCATTGGGGGGACATTTAAGAAGGCTTCTACGCCAGTTTTCTGACATAGAAAAGTTGCTAAATTTTGCGCAAGGGCAGGAAATGCCAGACTTAGTAAATTTCCCTCCCTGTCTTGTTGAAAGATGAACCTTCTACCCAGTTAGAGGGGTTTTTTGTGCTCTGAATCAGGTTTTTATTAAGAATATCTCTGAACTTTGCTCCATTCAGCTTTCCATCAACCATGACCAGTCTCCCTATCCAAGCCCCTGAAAAACTCCCCCACAGCAGGATGCTTCTACCTCCATGCTGCACTGTAGGGATGGGGATGGGCAGGTGATAAGCAGACCTTGGTTTCCTCTAGACTTAACTCTTGAAAATTGAGGCCAAATAGTTCATTTTTGGTTTCATCAGACCAGAGAATCTTATTTCTCACAGTCTGAAACCTTTTAGGTGCTTTTTAGCAAAAGCCAGGCAGCTTTCACATATCTTTCACTGTGGAGATGCTTCTTTTTGGCCAGTATGACATAAAGCCCAGATTGGTGAAGAGCTGCAGTGATCGTTGACCTTCTGTATGTTTCTCCCATCTGCACACGGGATCTTTGGAGCTCTCTGGGTACTTGGTCACCTCTCTTACCAAGGCCTTTCTCCCCTGATTAGTTTGGTCGGTTGACCAGCTCTAGGAAGAGTCTTGGTTGTTTCATACTTCTTTCAGTTAAGAATTATGGAGGCCGCTGTGCTCTTGGGAACTGTCACTGCAGCAGAAACTTTTATATAGCCTTCTCCAGATCTGTGCCTCCACACTAATCTGTCTCTGAGCTTTGTAAGCAGTTCTTTTCTCCTCTTGGCTTGGTTTTGGCTTTGATATGCCTTGTGAGTTATGAGACCTTATATAGACAGAGAAGTGCATTTTAACATGACTAGATTGACCTGATCAAAAATGAACATAAAATGTTTGGAGAAATGGCTGTTGTGAATCTCCACCTCTCTGTCTCTCCATGCCACTCTTCTCTCTCTCTCTCCCTCTCTCACCATGGCGCTGCTCTCTCTCCCTCTCTCCATGGCGCTGCTCTCTCTCCCTCTCTCCATGGCGCTGCTCTCTCTCCCTCTCTCTCTCCATGGCGCTGCTCTCTCTCCATGGCGCTGCTCTCTCTCCCTCTCTCTCTCCATGGCGCTGCTCTCTCTCCCTCTCTCTCTCCATGGCGCTGCTCTCTCTCCCTCTCTCTCTCCATGGCGCTGCTCTCTCTCCATCTCTCTCTCCATGGCGCTGCTCTCTCTCCATCTCTCTCCATGGCGCTGCTCTCTCTCCCTCTCTCTCTCCATGGCGCTGCTCTCTCTCCCTCTCTCTCTCCATGGCGCTGCTCTCTCTCCCTCTCTTTCCATGGCGCGTCTCTCTCCCGCTCTCTCCATGCCGCTTCTCTCCATCTCTCTCCATGCCGCTTCTCTCCATCTCTCTCCATGCCGCTTCTCTCCATCTCTCTCCATGCCGCTTCTCTCCATCTCTCTCCATGCCGCTTCTCTCTCCATCTCTCTCCATGACGCTTCTCTCTCCCTCTCTCTCCATGACGCTTCTCTCTCCCTCTCTCTCCATGACGCTTCTCTCTCCCTCTCTCTCCATGACGCTTCTCTCTCCCTCTCTCTCCATGACGCTTCTCTCTCCCTCTCTCTCCATGACGCTTCTCTCTCCCTCTCTCTCCATGACGCTTCTCTCTCCCTCTCTCTCCATGACGCTTCTCTCTCCCTCTCTCTCCATGACGCTTCTCTCTCCCTCTCTCTCCATGACGCTTCTCTCTCCCTCTCTCTCCATGACGCTTCTCTCTCCCTCTCTCTCCATGACGCTTCTCTCCCTCTCTCTCCATGACGCTTCTCTCCCCCTCTCTCTCCATGACGCTTCTCTCTCCCTCTCTCTCCATGACGCTTCTCTCTCCCTCTCTCTCCATGACGCTTCTCTCTCCCTCTCTCTCCATGACGCTTCTCTCTCCCTCTCTCTCCATGACGCTTCTCTCTCCCTCTCTCTCCATGACGCTTCTCTCTCCCTCTCTCTCCATGACGCTTCTCTCTCCCTCTCTCTCCATGACGCCTCTCTCTCCCTCTCTCTCCATGACGCCTCTCTCTCCCTCTCTCTCCATGACGCCTCTCTCTCCCTCTCTCTCCATGACGCCTCTCTCTCCCTCTCTCTCCATGACACTTCTCACCTTGTCCCCCCCCCCCCCCCACACACACACACACACACACACATCTTCCTCTTATAGCCAGCAGGGATGTTCATAGACTCGCAACAAATCTCCCTAATGGCGCTCCCCGCTATACTTAACATGGGAAATTTGATGTGGACTGATGAGTCACTCAATGTACCCACCTCAAATTTTAGGATTTTACGGTGGTGATGAGGATCTAAGGAATCAAATGACACTAAAATCATCCTCCTAGGGTGAGGCAAAGTGCTCAAAGAGTGGTGCAAGAAAAAGCCTGTAGGCATTTTTATATTGGATATCCAATCAACGGAATTTGCCACAGGTGGACTCCAATCCAGGTGTAGAAATATCTTAAAGATGATTAAGTGTCAAAATAAAGGATCTGAATGTCACTGCAAAATGTTTTTAGTTAGAAAAATGTTTACAAAGATTTCTAACATTCTATTTTCACTTTGTCATTATGGGGCATTGAGTGCAAAATGATGGGGGAAAAAAACTGGATTTTCCTCTTTTTAAATTCACACAAGGCCACAACATAACAAAATGTAAAAAAAATGAAAGGGTCTGAAGACTTCTGAATGCATTGTACATATAAATGAACACCGAAATACGTTGTTACTGATAAGATGCACTATGTAATAATGTCTTCTGTTATGTATTTGGGTAACTACACACAAACATAATAACCATTAATATAATAAGTTTTTCTCTAGCTAAGAGAGGCCATGCACATCAGATGTATATTGGCTGAACCCGTTTATTTTGGTGGGATTGGCCAATTATCTACTGTGTATGGGGACAGTTGAGGGCTTCTCAACTGTCCCGTGATAGCAGATGTCGTGATCAGAATCAGCCATTTGGATTTTAACTGCCCAATCCTTTTATTTTCGGGAAGATAAGCCCCTGTGAGAGGTGTCTTGGAAAATGCTTTCTTATCTCATTACTCTCAGCACATGCACAACCAGTGAAGCGGTGTTGGTCAAGATAGCTTTCAGCTGACCACTGTCTAATGTGTATACCCACCCTTTGGCTCAACAAGACACAATTGATGACTTTGTGCACCAGTATGGCATCCACAGCCTTAAGGCCCATTTAGACTGCCGTATTTTTAGTCTGTGAGCTTTCCGTATATTTCATGGCCAACACACAGACCTATTATAACCAATTAGGCTATACACGTGTCCTTTTATAACATGGACTTATGGAACATGCTGCAATTTTTATTTATTTTTCTTACATGTCCTATTTTCTTATGTATCATGGACGACAATTAGACACCTCAATGTATACTGCCCGCAGGGAGTCAACAACGCATGGATATGTGTCCATGTTCTATCTGCTGTGAGTTCCATCTGAGAATCTTGGGCGCAACTTGTATACAGCCATGTGAATCTGGCCTAAAACAACCATCACAGTGAGACATCAGAATGATGCACAAAGATAAAATATTCTTCTAACTTGTTAGCTGGTGTATCTAGAGTTGACTGCCCACATGCATGACTTTCTCACTGGAGATCGTTGGCTCGGGCATTGTTACAAATAAAGAAAGATATTCCAGTGTGAGGAATAAAATCCAAGACCTTATTTGACTCAATCAAAACACAATTGATGGCAAACAAATTCTGGGTTCACATGCTTCTCCTACGCGTTTCAAACCAAACAGTTCTCACTCATGGCAGGATGCGCCTAATGCCAGAAATGATCTCATAGAAAATAATGGGATTGTCTCTGCCAGCCGTTTCCTTCCAGAATTTCTGTACCTTGGCAGAGGGAAATTACAATGGATTACTGGAGAACCTTCTTAACATACCTTTTTTTTAATGCAACCCTGATACATAGAAATGAATTTAGAGATGAGCGAGCACCAAAATGCTCGGGTGCTCGTTACTCGGGACGAACTTTTCGCGATGCTCGAGGGTTCGTTTCGAGTAACGAACCCCATTGAAGTCAATGGGCGACCCGAGCATTTTTGTATTTCGCCGATGCTCGCTAAGGTTTCCTTGTGTGAAAATCTGGGCAATTCAAGAAAGTGATGGGAACGATACAGCAACGGATAGGGCAGGCGAGGGGCTACATGTTGGGCTGCATCTCAAGTTCACAGGTCCCACTATTAAGCCACAATAGTGGCAAGAGTGGCCCCCCCCCTCCCAAAAACTTTTACTTCTGAAAAGGCCTCATTAGCATGGCATACCTTTGCTAAGCACCACACTACCTCCAACAAAGCACAATCACTGCCTGCATGACACTCCACTGCCACTTCTCCTGGGTTACATGCTGCCCAACCGCCCCCCCCTCCCCCCCACAGCGCACACCAAAGTGTCCCTGCGCAGCCTTCAGCTGCCCTAATGCCACACCACCCTCATGTCTATTTATAAGTGCGTCTGCCATGACGAGGAACCGCAGGCACACACTGCAGAGGGTTGGCACGGCTAGGCAGCGACCCTCTTTAAAAGGGGCGGGGCGATAGCCCACAATGCTGTACAGAAGCAATGAGAAATATAATCCTGTGCCACCGCCATCAGGAGCTGCACATGTGGGCATAGCAATGGGGAACCTATGTGCCACACACTATTCATTCTGTCAAGGTGTCTCTGCATGCCCCAGTCAGACCGGGCTTTTTAATTCATAGACACAGGCAGGTACAACTCCCTATTGTGAAGTCCCTGTCGACCGACAGCATGGGTGGCTCCCTGGAACCCACCGGCGATACACAAAAATATCCCATTGCATTGCCCAACACAGCTGAGGTAGTAATGTCGTGCTTAATGCAGGTGGGCTTCGGCCCACACTGCATGCCCCAGTCAGACTGGGGTTCTTTACAAGTGGACACATGTAGGTTAAACTCCGTGTGCACCTACAGCATGGGTGGCTCCCTGGAACCCACCGGCGGTACACAAAAATATCCCATTGCATTGCCCAACACAGCTGAGGTAGTAATGTCGTGCTTAATACAGGTGGGCTTCGGCCCACACTGCATGCCCCAGTCAGACTGGGGTTCTTTACAAGTGGAATCAGATGCATTTAGAATTCCCTGTGGACCCACAGCATGGGTGGGTGCCAGGAAGCCACCGGGGGTACACAGAAATATCACATTGCATTGCCCAACACAGCGGATGTAACGTCAGCTGTAATGCAGGTGGGCTAAAAATTCATTTGATTACACTGTAGGCGAGGGCCCACAAAAATTGCTGTATCAACAGTACTAATGTACATCAAAAAAATTGGCCATGGCCAACCAAGAGGGCAGGTGAAACCCATTAATCGCTTTGGTTAATGTGGCTTAAGTGGTAACTAGGCCTGGAGGCAGCCCAGTTTAACTAAAAATTGGTTCAAGTTAAAGTTTCAACGCTTTTAAGAGCATTGAAACATATAAAAATTGTTTAGAAAAATTATGAGTGAGCCTTGTGGCCCTAAGAAAAATTGCCCGTTCAGCGTGATTACGTGAGGTTTCAGGAGGAGGAGCAGGAGGAGGAGGAGGAGGAATATTAGACACAGATTGATGAAGCAGAAATGTCCCCGTTTTGGATGGTGAGAGAGAACGTAGCTTCCATCCGCGGGTGCAGCCTACGTATTGCTTACGTATCGCTGCTGTCCGCTGGTGGAGAAGAGAAGTCTGGGGAAATCCAGGCTTTGTTCATCTTGATGAGTGTTAGCCTGTCGGCACTGTCGGTTGACAGGCGGGTACGCTTCTCTGTGATGATTCCCCCAGCCGCACTAAACACCCTCTCTGACAAGACGCTAGCCGCAGGACAAGCAAGCACCTCCAGAGCATACAGCGCTAGTTCAGGCCACGTGTCCAGCTTCGACACCCAGTAGTTGTAGGGGGCAGAGGCGTCACCGAGGACGGTCGTGCGATCGGCTACGTACTCCCTCACCATCCTTTTACAGTGCTCCCGCCGACTCAGCCTTGACTGGGGAGCGGTGACACAGTCTTGCTGGGGAGCCATAAAGCTGTCCAGGCCCTTAAAGACTGTTGCACTGCCTGGGCTGTACATGCTGCTCGATCTACGCACCTCCCCTGCTACCTGGCCCTCGGAACTGCGCCTTCTGCCACTACCGCTGTCGGATGGGAATTTTACCATCAGCTTGTCCGCCAGGGTCCTGTGGTATAGCAACACTCTCGAACCCCTTTCCTCTTCGGGAATGAGAGTGGTAAGGTTCTCCTTATAGCGTGGGTCGAGCAGTGTGTACACCCAGTAATCCGTCGTGGCCAGAATGCGTGTAATGCGAGGGTCACGAGAAAGGCATCCTAACATGAAGTCAGCCATGTGTGCCAGGGTACCTGTACGCAACACATGGCTGTCCGCTCTAGGAAGATCACTTTCAGGATCCTCCTCCTCCTCCTCCTCCTCCTCAGGCCATACACGCTGAAATGATGACAGGCAAGCAGCATGGGTACCGTCAGCAGTGGGCCAAGCTGTCTCTTCCCCCTCCTCCTCATCCTCCCTATTGCTCCTCCTCCTCCTCCTGAACGCGCTGAGATATAGACAGGAGGGTGCTCTGACTATCCAGCGACATACTGTCTTCCCCCGGCTCTGTTTCCGAGCGCAAAGCGGCTGCCTTTATGGTTTGCAGGGAACTTCTCAAGATGCATAGCAGAGGAATGGTGACGCTAATGATTGCAGCATCGCCGCTCACCACCTGGGTAGACTGCTCAAAGTTTCGAAGGACCTGGCAGATGTCTGCCAACCAGGCCCACTCTTCTGAAAATAATTGAGGAGGCTGACTCCCACTGCGCCGCCCATGTTGGAGTTGGTATTCCACTATAGCTCTACGCTGCTCATAGAGCCTAGCCAACATGTGGAGCGTAGAGTTCCACCGTGTGGGCACGTCGCACTGCAGTCGGCGCACTGGCAGATTAAAGAGATGTTGCAGGGTGCGCAGGGTGGCAGCGTCCGTGTGGGACTTGCGGAAATGTGCGCAGAGCCGGCGCACCTTTACGAGCAGGTCTGACAAGCGTGGGTAGCTTTTCAGAAAGCGCTGAACCACCAAATTAAAGACGTGGGCCAGGCATGGCACGTGCGTGAGGCTGCCGAGCTGCAGAGCCGCCACCAGGTTACGGCCGTTGTCACACACGACCATGCCCGGTTGGAGGCTCAGCGGCGCAAGCCAACGGTCGGTCTGCTCTGTCAGACCCTGCAGCAGTTCGTGGGCTGTGTGCCTCCTATCTCCTAAGCTGAGTAGTTTCAGCACGGCCTGCTGACGCTTGCCCACCGCTGTGCTGCCACGCCGCGCGACACCGACTGCT